>NC_136359.1:23900000-24420000 GCF_037039965.1 Doryrhamphus excisus
ATCAGAAAATACATTTTGGTACCCGTGTAACCAACCTTGGTGAAGCTCCAGATAATCACTGGAGAGGAAACTCTTACGACCGGAGAGAAAGAGTGGTGGCTCTGGGGGAAGGAAACACTCAAGTGGTCAACACCAGGTGTGGGTTAGGAATTAAGAGGATTGCATTCTTGGATGCGACCTTCTGTCTCAAATCTGCACCACATTCCCAGGTTAGCACGTTTGCCCGACCTTGTGGACAAATGCATCACAGCATTAGTAGCCAAGAACAACAATTACCTGCCCACTTCCACAGCTTCCTGTCCCGAGATATCACCGCAGCCCAACTCTCCTACAACCACCGCCATCCACTGGACAGTGGAAAAAGTCAAGTCATGTCAAGCCAAGTCATGTCATGTCAAGTCAAGTCAAGTCAAGTCAGGTCAGGTCAGGTCAGGTCAGGTCAGGTCAGGTCAGGTCAGGCCAAGTCATGTCAAGTCAAGTCATGTCAGGCCAAGTCATGTCATGTCATGTCATGTCAAGCCAATTAAAGTCATGTCATGTCATGTCATGTCATGTCATGTCATGTCAAGTCAAGTCAAGTCAAGTCAAGTCAAGTCATGTCAAGTCAGGCCAAGTCATGTCAAGTCAAGTCATGTCAGGCCAAGTCAAGTCATATCATGTCAAGCCAAGTCAAGCTATGTCATGTCATGTCATGTCAAATCAAGTAAACTCAAGTCAAGCCAAGTCAAGTCATGTCAAGTCATGTCAAATCATGTCAAGCCAAGTCAAGTAAACTCAAGTCAAGCCAAGCCAAGTCAAGTCATGTCAAGTCAAGTAAACTCAAGTCAAGCCAAGCCAAGTCATGTCATGTCATGTCATGTCATGTCATGTCATGTCAAGTCAAGTCAAGTCAAGTCAAGTCAAGTCAAGTCAAGTCAAGTCAAGTCAAGTCATGTCAAGTCAGGCCAAGTCATGTCAAGTCAAGTCATGTCAGGCCAAGTCAAGTCATATCATGTCAAGCCAAGTCAAGCTATGTCATGTCATGTCATGTCAAATCAAGTAAACTCAAGTCAAGCCAAGTCAAGTCATGTCAAGTCATGTCAAATCATGTCAAGCCAAGTCAAGTAAACTCAAGTCATGTCAAATCAAGTCAAATCAAGTCAACTCAAGTAAACTCAAGTCAAGCCAAGTCAAGTCATGTCAAGTCAAGTCAAGTCATGTCATGTCATGTCATGTCATGTCATGTCATGTCATGTCATGTCATGTCATGTCATGTCAAGTCAAGTCAGGCCAAGTCAACTCAACTCAACTCATGTCAAGTCAAGTCTATTTGGATAGCCCTTAATCACAAAAGAGCCTCAAAAGGCTTAACAAACAGGCCACAGTAGATAAAGCAGATGATAGACAATAGACGACATCCTCGATCTGGCCCGCGGGCCAAATGCGGCCCATGGGCCGCGAGTTTGAGACCCCTGCCCTAAACATACCCAAAGACGGCTTTTATTACAGAAATTGCTGCTAACCCTAACCCGAGTTACAGACTTGGAGTGACCCAACTAACCAACCAGTCAAAAAAATAAATTCCCTGCTGATGAGACGCAAGGTCTTCGGTGAAGGTAGTGATGAAAATTAAGAAATTAAAATGTGTCATTCTTATTCTTATGAGAAATGCAGAATCTTTAGCTGCAGAGTAAGAGTCGTTCTTAACCTCGCACGTCTTCCCTTGCCCTTATCCATGTGGAACAGGTGTTGCTCACTGATTGTCACACGTAGGAAGATTGGTTGATGTGGAGTAATGGAAACTTCAATGAATATTCTTATGACTGATTTTTGAGTGCCTGTGCCCATGCTTGTCGCTCTTGAATTATGCAAACATATCTTAGATGAAATGACATAATATGCATTATTTTTTTTTTACAATGTTATTTGTTGCAATGTCTCCCTGACAAGCAGTTTTAATCCTCCATAGTAAAATCCTTTTTGATGTTTTTTGCTGTAAAACACGACGTTGAGAACATCCCCGGTGAGCTCAATCAACTGAATGACCCCCTTCAAGTGATCCCATGAATACTGATGGCTCATATCAGGAAAGCAGGTGGCAGTCCAAATATTGATCATATTCCTTGATCTACTATGAGAGGAAACTCTTTTATAAATTGCACGAATGACGTCAGATTATTTTCTAAAAGCACCGAGCTGACCATAAGCAAACTCAAACTGTCAAGCTTTATTGATTTTTCTGACATATTGTGCTGTTGGGATAAATTAAGTGCCTGTCTGCGTTGTATAGCTCCCATTATAAGCAGCTTATTGATGATAATGGTTGGGTTATGTTCATATATAAATACACCAGCTCTCTTTGTGAGGGAGTTAATCTTATTATGTTGTATTGGTATAAAAGAAGTGTGAACTGTGGGTGCTCTAAGTATATATATAAGTACACATTACATGTCCTACATGAGGTCACGGTGACCAGAAAAAAAATTAATGTGGCGATGGAGCGAAAATATCAAGAAAACCTTTGGTCATGTCGTTAGTGTAATGATGTTAAAAGGGGGGGGGGGGGGGGGAGAAAATTATAACTTTTATGTGCAGCCTTTCACCACAGGGAGCTGTTAAAATCCCATTCTGGGCCACAACTATAATCATCTAATACAACAGGGGTCTCAAACATGCGGCCCGCGGGCCAAATGTGGCACGCAGGACACTAATTTGAGGCCCCCGCCTTTAATATGAAAGTTTAATGTTAGTGCGGCCCGCGCAAGTTTGATATGGATGCTGTATGGTATCATGTACCCAGAAAAAATTATTACGTTTGATTAATGTTCATGTTAAAGGTTAAATAACTGTTAATAGTTATTCTCCCTATCCGTGTGGAAGTGGTAAGTTTTTGGCTTTTTAAGTTTAAAGGAAATAACTTGGAGGCTACCGTTTAGGTCGCTAGCTCTCTAGTTTGCGAGTTAGCATGTGTCTCAAGACCCTGCAGTTGCGCAATATGTTGTAAATAAAAAAAAGTATAAATGTGACTATAGTCGTGTTTTGTCATGTCTACAGGGCTCTAATAATGCTTTGTTCATTTTAATCTGAAAAAAATCATTTGTCTACCCACCAACTATATGTGGTTCCTTAATTTTTAATTATTTGCCGTTTTATTATTATTATATTTATTTATTACTGATTGATTTAATTTCTTTATTCTTGATCTTATTTTGTGTAGAAAAATAAAAAATGATACGATATGGGCCGCGAGTTTGAGACCCCTGCTATATGTGCCCTGTGATTGGCTGACCACCAGTCCAGGGTGTACCCCTGGGATAGGCTCCAGCACCCCCCACGACCCTCGTGAGGACAAGCGGTAGAAAATGAATGAATGAATGAATTTATGATCATCCATTCTTATGATGCATATGCATTAGTTATGAGTAAATGTACCAGTAATGGCTAGTTTGGGTTACGATGACATGAGTCAATTAGGAAGATGGGGACTTAAACAAGTTCTTACTTTCTGTAAACTGAAATAAAATGTGATTTGCCATCCTGTCCATTTCCATAAAGTGGATTATAAAGTCATTACAAATGGGGAGTGTGTGTTTTCCAGGCATGCTGCATTAGTCAGGGCAGACCTGAATTGTGTCCTCCTACACACATCTTCATTTAAATTCATTTTAATTCTTCTCTGACAGACGTCCACTCAAACAAGACACTTTTTGGGGCCTTAAAGATTTTGTACTGTAGCTGTATGTTGCTCCTTTTATAATCAACTTCTACCCGGATCACTTTTTTGCATGTTTAAGACGAAGGATTAGCGGCAACACCGGGGGACTGTCATGCTTTGAAATTCGTATGCTGCTGTGTAAACACCAACTGTTAACCAAGCACCATTTCCAATCTGCTGTGATTTGGTACTTTGTGTTACAAGTGATGTTGTCGGGGGAAAAAAATGTGCATAAAAATAAGTTGTAAAATTGTTAGCAACCAAAACTGCACACAAATGTAGTTTGATTCATGAACAATGATTTTTTTTTTCCTGTGATATCATGAACTCTCAGTCAATACGCATGAACCCATGAAATGCATGATACATTACCTGTGCTAATGACAAGCAGTGGTGATTTTGCATGAGGGGCCAAGTGAACCAGTGTCTCACCAGATCAAACAGCTGGATGTGTGAATGTCTTTCCTTTTTTTCCTTTTTGTTCCACTATGTCTCCTATACAAACACACGTGCATATATTTATACATACTGTATACATACATTAGGGCTGTCAATCTGTTATAACATTAATCGTGATTAATCGCACTTTGGTCCATAGTTAAGTTGGAGTTTTTAAATCTCTGATAGAAAGTTTTTATTTATATGGGAATGTGTAGGGGAAATCTCTTTGTGGTAAACAAATGTAAAGGGATATAAATTTAAATTTTTTAATTTAATTTTTTTTAATAATGGCCAATATTTCTAAAATATAGGCCATTATTTAAAAAAAAATTATATATATATATTATTTCACTTTATTTTATTTTTTTAGATTTTATTATATATATATATTTTAAATAATAATAACAATAATATTTTTTTATAATATATATTATTAAAAAAATATTATTGTTATTATTATTTTATAATAATATATATATTATTATAAAAATTTATTATTGTTATTATTATTTTAAAATATATATATATAATAAAATCTAAAAAATAAAATAAAGTGAAATAATATATATATTATTTATTTTATTTTATTATTTATATATATATATATATAAATATATATATATATTTATTTACATAACTGACCTGTATATAAAACAAGCTACAGAATGTCATTGTTAATGTAGAAGCTAACACGAAGCACTATTTTTCTGGCGTAGCGACACAGTGCCTCATGCCATTACCAAGAAGTAGTGACCCCACTCTAAAACAATGTGATAGGACATCGATCCGGACTGACTATGATTGACAGGACTGACAGTCAAATTATTATTATTAATGAATTTAGCCCACATTCCGTGTTTTTTAATTGTAAAAAAGAATGAATATGTGTGTGTGGGTACATTAGTGCTGTCAATCGATTAAAACATTTAATCGCAATTAATCACATTGTCCATAGTTAACTCAAATTAATCACACTTAATCACAGATAGAAAAATAAGTTTTGATCTATAATAAGTAATGGAAATCTCTTTGTGGTAAATGTTATTTTCATTTCAGAAATTTATAAATACCAAATAAAAACAAAAATATTATAGGTATCAGCAGAAAAATGTATGGAACATTCATGGCCCCACACATTTAGCATTTTAGCATGTTTTTTTTTTTTGTTTTTTTCCTTCAACACACCATAGACCAGGGGTGGGCAAACTTTTTGACTCGCGGGCCGCATTGATATGACAAAATTTATGGGGGTGGGGGGGGGGGGCAGACTATATATTTTACACGTAACAGTCCACCTGGTATTATTGTATCTGTAAAATTGTCATGCAATCTGCTATTATTATTTATTATTTTATATTTATATTTAAATATTTTAAAAATAATAAAATATTATAATAATTACAATAAAATTAAAATAATTATAATTAATATAATAATTTGCATTAATATAATAATTATCATAGTTCTAATAATAATTATAATAATCTAATAATAATAATAATTATTATTATTATGTGCTTGTGTCCCTTTTTTCAGGAGCACTTTGTAAACAACAGACCATGTCAAAAAACGAAATTGATAAAACCATCAAAAGGTTGGCTCAGGCCATGATGCCAGGTTGTATGTTGAGTTTAAATGAAATACTTTGGAAAGATTGGGCGGGCCGTATTCAAACACTTGGCGGGCCGGATGTGGCCCCCGGGCCGTAGTTTGCCCACCCCTGCCATAGACGCTAAAGTTTGTTGACAGTCAATCCGTCCTTAAATCTTTCCTGGAGGTGGTCACAATTTAATACATGCTCGTAGTTGTTACTGCAATTTCCATGTACTGTATGTAAAACTATATTGTATCTGTTCATAACTTTGCTGCAAATAGTAAACCACGCTGTCGTGGAGTTCACGGTGTAAATTAATGACATGTTAATCCATGCTGATCTTCATAATCTCATTCCCCTTTCCTTTCATTATTCATTGCCGAGTATCATTCTTTTATCTTTTGTTGTGCCGAAAACCGTTTAATCAAATGCACTCTTCACCTTTAACATTTAGCAGGCTTGGTGAAAACCAGAACCTAATCCATCAAGCAAACCTTTTCATCTGGTCTCAGAATGAACGTACACAAAAGCCACAGTCGGGTTGCGATTCATTATACTTAGTTTGCTTGAACTGTCTTCAACTAAATATGAATTACATTCACTGAGAAAAGAGCAGGTTCATTCCGGTGTTCGTGGCTATTAACCAAAAAAAAAACATTCAGCGGCGCCGTCACGCACACACGCACTTGCATGGTTTATGTTCCTCAAGTACTGGTTTCTCACGGTTGATTTCCTTCAATGTGGAATCCCATCAAATGCATTTCATGAGCCAAAGAGTTGCTTGTGATTTATTTGTGCAATAATGTCAATGTTGTGGGTTTCGAAAATGACATTATAATATAATGTAATATAATGATGGACTGTGTCAGATGCGAATTTTCAGTTTTATGTTTGCATCAATAATGACCAAACTCACTATAAACAAAACAACAGAAAAACTAAAAAAAAATTTTTTTGCACTCTGCCTCGACTTCTTTCGTGAATTCAATATTGTCAGCAGTGTTTCTCACCTTCATCAAGTACTGGCATTAACACTTACAAATAAGTAGTGCACTTGAACGCCTCATCCGTGTAGGGTTTTCAGCGCTTTGCAGCAGGAAGAAAGAAAACAGAAGCAAATTTGTTCATCATTTTGTGTGCGTTTTAGGACAAATAAACCACACAATCACATACACACTGACACATAACAAAAGGATTCCTTGGCTGGAATCTATCCCGACTCTAAAAGAACCACCGTCCATGACTTACCAATGTGTGGATGTTTTGTTTGGGTATTGGATTCAGCAGAGTGACAAGTGGGCAAATGGACTAGTTGTCATGATCTGCATTTGTTTTGGTCTGCTGTCCCTTGTTGTGTCGTTTCTGTCCTGCCTTGTTCTCCTGGTTTGCACACCTGTTGCCCATCAGCTATTTGGCCTTCATATACCACTCCACTTCATTGTTCCCCTGTCGGATGGATGGATGGACAGATGGATGGATGGACGGATGGATGGATGGATGGATGGACAGACAGATGGACGGATGGATGGACAGATGGACAGATGGACGGATGGACGGACGGATGGACAGATGGACGGATGGACGGACGGATGGATGGACAGATGGATGGATGGACGGACGGATGGATGGACAGATGGACGGATGGACGGACGGATGGATGGACAGATGGATGGATGGACGGACGGATGGATGGACGGACGGATGGATGGACGGACGGATGGATGGACAGATGGACGGATGGATGGACGGATGGACGGACGGACGGACGGATGGACAGATGGATGGATTATGTCCTGACCTTCTGTCTCTCTGCCTAGTAACTTGTATTTTTGTTTTTATTACATTTGCCTCGGTCTCTGCTCTGGGGTCCTCAACACCTGGCACGAGTCCAACCCAGCGTAACACTAGTGTATTAGGTGCACATGCTGGCTGTAGGATAACCAAGACAAGAAAACAACCGAGACACATCTTTGGCAATAATTTCCATCGAAAACTGAATTTTATGACAACTAGGCTGTAAGAACACTGAGGTACCAATGTATAATATTCTGTCTGTTGGGGAAAATTGCACATTAAATGTGATAGAAGAGTTTTGGGAGTGACCAGGATGGATAGGATCAGGAACGAGTACATGACAGGGACATTCCATGTTAGAGGCTTTGGAGATAAAGTCCTTTAGGCCAGACTGAGATGGTTGGGACATGTCCAGAAGAGAGATAGTGAATATAGGAGGCGTAGAGGAAGACCAAAGAGGAGGTTTATGGATGTAGTGAAGGAGGACATGAGGGTAGTTGGTGTGAGAGAGACACAGATGGAGGATGGAGGTACTTAATTTGCTGTGGCGACCCCTGAAGGGAAAAACCCAAAAAGAAAGAAGAAGATGTAGAACCCCCCTAAAAAATTATGTCAATTTTTTATCAGGAGTGTATGTAAGCAAACCTAAACTAATTATTTTATTGTCAGTGTATTCAAACTCGTTTTCCTCAATGTCAACAGCACAACAAATAAATAACTGTTAATAGTTATCCTCCCTATCCGTGTGGAAGTGGTAAGTTTTTGGCTTTTTTAAGTTTAAAGGAAATAACTTGGAGGCTACCGTTTAGGTGGCTAGCTCTCTAGTTTGCGAGTTAGCATGTGTCTCAAGACCCTGCAGTTGCGCAATATGTTGTAAATAAAAAGAGTATAAATGTGACTATAGTCGTGTTTTGTCATGTCTACAGGGCTCTAATAATGCTTTGTTCATTTTAATCTGAAAAAAATAATTTGTCTACCCACCAACTATATGTGGTTTCTTAAGTTTTTATTATTTACTGTTTTATTATTATTATTATTATTATTATTATTATATTTATTTATTTATTACTGATTGATTTTCTTTATTCTTGATTTGTTTATTTATTTTTCATCTTATTTTGTGCAGAAAAATAAAAATTAAGATATTTGAGAACAGTGGAATGTTTTATCAGAGCTTTTCTTGTAGAAAATCAAAACCAAAGCAAAAAACTTATAGCCAAAAACTTACCACTTCCACACGGATAGGGAGGATAACTATTAACAGTTATTTAACCTTTAACATGAACATTAATCAAACGTAATAATTTTTTCTGGGTACATGATACCATACAGCATCCGTATCAAACTTGAGCGGGCCGCACTAACATTAAACTTTCTTTCCTGAGATCATATTTCATATTTTCGTCTCTTGTAGAGAAGTATTCAGTAAAGATACTGAAAGTCCAAATAGTTCAAGAACAGCTTCATATTTAATTTGTGGTATGACTTTTTAATTCTATTTAGCTAAAAAGGAACAGAATGCTAATGAGGTACGTGCGTACATGTGTGACATCATCCTGGCCAAATGATGCGTTTACTCCAGACTGTAGCTTCCTCTCATTAAGCAGAAGCTTTTAGAAAGGATGGCAATTGACTTGAGAATGCTGACCGCAACAAATGTCAGCGCTTTGGTGCATGTCGAGATTTGTGCAGTTGGTATTCACTTTCCTTCTTGGTAATATTCCCCCCTTCATTCTTTTTTTGCGGACATAATTCTTCATGGGGTTAATGCTTTTGTCAACCCCGTCGTGATTACAAGTGGAGATTGTTATGTGGTGTGTCATGGCGGGATGGCTTTTATTCAACACACACAAAAAAAGAGTTACTCTCTCCCCTCCGGATCTTTCAGGCGTGAGTTTAATAGAGTGTGACCTGTCCCACTGTGACCTGCTGTGTTTGAAGGGAAGGTTTTAGACCAAAGTGCTTGCTCGCATTCAGGTATTATTTTTAGACCGCAGGTTTTTCTGGTGTCATTATTTCTCAGCTGGGCTAGCAAAACAGCAACATTAAATACAGATGGGTTGTCTTTGGGCTCTAACATGTAATGTCCCTGGGATGTACTTGTTCCTGATCCTATCCATCCTGGTCACTCCCCAAAGCTCTTCTATCACACATGACGCCTGGCATTTTTCTCCACCCGTTCCATCCTGCCTGGACACGCTTCTTCACCTTTCATTCATTCATTCATTCATTCCTTCATTCATTCATTCATTCATTCATTCATTCATTCATTCATGCATTCATTCATTCATGCATGCATGCATGCATTCATTCATTCATTCATTCATGCATTCATTCATGCATTCATTCATTCATTCATTCATTCATTCACACAGGATCGTTCCTGATCCTATCCATCCTGGTCACTCCCAAAACTCTTCTATCACACATCACGCCTGACATTTTTCTCCACCCGTTCCATCCTGCCTGGACACGCTTCTTCACCTTTCATTCATTCATTCATTCATTCATTCATTCATTCATTCATTCATTCATTCATTCATTTTCTACTGCTTTTCCTCACAAGGGTCGCGGGTGGTGCTGGAGCCTATCCCGGCTGTCTTTGGGCTCTAACATGTAATGTCCCTGTGATGTACTTGTTCCTGATCCTATCCATCCTGGTCACTCCCCAAACTCTTCTATCACACATCACACCTGGCATTTTTCTCCACCCGTTCCATCCTGCCTGGACACGCTTCTTCACCTTTCATTCATTCATTCATTCATTCATTCATTTTGTACTGCTTTTCCTCACAAGGGTCGCGGGTGGTGCTGGAGCCTATCCCGGCTGTCTTTGGGCTCTAACATGTAATGTCCCTGTGATGTACTCGTTCCTGATCCTATCCATCCTGGTCACTCCCCAAACTCTTCTATCACTCATCACGCCTGACATTTTTCTCCAACCGTTCCATCCTGCCTGGACACGCTTCCTTCATTCATTCATTCATTCATTCATTCATTCATTCATTCATTCATTCATTCACACAGGATCGTTCCTGATCCTATCCATCCTGGTCACTCCCAAAACTCTTCTATTACACATCACGCCTGGCATTTTTCTCCACCCGTTCCATCCTGCCTGGACACGCTTCTTCACCTTTCATTCATTCATTCATTCATTCATTCATTCATTCATTCATTCATTCATTCATTCATTCATTCATTCATTCATTCATTCATTTATTCATTCATTCATTCATTCATTCATTTTCTACTGCTTTTCCTCACAAGGGTCGCGGGTGGAGCTGGAGCCTATCCCAGCTGTCTTTGGGCTCTAACATGTAATGTCCCTGTGATGTACTTGTTCCTGATCCTATCCATCCTGGTCACTCCCCAAACTCTTCTATCACACATTTTTCTCCACCCGTTCCATCCTGCCTGGACAAGCTTTCATTCATTCATTCATTCATTCATTTACCCTGGACTGGTCGCCAGTCAATCACATTTAGACAAACAACCATTCACACTCACATTCATACCTATGGACAATTTGGAGTGGCTAATTAACCTAGCATGTTTTTGGAATGTGGGAGGAAACCGGAGTACCCGGAGAAAATCCACGCATGCACGGGGAGATTATACTTTTTTTTTCCTTTTTTTTTCCAGTGTTTAAATCACACGGTGTTCGAGTGGTTAGCGCACAGACCTCACACCTAGGAGACCAGGGTTCAATTCCACCCTCGGCCATCTCTGTGTAGAGTTTGCATGTTCTCGCCGTGCATTGCATGGTTTTCTCCCACATTCCAAAAACATGCTAGGTTAATTAGCGACTCCAAATTGTCCATAGGTATGAATGTGAGTGTGAATGGTTGTTTGTCTATATGTGCCCTGTGATTGGCCTCTAGAAAATGAATGAATGAATGTTTAAATCACTTTATTGACATTTTTTTTAATCAGGCGAGAAAGTGGCCGCTCAGATCCCGAGTGTGCCATCCCACCGGTTCAAGACTCTTCATCTTTGTATTTAGCAAACATCAACTTCTTGTATTGTTTCTTGAATTGTTTGTAATAATGTTATAAACCGTATTATAAGATGTTGTAAACAAGTTGAACTATGAAATTATTATTTTTTTTTCAAATAAGGAATCCTACTTTGCAGAAATTCACTAATCATGCAAAAAATCATAGCAGAAAGCAGAAAATCATAGAGTTGTGAAAATAAACATATTTGGATCCAGTACCGATACCACCCTTGGTTAAGACTCGATCCGTTCTTTGATTGATTCGCCCTCCCCTTTTCCGGCAGCCTGATTGTCTGTTTGCTTTGTTTTGTATCTGGCTGATAAACAAGTCTGCAATCCTCCAGTGTGCTAGAACTATATGAATATTCATATCGTGTAACTCATGCATTCATTAAACTCTTCCGTCGTGTTGCAACAATAAGATTTCGGTTATTTGTTGTTTTTTTTGTGTAAATATGTGAATATCTTCCGTGAGCGCCAATGAACGGTTAAGTCTGAATATGCTTTTACAAGATGTTGACATTTGCAAATAGCTGCTCCTGTGTTTGGGTGTGGCGAGGTTTGCGCGGAAATCAGCAGGAACTGGAACAAAGGGAAATGACTGTGAAGTGAATTAATTAAAAGCTTGTGTTCTGACAAGGATTGCAGGATAACATTTACTTTCCTTACCGTTGGGACCTTCATTGTATGCTGTCATGGCGAACAAGTATCGGTGGGCATGCAGAGAACTGCAGGGTAGAGTCCCGTTCCAGTCTTTGTGTGCAAAATGATTGAATCTAGTCTTACAAGCTCTTCTTATATGATTGATGCACAAGTTGGATGGATACTAAAACCTTTCATTAGTGTGATTGATTCCCTTGTCAATTTTTCAGGGAAATACACATAGGTCAGGTGGATCGTTATGCAAAAGATGTAGTGAAACGGAATTTTAGAGAGTGTGAGAGTGTCTTGGCATTCAAATTACCATTCGCAATACTATTCATTCCAGCTGTCTTTGGGCTCTAACATGGAATGTCACTCTGATGTACTTGTTCCTGATCCTATCCATCCTGGTCACTCCCAAAATTCTTCTATCACACATCACACACTTGACATTTTTCTCCACTCGTTCCATCCTGCCTGGACACGCTTCTTCACCTTTCATTCATTCATTCATTCATTCATTCATTCATTCATTCATTCATTCATTCATTCACTTTCTACTGCTTTTCCTCACAAGGGTCGCGGGTGATGCTGGAGACTGTCCCAGCTGTCTTTGGGCTCTAACATGTAATGTCACTCTGATGTACTTGTTCCTGATCCTATCCATCCTGGTCACTCCCAAAACTCTTCTATCACACATCACGCCTGACATTTTTCTCCACCCGTTCCATCCTGCTTGGACACGCTTCTTCACCTTTCATTCATTCATTCATTCATTCATTCATTTTCTACTGCTATTACTCATGAGGGTTGCGGGTGGTGCTGGAGCCTATCCCAGCTGTCTTTGGGCTCTAACATGTAATGTCCCTCTGATGTACTTGTTCCTGATCCTATCCATCCTGGTCACTCCCAAAATTCTTCTATCACACATCACACACTTGACATTTTTCTCCACTCGTTCCATCCTGCCTGGACACGCTTCTTCACCTTTCATTCATTCATTCATTCATTCATTCATTCATTCATTCATTCATTCATTCATTCATTCATTCATTCATTCATTCATTCATTCATTCATTCATTCATTCATTCATTTTCTACTGCTATTACTCATGAGCGTTGCGGGTGGTGCTGGAGCCTATCCCAGCTGTCTTTGGGCTCTAACATGTAATGTCCCTCTGATGTACTTGTTCCTGATCCTATCCATCCTGGTCACTCCCCAAACTCTTCTATCACTCATCACGCCTGACATTTTTCTCCACCCGTTCCATCCTGCCTGGACACGCTTCTTCACCTTTCATTCATTCATTAATTCATTCATTCATTTTCTACTGCTATTACTCATGAGGGTTGCGGGTGGTGCTGGAGCCTATCCCAGCTGTCTTTGGGCTCTAACATGTAATGTCCCTCTGATGTACTTGTTCCTGATCCTATCCATCCTGGTCACTCCCCAAACTCTTCTATCACTCATCACGCCTGACATTTTTCTCCACCCGTTCCATCCTGCCTGGACACGCTTCTTCACCTTTCATTCATTCATTCATTCATTCATTCATTCATTTTCTACTGCTATTACTCACAAGGGTCGCGGGTGGTGCTGGAGCCTATCCCAGCTGTCTTAGGGCTCTAACATGGAATGTCCCTCTGATGTACTTGTTCCTGATCCTATCCATCCTGGTCACTCTCCAAACTCTTCTATCACACATCATGCCTGACATTTTTCTCCACCCGTTCCATCCTGCCTGGACACGCTTCTTCACCTTTCATTCATTCATTCATTTTCCACCGCTTTTCCTCACAAGGGTCGTGGGGGGTGCTGGAGCCTATCACACACAATCACACAGCCAATCACAGGGCACATATAGGCAAACAACCATTCACACTCACATTCATACCTATGGACAATTTGGATTCGCCAATTAACCTAGAATGTTTTTGGAATGTGGGAGGAAACCGGAGTACCCGGAGAAAACCCACGCATGCACGGGGAGAACATGCAAACTCCACACAGAGATAGGGATTGAACTCAGGTCTCCTATGTGAGGCCTGCGTGCTAATCATTCGACCGCCGTGCAGCCCGGCAATACCATTAAAACCATAATTAACACCATCCAACCATCTTGTTACATCTATCCGGGGTCGGTTCATGGAGGCAGCAGTCCAAGACCATCCTGAGGCGTTTACAGGTCACTTGAGAGACATAGTCCATCCCAGGGGTCTTCAATTAAAGCTGAGTAAGGTCCGTTTATACAGACTTTATTTTGACTTAAATTGCTTCAAACAGCTAGTTGATAAGAATACTATCAAGGGGGGGGGGGGCATGATGCAGGGAGAACTTATTATTAGCACAGACCCGCCAACGTGTCTGAATTTGTTGTACTCAGCATGCAATTTTAATTCGCTTGAATAAAAATTGTTCCTCCCTCCACACTCGGGTGGCTTCATCACTGGCTTCTATTTGTCTAAGGGACTCTTCAAGGAAAAACACCTCCATACCTACTAAGAACTTGCAAGTTTCCCATAACAACTCAATCACATGAGATCCAAAGAGAGCCAAAATTTGCTGCAGCGACTGACTGGAATTCCCGAAAACACTCCCTTCAACTTTTCAACTCTTCCTTCACTCCACCTGTTTAAACAAAAGCTACAACAGTCCCTAGCTGAGTCATTCTGGTCTTGGTTTACATTAGGGGTCTCAAACACGCGGCCCGCGCAAGTTTGATATGGATGCTGTATGGTATCATGGTACCCAGAAAAAATGATTACGTTTGATTCATGTTCATGTTAAAGGTTAAATAACTGTTAATAGTTATCCTCCCTATCCGTGTGGAAGTGGTAAGTTTTTGGCTATTTAAGTTTAAAGGAAATAACTTGAAGGCTACCGTTTAGTATCGCTAGCTCTCTAGTTTGCGAGTTAGCATGTGTCTCAAGACCCTGCAGTTGCGCAATATGTTGTAAATAAAAAGAGTATAAATGTGACTATAGTCGTGTTTTGTCATGTCTACAGGGCTCTAATAATGCTTTGTTCATTTTAATCTGAAAAAAATCATTTGTCTACTCACCAATTATATGTGGTTTCTTAAGTTTTTATTATTTGCCGTTTTATTATTATTATTATTATTATATTTATTTATTACTGATTGATTGATTTTCTTTATTCTTGATTTGTTTATTTATTTTTCATCTTATTTTGTGCAGAAAAATAAAAATTAAGATATTTGAGAACAGTGGAATGTTTTATCAGAGCTTTTATTGCAGAAAATCGGAACCAAAGCACTGAAAAAGTTTGTATGTTTTTCTTTTTTTAACAAATGCGTTTTTTTTTTTTTGGAAAACCTGATGCGGCCCAGCCTTACCCAGACCCTAGCTCCAGCAGGGTCTTGAGACACATGCTAACTCGCAAACTAGAGAGCTAGCGACCTAAACGGTAGCCTTCAAGTTATTTCCTTTAAACTTAAATAGCCAAAAACTTACCACTTCCACACAGATAGGGAGGATAACTATTAACAGTTATTTAACCTTTAACATGAACATTAATCAAACGTAATAATTTTTTCTGGGTACATGATACCATACAGCATCCATATCAAACTTGCGCAGGCCGCGCTAACATTGAACTTTCATATCAAGGCGGGGGCCTCAAACTAGTGTCCGTGCGGACCACATTTGGCCCGCGGGCCGCGTATTTGAGACCCCTGTTCTACACCTTCACGCCCCAAATCGCTCTCTTCGCATGTTGACTTGTGCAAGTGTAACCTTGTTGAATTTTCCTAAATGCGGTATTCCCAGTGTGTAATGGTCTTCCTCATAACAAAAAATAAACAACAACAACCTCAAAGAAAAACATGTAAGCCAGTCCTTTTTTGTTTGTTTACAGACAAACCATTATGGCAGCCAAGCGGACGTATGAACCTCAGGCTGTTATCATTTATTACTATCATTTATTTATTTTCCAGTTCGGGGGCCGCATCCTCCCAAACACATGACAAGAGCAGCAGCAACAGGGCATGAAATCAAACATTGCTGTCCCAACCCATATAGTGTAAAGCACAATATGTGCCACTGAATGTTTGGAAGTAATGCAGTCAACCCCCCCCCCCCCCCCCCCCAGCTTTTGTATCATTCGTTTTTTTGGCTACATTTTTCTCCCCAAAGATGAAAGGCTATGTATGGCAGGCGTGCCCATCGCGTTGATCTCGAGCAAACCGATCAATCGCAAAGGTAGTTTGGGTCGATCATAAATGTCACTTTGTAGATGTTATATGACTGCCAAGGGGACACGAGACCTACCGCTACAAATTTATAGTACTCAACATGGAGTTTGACTCCTGAATACAGTTTTATGTCCTCCATTTTTACTGCATTTTCCTGGTTTCAGTTTCAGGTTCAGTCAGAACAGAGAAATAATGCAAATTTTCATTCATTCATTTTCTATACCGCTTAGCCACACAAGGGTCGCTGGGGGGTGGGGGGTGCTGGAGCCTATCCCAGCTGTCTTTCAGGCGAGAGGCGGGGTACACCCTGGACTGGTGGCCAGCCAATCACAATTGGCGCATATAGACAAACAACCATTCACACTCACATTCATACCATTCATCCCAGTTGTCTCGTTCCTGATCCTATCCATCCTGGTCACTCCCAAAACTCTTCTATCACACATCACGCCTGGCATTTTTCTCCACCCGTTCCATCCTGCCTGGACACGCTTCTTCACCTTTAATTCATTCATTTTCTACTGCTTTTCCTCACAAGGGGGGGGGGGGTGCTGGAGCCTATCCCACAAAATCACACAGCCAATCACAGGGCACATATAGACAAACAAGCATTCACACTCGCATTCATACCATTCATCCCAGCTGTCTTCGGGCTCTAACATGTAATGTCCCTCCGATGTACTCGTTCCTGATCCTATCTATCCTGGTCACTCCCAAAACTCTTCTTTCACACATCGCGCCTGACATTTTTCTCCACCCGTTCCATCCTGCCTGGACACGCTTTTTTCACCTTTCATTCATTCATTCATTTTCTACTGCTTTTCCTCACAAGGGGGGGGGTGCTGGAGCCTATCCCACACAATCACACAGCCAATCACAGGGCACATATAGACAAACAAGCAGTCACACTCACATTCATACCATTCATCCCAGCTGTTTTTGGGCTATAACATGTAATGTCACTCTGATGTACTCGCTCCTGATCCTATCCATCCTGGTCACTCCCAAAACTCTTCTATCACACATCACACCTGGCATTTTTCTCCACCCGTTCCATCCTGCCTGGACATGCTTCTTCATCTTTCATTCCTTCATTCATTGTCTACCGCTTCTCCTCACGAGGGTCGCGGGGGGTGCTGGAGCCTATCCCACACAATCACACAGCCAATCACAGGGCACATATAGACAAAAAACCTTTCACACTCACATTCATACCATTCATCCCAGCTGTCTTCGGGCTCTAACATGTAATGTCCCTCTGATGTACTCGTTCCTGATCCTATCCATCCTGGTCACTCCCAAAACTCTTCTATCACACATCACACCTGGCATTTTTCTCCACCCGTTCCATCCTGCCTGGACACGCTTTTTTCACCTTTCAGTCATTCATTCATTTTCTACTGCTTTTCCTCACAAGGGGGGGGGGGGGTGCTGGAGCCTATCCCACAAAATCACACAGCCAATCACAGGGCACATATAGACAAAAAACCTTTCACACTCACATTCATACCATTCATCCCAGCTGTCTTCGGGCTCTAACATGTAATGTCCTTCTAATGTACTCGTTCCTGATCCTATCCATCCTGGTCACTCCCAAAACTCTTCTATCACACATCACGCCTGACATTACTGATTGATTGATTTTCTTTATTCTTGATCTTATTTTATGTAGAAAAATAAAAATGAAGATATTTGAGAACAGTGGAATGTTTTATCAAAGGAACCAAAGCGAAGTTTAAAAATTTGTTTTGTTTTTAATAAATGCGTTTTTTGGGGGGAAAACCTGATGTGGCCCAGTCTCACCCAGACCCTAACTCCAGTGGCCCCCAGGTAAATTGAGTTTGAGACCCCTGGGATAGAGTAACAGATGACACCATGACAATGTAGTATGATGACAATCAGAGGTACTGTACTTATTAATGCTGAGTGGTCGCCATTTGTATTCCACGCTCATAAGAGATTGGGCTGTGTATGGCACTTTGTCTTTCTGACATTTCATCCTGTCCTTTTCTCCAGGGAATCTCATTTGTCATGACTCGGCATTCTGCACAAGTCAATGTGCAAAGCTCTGCCAGCAGAGTTTTGAGTCATTGTTAAAAGTTGTTTCTATTGTTGTAAAGCATAAAAATACAACAGGAGGCTGAATAGTAAAATATGAACTACTGGGCTGTGTCAACACCTTTTGACACTCTAATAAAAACCTGGAATGTTCTGCTGCGTTGAGGCGCTTCCGACCCCCTCTTGCTAGCTTGACGGTGACATTCTCCTCTTAGTTTGCGGGGCGTGTGCCGCTGCTGCTCAGCTGGGCTTAACTCCAGAAGGTGGGGGTTTGGGGAGTGGCGTCGGGTGGCCTCTTCCTGTTGGGAGTGCAGGGGGTGGCATTCCTGTCAGGTCAGACAATAGCCACGTTTACATGAGGAGTTTTTCTCTTTCCGAATGATCTTTCCGAAAGAAATGGTATCCATGGAAAGGAATATTCCAATGGCGTGTCTACATGCGCCGCTATAATCAACCAGAATAGTCAATGGGGCATGCCCAGTAAAACGTAAACACCAACATCACGTGATACCGACTTCCTGGCATTTATTAAAAACAGAAAAATTAATAAACTTTGCTTTGGTTCCGATGTTCTACAAGAGAAGCTCTGATAAAGCATTCCACTGTTCTCAAATATCTTACTTTTTATTTTTCTGCACAAAATAAGATAAAAATAAATAAACAATCATAATAATAATGAATAAAGAAAATCAATCAATCAGTAATAAATAAATATAATAAAAATAATACAAAACGGCAAATAATAAAAAACACATATAGTTTAGCTAGCAACCTAAACGGTAGCCTCCAAGTTATTTCCTTTAAACTTAAATAGCCAAAAACTTACCACTTCCACACGGATAGGGAGGATAACTATTAACAGTTATTTAACCTTTAACATGAACATGAATCAAACGTAATAATTTTTTCTGGGTACATGATACCATACAGCATCCATATCAAACTTGCGCGGGCCGCGCAAACTAGTGTCCTGCGGGCCACATTTGGCCCGCGGGTCGCGTGTTTGAGACCCCTGCTCTAGAGGGGTCTGAATACTCCCATTAATATAGCGACAAAGTAGCTTCATTGTCAACATTGATCCCTCCTGCTACGTCTTCTTATTCCCATATGAACTGTGCTAGGGAGCAGTTACAACTCTATCTACTGTACAAAGTTGGAATGACAAGCAAATTTCACAGACAGTCCCATTATGATGTGTTTATTAGCGTATTTATGTATTTATGGCAGTCCAAATGTATTCTTGGCGGGCCACCACACATTAATGAATGTATGAGAGACACTTATTATGGATTGGAGTGTGAATGAGATATCTTTTTGGAGAAAAAAAAACATGGTGGGTGTTTTTTTTTTTTTTTTTTTTTTACCACAAATACAATGGGTGCATTTTGTTTTTTAACCAAAAATCTGTAATTTTGCAGATGTAAATATCAACCTTAGAGCAAGACAGAAATGCTTTGTTTTGGCATGACTACATGGCAGCAACATTTCACACACGCTGAAGTAAAAACAAAAACAGACACACATAAAAGGTACCTTTTCCCCTTGAAAGTGTTTCAGTGGGAATACATTTTCCTCTGAGTACATTACTGTCTGGATGAAAATGGATCTATCATAAAAATATTAGGCACCAAACCCCCTCAGGAGCAGCGCAGACATAGTTTGTTTGAGTGTTTATGGAGAAAATAATCAGGGGTAGTTGGCCGCTGCCTGCTATGTCATTATATCCTCACTGCTGGACTGATGATCACAGTGAAGGCAAATAATAATAATTGGCTGTCAGGGCCTGCAAAGCCTTCTCTGCTGGCCTAAAGACTCCCGGTTCAACTACATGTGTTGCCTTATCATGTAATCTTAACCAGAGCCTTCACAATGTAATGTAATCTAACATGTAATGTCCCTGTGATGTACTCGTTCCTGATCCTATCCATCCTGGTCACTCCCAAAATTCTTCTATCACACATCATGCCTGACATTTTTCTCCACCCGTTCCATCCTGCCTGGACATGATTCTTCACCTTTCATTCATTCATTCATTCATTCATTCATTTTCTACTGCTTTTCCCCACAAGGGTCGTGGGTGGTGCTGGAGCCTATCCCAGCTGTCTTTGGGCTCTAACATGTAACGTCCCTCTGATGTACTCGTTCCTGATCCTATCCATCTTGGTCACTCCCAAAACTCTGGCATTTTTCTCCACCCGTTCCAACCTGCCTGGACACGATTCTTCACCTTCCATTCATTCATTCATTCATTCATTCATTCATTCATTTTCTACCGCTTTTCCTCACAAGGGTCGCGGGGGTGCTGGAGCCTATCCCAGCTGTCTTAGAGCTCTAACATGTAATGTCCCTGTGATGTACTCGTTCCTGATCCTATCCATCCTGATCCTATCCATCCTGGTCACTCCCCAAACTCTTCTATCACACATCACGCCTGACATTTTTCTCCACCCGTTCCACCCTGCCTGGACACGCTTCTTCACCTTTCATTCATTCATTCATTCATTCATTCATTCATTCATTTTCTACCGCTTTTCCTCACAAGGGTCGCGGGGGTGCTGGAGCCTATCCCAGCTGTCTTTGGGCTCTAACATGTAATGTCCCTGTGATGTACTCGTTCCTGATCCTATCCATCCTGATCCTATCCATCCTGGTCACTCCCCAAACTCTTCTATCACACATCACGCCTGACATTTTTCTCCACCCGTTCCATCCTGCCTGGACACGCTTCTTCACCTTTCATTCATTCATTCATTTTCTACCGCTTTTCCTCACGAGGGTCACAGGGGATGCTGGAGCCTATCCCAGCTGTTTTCAGTTGAGAGGCGGGGTACACCCTGGACTGGTGGCCAGCCAATCACAGGGCACATATAGACAAACAACCATTCACACTCACATTTGGAGTGGCTAATTAACCTAGCATGTTTTTGGAATGTGGGAGGAAACCGGAGTACCCGGAGAAAACCCACACATGCACGAGGAGAACATGCAAACTCCACACAGAGATGACCGAGGGTGGAATTGAACCCTGGTCTCCTAGCTGTGAGGTCTGAGCGCTAACCACTCGACCGCCGTGCCGCCCCAAATTCTCTCAGTGCCAAGCATGGAAACTTTCTCACCAACTTTCCTCAGTCCTTTAAATAAAGTAAATGTTATGATCTGCGCTTGTTTTGATCTGCTGCCCTCTGTTGTCTCGTTTCTGTCCTGCAACGGACTCCTGCCTTGTTCTCCTGGTTTGCACATCTGTTGCCCATCAACTATTAGGCCTTCATATACCACTCAGATGCTTTACCTTGTCATGCCTCATCCTGACCTTTTGTTTCTCTGCCTTGTAACTCGTATTTTTGCTACTTTGTACTCTTTTGTTCGTACTTTTAGCTTCCCAGCGATCTTGTGTCACTGTGTACACTTTTGGTGTACTTTGTTTTTTCTCCTCTGTGAGCACCCTTTGTTTATTACGAAATACTTTTTACTACATTTTCCGTGGTCTCTGCTCTGGCATGCAGTACCTGTCCACCCAGCGTAACAGTAAATCATTATTTATACTGTCATTATTTATACTGTTATACTGTATATTTTGTATTTTTCATATTTTGTATTTTTCATTCTTTTTTAATAGATGTGTCTGCACCTACTATACCAAAACAAATTCCTAGTATGTGTTTGATCATACATGGCAATAAACCTTTTCTGATTCTGATTCTGAATCATTCAATAAATTAATAAACAGGACCCCCCCCACCTCAAAAGTTACTTCACTGTCACGTATTTTTATAAGAACTTACCAACTTAATATGTGTTGTTAAACATAAGTACATATGCATAAGTAGATTGTGAGCCAGTCTGGTTGCTGTGGAACCTGAGTGGGGGGGGGGGGGGTGCTTCATTTAGCTGGCTTAGTTTTTTTGGTTTTCTTCATACATCATATCCAACGCTTCAGTCGTGCATTTTTTTTTTCTTGGACGTAAGCACTTTGTTGCTTATCATTGTCGTGACATAAATGTGACAAGAAAAGAACACCTTGCAGCTTGATGTGACAATTTCACCGCATTTAGCTTTGTTCTTCTTACATCTGAATTCTGAGGAAAATGTCTCTTAAACAGAATTATGAGACAAAGCATCGAATTTTTCATAAGACAACCCCTTTCAGTACTGGCCATTTGAGACCATTTTGACTTATCTTAGCACAGAATGTTATGTTCTATATGCTAATATGTAAACCCACCAAAAGAAAGATTAGACACCAGTCTTTCATATTTGAAAAAAATTAGTTTGTACGTTTTTTCTTTCTTTAGTAATCAGAACATAGGTCGGTTTCGGGAAAATATCAGCTGCCTACTATAAACGGGAAAAAACAGCTTTATTTAAACAGATGTATTTACAAATATAACTATATGAGCTATTTACAATGTTCACATCAGCATCAGGTTCTCCAAAAAAACAAAAAAAAAACGCATTTATTAAAAACAGAAAAATATACAAACTTTTTCAGTGCTTTGGTTCCGATTTTCTACAATAAAAGCTCTGATAAAACATTCCACTGTTCTCAAATATCTTAATTTTTATTTTTCTGCACAAAATAAGATGAAAAATAAACAAATCAAGAATAAAGAAAATCAATCAATCAGTAATAAATAAATATAATAAAAATAATACAAAACGGCAAATAATAAAAACCACATATAGTTATTTATTCCAAGTTATTTCCTTTAAACTTAAATAGCCAAAAACTTACCACTTCCACACGGATAGGGAGGATAACTATTAACAGTTATTTAACCTTTAACATGAACATGAATCAAACGTAATAATTTTTTCTGGGTACATGATACCATACAGCATCCATATCAAACTTGCGCAGGCCGCACTAACATTAAACTTTCATATCAAGGCGGGGGTCTCAAACTAGTGTCCTGCGGGCCATATTTGGCCCGCGGGTTGCGTGTTTGAGACCCCTGCTCTAGAGGGGTCTGAATACTCCCATTAATATAGCGACAAAGTAGCTTCATTGTCAACATTGATCCCTCCTGCTACGTCTTCTTATTCCCATATGAACTGTAATAATAATAATAATAAAACGGCAAATAATAAAAACTTTAGAAACCACATATAGTTGGTGAGTAGACAAATGATTTTTTTCAGATTAAAATGAACAAAGCATTATTAGAGCCCTGTAGACATGACAAAACACGACTATAGTCACATTTATACTCTTTTTATTTACAACATATTGCGCAACTGCAGGGTCTTGAGACACATGCTAACTCGCAAACTAGAGAGCTAGCGACCTAAACGGTAGCCTTCAAGTTATTTCCTTTCAACTTAAATAGCCAAATCTTACCACTTCCACACGGATAGGGAGGATAACTATTAACAGTTATTTAACCTTTAACATGAACATTAATCAAACGTAATATTTTTTTCTGGGTACATGATACCATACAGCATCCATATCAAATATTAAACTTTCATATCAAGGCGGGGGCCTCAAACTAGTGTCCTGCGGGCCACATTTGGCGATAAGTAGGAAGTGTTGTGGTCTTCCTTTTCCCAATTAGCCTGACATTTATGACGGTTTCATTTTTGGTATATAATTTTTCATTACTGCGTTTATATACTGTATGGCTTCAATGTGTTCTGTGTACAGTGTGAGTGACTTAGGCATCCATTTTTTGTATTTCTGACTAAAACTTGACTTACATATTATTAGACCGATGTTTTGTACACTCACACGAGTACGCACCAAAGTCAGTTCTCTTTTGCTTTTCTCCCACTTAAACACTTAAAGTATGCACGAGCACCCGTCTCTACACATCTTGGAAGTAATTAGCATGATTGGATGGCGAGGAATGGATAGAAACAGGACGATATGGCGCTGATGAGACCCCCCCCCCCCGCCCCGCCGTGTAGCCTGCCTGGCGCCTCTCCACAGCAACCATCTTTAGAATCTATCAAAACAGAGTGTGTTGTGGAGGAGAGGCTCAATTAAGAACAAAGTTGATTACGCATTCATTAAAGCCCCAGCATCTTGTTCCCCTGCGCCCCTGGACTTATGTCCAAAATATGTGAACACATCGCGGTGTCTCATTCCGCCTTTTGACACAAAAAAAAATAGATGGACTAATATGATAATTACCTGGTACTGTCCTCTTCTCATGATGTCTATGATGCATGGACATTTTACAGTATATCACATTAGGACAAATTAGAGTGTCAAATTTAATTTGGTTGGGCGTGCTGGGATTCTAACGCAATTATTTAACCTTGTACTGACTTAAATAATACGCACAATGTTTTCATGCAGACAATGTTCCAAAACGCATTTATTAAAAACAAAAAAAAAATTTTAAAACATGCGGCCCGCGGGCCAAATGTGGCCCACAGGACACTAGTTTGAGGCCCCCGCCTTGATATGAAAGTTTAATGTTAGCGCGGCCCGCGCAAGTTTGATATGGATGCTGTATGGTATCATGTACCCAGAAAAAATTATTACGTTTGATTCATGTTCATGTTAAAGGTTAAATAACTGTTAATAGTTATCCTCTCTATCCGTGTGGAAGTGGTAAGTTTTTGGCTATTTAAGTTGAAAGGAAATAACTTGGAGGCTACCGTTTAGGTCGCTAGCTCTCTAGTTTGCGAGTTAGCATGTGTCTCAAGACCCTGCAGTTGCGCAATATGTTGTAAATAAAAAGAGTATAAATGTGACTATAGTCGTGTTTTGTCATGTCTACAGGGCTCTAATAATGCTTTGTTCATTTTAATCTGAAAAAAATCATTTGTCTACCCACCAACTATATGTGGTTTCTTAAGTTTTTATTATTTGCTGTTTTATTATTATTATTATATTTATTTATTACTGATTGATTTTCTTTATTCTTGATTTGTTTATTTATTTTTCATCTTATTTTGTGTAGAAAAATAAAAATTAAGATATTTGAGAACAGTGGAATTTTTTATCAGCGCTTTTATTGTTGAAAATCTGAACCAAAGCACTGAAAAAGTTTGTATATTTTTCTGTTTTTAATAAATGTGTTTTTTTTTTGTTTTTTTTTTTTAAAACCTGATGTGGCCCAGTCTCACCCAGACGCTAGCTCCAGTGGCCTCCAAGTAAATTGAGTTTGAGACCCCTGCGCTAAAGGGAGCTGAGTGGAGGCAGACAGGAAGTGATGTCAGGGATTCAGAGTTGAGTTTTCGCTTGCCACAGAAGCTCGTATTAGGGATTATTAGGCCTGTCACGATAATGGATACATTGATTTTTTGACATATAAAAATGACCTCTGGCTATATGTTAGTCTCTTTGTGATTCACAGGCTGGATGACATGAGGGTTCACTCTACATATGTCTGTATGCATTGGCTCTATATGAAGCAAACACAGAGAGAGTACAGCCTCCGTTTGATCCCATAGAAATCCCAAAATCCTTTGCGATCTGAGCAGTGAGCGCGCATAATAACGACATAATATTCAGATTTCTGTGTTTATGTAACATTGATACATTCATATGGCAGACATCAGTCATGTTTTTAATAATGACAAAATGACCTACATTTGGAGCTGGCAATCTGAATAAGGTTTACGTGTCTGTGGATTTACTGACCACCCGCCTGGTGATTCAGACACCCATTAAAATGTCTTTTGTTGATTAATAACCAAGCCTGGGCGATGGCGATGGCGATGGCACGATGGTATGTAACATCAATTTGTTGGAGGGAGTCCTGTCTAATTAACAACGAACTAGATTGAAATTTACACCCATCGTTACACAACTCAAAGCAACAGGTCATCAAATCAAACGCCTCCCTCGCTCACGGTGTGAGACTAACAAGGAACCAGATGTATGACCATTGATAATGTTTTGTCTTATACTACATATACAGATATAAAAGTAGCCTTTTGGGCTAATTCCGGCATATGTACATGTAACCGTAATTACACGGGTTGTTCATTCATTCATTCATTTTCTACCGCTTTTTCCTCACGAGGGTCGCGGGGGGTGCTGGAGCCTATCCCAGCAGTCATGATGTGCTATATTCATATCACTATATTGACACTTACTATGGTACCCATTATGTCATTGGATGCTCATATCATCTTTTAAAAAAATTAAATTAAATTTAAAAAACTTAAACTATATTTAGGAAAGCAGGAAGTGAACAAATGTAACAGTTACTGATTGTAAAAGTACCAGATGGAGGGGTAAGATTTAATAAGCTTTGCTTCTTCCTACTCCTTTTGGACATGTACGTGACAAAAAAAACAACAACAAAAAACAAACAAAAAAAACCCTTAAATGATATTAGGAAAGCAGGAAGTGAACAAATGTAACAGTTACTGATTGTAAAAGTACCAGATGGAGGGGTAGGATTTAATAAGCTTTGCTTCTTCCTACTCCTTTTGGACATGTACGTGACAAAAAAATACAACCCCCCCAAAAAAAACCTTGAACTATATTAGGAAAGCAGGAAGTGAACAAATGTAACAGTTACTGATTGTAAAAGTACCAGATGGAGGGATAAGATTTAATAAGCTTTGCTTCTTCCTACTCCTTTTGGACATGTACGTGACAAAAAAATACAAAAAACCCCCACAAAACCTTAAACGATATTAGGAAAGCAGGAAGTGAACAAATGTAACAGTTACTGATTGTAAAAGTACCAGATGGAGGGGTAAGATTTAATAAGCTTTGCTTCTTCCTACTCCTTTTGGACATATACGTGACAAATAAAATACAAAAAAACCCTTAAACAATATTAGGAAAGCAGGAAGTGAACAAATGTAACAGTTACTGATTGTAAAAGTCCCAGATGGAGGGGTAGGATTTAATAAGCTTTGCTTCTTCCTACTCCTTTTGGACATATACGTGACAAATAAAATACAAAAAAAACCCTTAAACAATATTAGGAAAGCAGGAAGTGAACAAATGTAACAGTTACTGATTGTAAAAGTACCAGATGGAGGGGTAGGATTTAATAAGCTTTGCTTCTTCCTACTTCTTTTGGACATGTACGTGACAACCCCCCCCAACAAAACTTAAACTATATTAGGAAAGCAGGAAGTGAACAAATGTAACAGTTACTGATTGTAAAAGTACCAGATGGAGGGGTAGGATTTAATAAGCTTTGCTTCTTCCTACTCCTTTTGGACATGGATGTGACAAAAAAATCCCTCCCAAAAAACCTTAAACGATATTAGGAAAGCAGGAAGTGAACAAAATGTAACAGTTACTGATTGTAAAAGTACCAGATGGAGGGGTAGGATTTAATAAGCTCTGCTTCTTCCTACTCCTTTTGGACATGTGGAACTGGGAACTGATTATGGGATGCACTCAATTGAAAAAAAAAACTTAAACTACATTAGGAAAACAGGAAGTGAACAAACGTAACAGTTACTGATTGTAAAAGTACCAGATGGAGGGGTAGGATTTAATAAGCTTTGCTTCTTCCTACTCCTTTTGGACATGTGGAACTGGGAACTGATTATGGGATGCGTTCAATTGTAATCTGATGCATGTTCAAATGAAATAAAACCATTACCATTACCATTACCATTACCATTACCATTACCATTACTGGTAATAATCTTTATTAACTGTGATAGAGTGAAACAGCAAAATCCAGATATACACCGAACTTCCAAGCATACCGACTTAGTTCGACACAAGGCAATGCATTTCCACACAGGAAGTGGAAAAAAATCTTCCAAAAGTTACAACCTCAATCCCAATCATCACCCTGATGTTAGCATCTGGGACCAGAATGATGGAGTGCTGGGTTCTCTCCAAATAACACAATTACCTCTGCAGGATGAGGACCAATCTAAGTGTCATTAACTTGAACATTACCTGTTGAGCCGAAGAATGGTCCTCAATTTGCCGGCGGTGAGAAGCCACTTTGTTGCACCATCTGCACAACACGCCTATTTTCTATTAGAGGCTCATTGACATGCACCAACACATGCGGACAGGAAGAGCCACGGCCCAACGGACTCCATATCCCCCTTTTCAGGAAAGAAGGCGTCAAGGGACAGGTTGCATTCACGGTCTAATCAGATAACACTCCAATTACATCATCTGTTGTGCTCTTGTTATCCTGGATCTTTCTGTTCTCTGCTTGTCTGATACCAAGGAGGTCAGTTCATCAGATCATTCGGTTTTGTCTCTCACAACTGATGGATTTCTTCTCATCGTTATCTCAAATTTAGACTTAGAAGATACTCGATCAAAAGATCAAAAATGGCACCTGGTTTTTTTTTTTTGTCATTTGCTATGAACTTCTGTACAAATCAACAATACATTATACCAAGGGTCTCAAACATGCGGCCCGCGGGCCAAATGTGGCCCGCAGGACACTAGTTTGAGCCCCCCCTCAAACTAGTTTGATATGGATGCTGTATGGTATCATGTACCCAGAAAAAATTATTACCTTTGATTAATGTTCATGTTAAAGGTTAAATAACTGTTAATAGTTATCCTCCCTATCCGTGTGGAAGTGGTAAGTTTTTGGCGTTTTTAAGTTTAAAGGAAATAACTTGGAGGCTACCGTTTAGGTCGCTAGCTCTCTAGTTTGCGAGTTAGCATGTGTCTCAAGACCCTGCAGTTGCGCAATATGTTGTAAATAAAAAGAGTATAAATGTGACTATAGTCGTGTTTTGTCATGTCTACAGGGCTCTAATAATGCTTTGTTCATTTTAATCTGAAAAAAAAAAAGTCCACCCACCAACTATATGTGGTTTCTTAAGTTTTTATTATGTGCCGTTTGGATGGCCGAGGGTGGAATTGAACCCTGGTCTCCTAGCTGCGAGGTCTGCATGCTCACCACTGAGGCCGCTGTGCAGCCTCCGCACGTGTTGTGCGAGTATCAAAATAAACGCACTACTACTACATGCAGAACAATACTATTTTTAGATTAATTCACAACCCACAAGGCATGCTGGGTAACTTTCTGTTGGGAGAGCGCGCTTGGATGTCACAACATGCCTGTTTGCGTGTATATTTTATTGTTCATTCATTCATTCATTCATTTTCCACTGCTTTTCCTCACGAGGGTCGCAGGGGGTGCTGGAGCCTATCCCAGCTGTTTTCGGGTGAGAGGCGGGGTACACCCTGGACTGGTGGCCAGCCAATCACAGGGCACATATAGACAAACAACCATTCACACTCACATTCATACTTATGGACAATTTGGAGTGGCTAAATAACCTAGCATGTTTTTGCACTACTATACATGCAAAACAATACTATTTTTAGACTAATTCATAACCCACAAGGCATGCTGGGTAACTTTCTGTTGGGAGAGTGCGCTCGGATATCACAACATGCCTGTTTGCATGTATATTTTATTGTTATTTATTTAAACATTTATTCATTCATTCATTCATTTTCTACCGCTTTTTCCTCACGAGGGTCGCGGGGGGTGCTGGAGCCTATCCCAGCTGTCTTCGGGCGAGAGGCGGGGTACACCCTGGACTGGTGGCCAGCCAATCACAGGGCACATATAGACAAACAACCATTCACACTCACATTCATACCTATGGACAATTTGGAGTCGCTAATTAACCTAGCATGTTTTTGGAATGTGGGAGGAAACCGGAGTACCCGGAGAAAACCCACGCATGCACGGGGAGAACATGCAAACTCCACACAGAGATGCCCGAGGGTGGAATTGAACCCTGGTCTCCTAGCTGTGAGGTCTGCGCGCTAACCACTAGACCGCCGTGCCGCCCTAAACATTTATTTCATTTGAAAAAAAAAACGCACATGCAAACTCCACCCAAGCGGAGGTTCGAACCCAAGTGTTCCTGATCTGTGTGGTCAACATAATATCTGAATATTCGAAGTAAATTCAACTTTTCGGCTGGTGCGACTTATACGATTATAACAAAAAAATGCAGGAACCAGTATACCGCGAGTTGGAACGCATATTTTATAATATCCAAATATAAAATATGTCAATTTTGAAATGATAAAGTCAGAATTGAACGCTCCAGAACCACAACTGACTAGAAGCCGGTTGACTTCTAAAAGCGGCAGGCTGTACTATTTTATGCTGTAGAGGTCATCGGGGGGGTACTGCTCAATAACACTGCTTGTTTTGACACTATTTATAACAGCAAGGACAACAACAAAACAAGACCCAACCATGTAGAATATAATCCTAAGTATCTTTTGTTACATTACAAAACAATTGAAGTGGACAGCAGAGAACATCCCCAGTAGAATAAAGCTGGCATTAAGTATTAAATTACTTCTTTCCATTCCAATAATACATTCCATTTGCTGCAAGGCTGTTTTTGGGACTGCCATAAATGTATATTTACCACATTTTGTATTTTTCGTAGAAGTCACAGACTGTCACAAATACATATTTTCATATTTTAGCATCCAGCTACAATGTTCACGTCACTATAGCACTGCACCATTTGTACACTGTAACATTATATTATATAAAAAAAAAAAAAATTTTTTAAATTGTGAATCTCCAGGTCACTGAAACAAGATTGCGGTCACCGTCAACTTGCATCGGTTCATATTTGTGTCTCGCTTTCACATCACTCGACGATGGAATTTAAAATAGCTGCTTTTGTATGCTGAGAATAGACCGGGACTGATGGGGGGGTAGCGACTGAGAGGGACGGGGGGGGTAGAATGATGCATTTCAACAGGTGATCACTGTGTGTGTCTGTGTGTACTTGTTCCGACCTGCCTGATTTAGGTAGTACTAATGTTGTCAATCAGTCATTTGCGATGCTATTGAATTTTTGATGTGTCGTTTCAACAATTGTTGCATATGTTTATGTGTCAGTGTATTTGTTTCATCATGCGGGATGTTAAATTTGCCTGATGGGCTTCCTCCGTGCACATTATCTAACTGTCCTTTTGTTGGGCACATGCAACGCGAGCTACCTCTCCGCTTTTACCGTGGTTATGCTAAGCAGTGCCGTGCATCGCTGTACATTAGCAGAATACATAATACCTTTGTCGCATTACAATATTGTTATTCACTTCAACATTGGACTAAATGGGAATACAGAGCAAAACATATGAATAATATCATAAATAGTACATCTAAGGTGTCCTTAGTCATTGGAGTACAGTGGAACCTTGGTTAGCGTACGCCCCGGTTAGCGTACACAAAAGATTTAGGGTTAATATTTTGCCTTGCATCTTGTCGTGTTATTTATCCACTGCGAGAGGCTAACTGTTTTCAAAAACAAAATATCTTTCTTGCTAATAGATCGTCGGCCATTGATTGTCAACAGTGGTTCTTTGCTAACTTAACCCTTTCATGCACGCATGATGATAACCTGCTTCAGGATTTTTTCCTTAAGTGTTTTTGTGACACTTTAGGCATGAAAAAAAAATCATCAACTTCATTTTTAAAAATCATGAATTTTTCAAGGAGTCGGTGAACCAAATATAGTTGTAAGTAAACCAATAAAAACAACAAAAAAATTGTAAACAACATAAAACATGTTTTTTTAACATATTCCAAAACTGCTAAATGTACTGCAAAAAACATTTAACCAAAGAAAAATTAACTTTTTTTGAATAAGTTAAGTTATTACTGTCTACTTAATTCCAACCACAACAATGAGGTATTCTCATTGATGCCTACTACTACTACTACTACTACTACTACACTATACTACTACTACTTATCAATTCCTCAAACCGCTTCATTTTACAATTTGTCCCGGAAAGGGTTAACATAACACTAACTAACATAAAACACATTTTTATGGTTTTACAATTTAGCAAATTTAAATGCATATGAATGATGAATGAAATGAACGCATGAAAACGTAGAGTTACTTTTATATCTTCACTCATAAATTCAATGTTGTTTCTAACCTTCTTTATGAAAATGCTGGCACTCGCAACTTTTTTTTGGCTCCATTTTGGCTTATTTTGGGCTGTGGTTAATAAAAAAAAAAAGCAGGCACTTTAATTACAGAAATAACTCATAGCAAAACACGAAGGTGGTGTCCAAGTTGATATGGTTGCCATTGTCATGACTTTGGCAACAATGAAGGTAAAAGTGACCTTAAATACTCATTTATCCCTTTCATTTGGAATAGTTTTCCAATGTAAAATCCTATAAATGTATTTTGTGTTAACATTTTTGGAATATTATTTCTTATGGGAAATTTGTATAGTCCGGTTACTGTTGATTCTTCTGGGATGGAATAATGACGCTAACCAAGGTTCCACTGTGTTTCCCTCAAATGTACTAAAAATGTTGAAACATGGAGTCCGATCAGTGGCGCAAAAAGGGGGTGCCTTGCATTACGGGGGGGTGCCAAAACAATGGGGGTTAGCATTCTGTATATGCATGTCTAAATGATGTGTTCAATAACAGAGGCAAGTCACTTATTAGGTCTGGAATACAAACCTGATATTTTAGACTGTAGATTAGATAGAATAGATTTGTTTTTAAGGAAGTTCATGTTAGTGCGCCATCTTATTCTGAGCTGATTGATAAATGTTCATTTATAACTTTCATTCATCATTTATATGTATTTTGAATCGTTTTCTGAATGTCAAAGTATCACTGAAAAATTAAAAAACATGTTTTGTGTTAATATTTTGGGCTTTCTGAAATGAATTAAGTGGATTTACATTATTACTTGGTTAGAGTACGTTTCAGTTAGAGTCGGACCTTCTGGAATGGATGTATAACGCTAATCGAGGTTCCACGGGTTGAGTTAAGTTTTGAATGATTTTAGGTCTACTTTTTAGTTTTCCGCTAAACGGCATTAAACACACAGCACGCTGGAACAAACAATAGCAAGGTTTGTACATATGCTAAGTTTTGCGCAAAGGTACGTTGTGTTTTGGAGTGAAAGTGTTTAGAATGCAAAGCGTGTTTGGAATCAATGTTTATCGTGATGAAATAGTCATGTTAACATTTTGGGCTTTCTGAAATGAATTAAGTGGATTTACATTATTACTTGGTTAGAGTACGTTTCAGTTAGAGTCTGACCTTCTGGAACGGATGTATAACGCTAACCAAGGTTCCACGGGTTGAGTTAAGTTTTGAATGATTTTAGGTCTACTTTTTAGTTTTCCGCTAAATGGTATTAAAATGTGTGCGGTAAACAAACAGCACGCTGGAGCAAACAATAGCAAGGTTTGTACATATGATAAGTTTTGCGCAAAGGTACGTTGTGTTTTGGAGTGAAAGTGTTTGGAGTCAATGTTTATCGTGATGAAATAGTCATGTTAACATTTTGGGCTTTCTGAAATGAATTAAGTGGATTTACATTATTACTTGGTTAGAGTACGTTTCAGTTAGAGTCGGACCTTCTGGAATGGATGTATAACGCTAACCGAGGTTCCACGGGTTGAGTTAAGTTTTGAATGATTTTAGGTCTACTTTTTAGTTTTCCGCTAAACGGCATTAAACACACAGCACGCTGGAACAAACAATAGCAAGGTTTGTACATATGCTAAGTTTTGCGCAAAGGTACGTTGTGTTTTGGAGTGAAAGTGTTTAGAATGCAAAGCGTGTTTGGAATCAATGTTTATCGCGATGAAATAGTCATGTTAACATTTTGGGCTTCCTGAAATGAATTAAGTGGATTTACATTATTACTTGGTTAGAGTACGTTTCAGTTAGAGTCGGACCTTCTGGAATGGATGTATAACGCTAACCAAGGTTCCACGGGTTGAGTTAAGTTTTGAATGATTTTAGGTCTACTTTTTAGTTTTCCACTAAATGGTATTAAAATGTGTGCGGTAAACAAATGCACGCTGGAGCAAACAATAGCAAGGTTTGTACATATAATAAGTTTTGCGCAAAGGTACGTTGTGTTTTGGAGTGAAAGTGTTTAGAACGCAAAGCGTGCTTGACAAATATTAGACTTCATCCCTGCGATAGTTCTTTTGTGTCCTGTTCCAGGTTGGCCCGAGTCCGTTGTCAGTCTCTGGAGCATCTCCGTGACGCAGACGAGATGCTAGCAGCTGTTGGAGTCAATGTTTATCGTGATGAAATAGTCACGACAGTGCTTCAGGTAATCATCACTGCTTTTCCAGGAGCGTCTGTTGGGGCTCCCTTGAGCCAAACAGGTGCTCAATCTTGACATGTCTCACTTGGGGGAGGGGGGGGACATATTGGCATGAAAATACTCCCAAACCTGAGGTCCTCCAGCTTTGTCTCTTTGCATGAAAACACTTGTGTGGAATGAAGAGCCGTGCACTGACAGCCTGCTGGTGTCATGTTTTAGCTCAGCTGCTCTAAAATAGACTTGTGAGATGGAGATTGTGTGATGTGTGCAATGCGAGGGCGGGTGTGACGAGCAGAAAGTTGCGTGAACAATCAAGCAGTGCATCTGCTTCTGTGTGCGACTTTTGACGTCGTCGTCATTCCCGAGTCTTTTCCACCAGGTTGTTTGTAAACGACGTTCCAATGTAAAAGCAATCCCTCGAACGTTTGCGTCGTCTTTTTGCACAACTCACAACGTCTGCTCTTGAAGGTTGTTATTGGAATAGAAGCTAGATCCCTCAGACACCGTTTTGGAGACGCTCCAAGATGAAGACCCGTTGGAGGTGAGCTCCAAAGAAGACACCACAGCGGCTCCAACAGGCCCAGGACCGACTCTGGCTTTTGGTTTGGAGTGCTCCATTTCATCCCCCACCTGGACCACCGTGGATACGGTGGTCTCCATTCGGCCGGCTTTGTAGGTGCTTGTCTGAGTTTGAAAGTAACGAGTGGACTTCAGCTCCAGACCTTCGTGTGAGCCTTGAGGGACACAGGGGCAGCAGCGGAAAGCTTGTTGAAAACCGGCACGGAACCTGCAGAGGAATTACAACAGAATTTAATTTATTTTATTATAGTTTTCTCTCCATATTATGTGAAAAAAACTTTTTAATAACAAAATGTAAACAGGAATTGTTTAACATTTACAGTGCCTGCAACTTTTAGTCGACTTGGCAAGAACATTAGTCAGCCTGTCGGCCGCAGACTTGCTCAAAAACTTGCTAAAATCTTTGCTGCTAATGTTAGCGATGACTATTAGCTTTGCATCGATGAAGCAGACTAAACTTGAGTTGCTTTGGTGGTAAGCAAATCAGTCATATGACTCAGCGTTTATCAATGGCGCGGTCCGAGTGTCTTTGAAATTTCCTCCATTCATTCGGTCCATAGTGAGTGTGAATGGTTGTTTGACTATATGTGCCCTGTGATTGGCTCGCCACCAGTCCAGGGTGTACCCCGCCTTTCGCCCGAAGACAGCTGGGATAGACTCCAACATGCCCGCGACCCTCGTGAGGATAGATGAAAACTTATTTTTAATCTGTGATTAAATGTGATTAATTCTGATTTAACTACGGCCACAGTGCGATTAATCGAGATCAAACATTTTAATCGTTTATATTGCTATTTCACAACATTTTGCATGAAAATCGTGGCAAAATTCCAAAATTGATATCTCTTTACATAAAATTTGATGTAATTATTGTAATAGCACATAGAATCATTTTTTTAGTAAGATTTCCTATACTTATTCTAGATGAAAACTTATTTTTTATCTATGATTAAATGTGATTAATTCTAGTTAACTATAGAGAAAAATAAAATTAATCGTGATCAAACATTTTAATCGTTTGATATTTCACAACATTTTTGATTTTTCCATTTTTAATAATGCACAAATTGGAACCCAGTTCTACGTACTTCTATTCCTTTCCTTTATCAATGGCGCAGTCCGAGTGTCTTTGAAATTTCCTATTCATTCAGTCCATAGGTATGAATGTGAGTGTGAATGGTTGTTTGTCTATATGTGCCCTGTGATTGGCTGGCCACCAGTCCAGGGTGTACCCCGCCTCTCGCCCTAAAGCGAGCTGGGATAGGCTCCAGCATGCCCTCGACCCTCGTGAGGATAAGCGGTTTAGAAAATGAATGAATTGACCGATAACCTAAACATGCTTCTCCATTTTCTCTTTGCCGCTCTGCTCCTCGCTGCTCCTCACCTTGCCCTCCCAACTACAATGGGATCTTATGCTAAACCAGGGGTCTCAAAAAAGCAGATATTTACTGTAAACCATAACTAGGACCATATATCCTACTTTTCTATTATTTTTTGTAAGAAGCTCACCATGCCATCTCACTGTCACACAAGAGCAGGAGGCTGTGATTAGTGAAAAAGTTGGTCACCAGCTGCTCTGCATTGTGGAAAATTAGGCCCATAAAAACAAATGTTTTTCCTCCCTAATTGTAGCTGTGCAGCAACACAAAATCTGAGAGGATTATTGGACTGGTTCCAATTGGCCAGAGACACACACATCCTAAATATGCAGATGCATTTGCACGCACGTGTTATCTTTGTGCAAACATTACGTTCAGCACTGAGGCCATATGACTTTTCTGATATTTAATTAAAGTTAGGTTTTTAAATGTAACCCAATGACACAATTCACATAGCTGCATCAAGGTGGCAACCGGAAGTGTGCCGGGGACCGCTTTGATACAAATACGTGTATTGTTGCACTCCTAATGTACAGTCAAAGTTAACACTTTAATGACATGATGTTTCCTTTAACAGCGGTAATTTTTTCAAAAAAAAATCTTTTGAGCTGACACTGTAATAAAAAAACATTTTAGTTTTCATGTGAGAGGTCTCACTCGCTCACATTTTGTATTTGCTGAGCGTTTGGGGGCGACTTTATAAGCGAATATGTTAATAATAAAGAAAAACAGTCATACAAAAATATGCTTGCTGACTGTATTGTTTTAAAATAATGGCCCAGAGTTCCAAAATTTATATCTCTTTATATAATATTTCATGTAATTATCATTGTAGTAGCACATAGAATCGTTTTTAGTAAGATTTCCCCTACTTATTATAGATGAAAACTTATTTTTATCTGTGATTGAATGTGATTAATTCTGAGTTAACTATGACTACAATGCGATTAATCGTGATCAAACATTTTAATCGTTTATATTGCTATTTCACAACATTTTTTCATGTAAAATCGTGGCAAAATTCCAAAATTGATATCTGATATATATATATCATATATATATATATATATATTGATATATATTCCAAAATTTGATGTAATTATTTTAATATAAATTATAATAATTGTAACAAGGAATCGTTTTTAGTAAGATTTCCTACACTTATTATAGATTAAAACTTATTTTTATCTATGATTAAATGTGATTAATTCCGAGTTAACTATAGATAAAAAATAAAATTAATCGTGATCAAACATTTTAATCATTTGATATTTCACAACATTTTTGTTTGAAAATCATGATTTTTTTTAATAATGCACAAATTGCAACCCAGTTCTACGTACTTCTATTCCTTTCCTTTCCCCTCTGGAAAAATGGTGTGACAATGTTCCAAATAAAAATAAAAGTATAGTATTTTACAAACTTGCTGACTGTATTGTTTTAAATAATTGCCCAGAGTTCCAAAATTGATATCTCTTCACATAAAATTTTATGTAATTATCATTGTAATAGCACATAGAATCGTTTTTTTAGTAAGATTTCCCCTACTTTATTACAGATGAAAACTTATTTTTATCGGATTAAATGTGATTAATTCTGAGTTAACTACAGACAAAATGTGATTAATCGTGATTAAAGATTTTAATCATTTAATATTTCACAAAACTTTTCATGAAAATTGTGATTTTTCTTAGTTTAGGCCCCCGCCTTGATATGAAAGTTTAATGTAAAGTTTGATATGGATGCTGTATGGTATCATGTACCAAGAAAAAATTATTACGTTTGATTCATGTTCATGTTAAAGGTTAAATAACTGTTAATAGTTATCCTCCCTATCCATGTGGAAGTGGTAAGTTTTTGGCTATTTAAGTTGAAAGGAAATAACTTGAAGGCTACCGTTTAGGTGGCTAGCTCTCTAGTTTGCGAGTTAGCATGTGTCTCAAGACCCTGCAGTTGCGCAATATGTTGTAAATAAAAAGAGTATAAATGTGACTATAGTCGTGTTTTGTCATGTCTACAGGGCTCTAATAATGCTTTGTTCATTTTAATATGAAAAAAATCATTTGTCTACCCACCAACTATATGTGGTTTCTTAAGTTTTTATTATTATTATTATATTTATTTATTACTGATTGATTGATTTTCTTTATTCTTGATTTGTTTATTTATTTTTCATCTTATTTTGTGTAGAAAAATAAAAATTAAGATATTTGAGAACAGTGGAATGTTTTATCAGAGCTTTTCTTGTAGAAAATCGGAACCAAAGCGAAGTTTATTCATTTTTCTTTTTTTTTTTTTTTTGTTTTTTTAGCTCCAGTGGCCCCCCAAGTAAATTGAGTTTGAGACCCCTGCTGTAACTGAAGCATGTTGCAATTGACGTATAAGGGACGTTCATTCGGGGGTTGACTTTCCGCAACACTTGCTGCTGGCAGGTGTTCATTTACATGTCTCATCATGCGAGGTTTACAGTAAAAAATTACAGCGGTGATAACCGGAACAACTGAGGCGAGGCATTGTGGAATCTCCGGGAGAGGGAGAGAGAGGGCAGTGAATAAAGAGGAGAGGGAAAGAGATAAGAAGAAATTGATGGCAAATGGAAAAGAGATAACCATTATTTGATTTAAATCATCTGAATTGGTGGAGACAAAGTTTATGACGAATGACTAAACCTCAGCATCTATTAGGACGCTCACATATTTCACTTTGTCGTGTTGAACGAATTTTCAAGGTGAAAATACCCACAGTGTGACGGCGAGGAGACGATTAACACCTTGTCTATTTTTTGCTAAGCTAAATATACACGACAGGCATTGTCCTTTCATAAAATAATATTTATTGCAAAACTGCTTTTTGTCTTCAATTGTGTTGCCATCGACTAACAATTTGATGAAGTGTGACAAACACGTACCACACCACGATATTTCTATTTGGTAGGGGTGTGTATTGGCAAGAATCTGCCGATACGATACGTATCACAATACGATATATCCCGATATTGTTAACAAGGCGATATTTTATTTATTTTTTTTTTCTTGTAGTTAAAGATTATTTCCTGGAAAAACTGAATTACACCAGCGATATGCACTTACTAAACACATTTTTTATTCCATTAGAACAGTATGTTATGCTGGATCACAAACTTTAGTCTGTAAAAATAAAGCTTTAACATCCAGCTTTAAATTTACACAAAAAAAACCCATAAAAAACAAATAAATTAAATGATGTCTCAAGATCAAGCTCAAATGTTCACATTCTATTAGCTGTGAAAAAATGCAGTCTAAGTCTAAGTCTAAGTCTCCTCCCTATCCGTGTGGAAGTGGTAAGTTTTTGGCTACTTAAGTTTAAAGGAAATAACTTGAAGGCTACCGTTTAGGTCGCTAGCTCTCTAGTTTGCCAGTTAGCATTGAAGCATTGAAAAAGTTTGTATATTTTTCTGTTTTTAATAAATGCGTTTTTTTTTTTTTTTTTTGGGAAACTTGATGCGGCCCAGTCTCACCCAGAACCTAGCTCCAGTGGCCCCCAGGTAAATTGAGTTTGAGACCCCTGGTCTATGATAAATGCATATCATACTTTTTATCGCCGAAATGATATTTTCTTCCACCCCTAGTATTTGGTATAAATATTTGATAGATATATCTGTTTTATATGAACAGATAATATTAACAGACTGTGCTGTATATCAGTTGAGAGTGCAGATACTGACCTGCTGTTGAGGCAGCAGTAGATGATGGGGTTGTACATGGTGGAACTCATAGCCAGCCACATAACGGCCAAGTAGACTTGCTGGATGAATCTTTCCTCAAACATATCGGGGAAAAACTGGTGCAACAGGAAGTACACGTGGTAGGGCAGCCAGCAGATGGCAAACGTACAAACGACCACGATCATCATCTTCACCACCTGCAACGCAAACAAAAAAAAAAAACAAGTCACATCGAAAAACATGTTTATAACCTTCTAAATATATTTTTAAACATTATTAGAGCCCTCAAGATATGAAATAACACCTCCTGTGGATAGGAAGTGAAGTGACATGGAGTTTTAGCTAGCCATAGGTTACATTAGCACATGTTAGGGATGATTGTTATTATTATTATTATTATTATTATTATTATTATTATTATTATTATTATTATTATTATTATTATTATTATTATTATATCTCTGCTAAATTGGGTGATACTAGTATAAAGGCAACTATAGGTGTGTTATTTCATGTCCAAGGCGCTCTATTAATATTAAAAACTGTATTTAAGACCGTAAAACAGATTATGCTCTAACAAAGAAAATCTTATTGTTAGGTGAAATGTGTCGTATAGTTGGATTTTTTTATTCATAAATTTGACATTTCCGCAGTTGGCGCATAGAAAAATTGTTTACAACTTTATGAATGTGTTTTTTTTTTTAAAACATTAGAGCAGGGGTCTCAAACATGCGGCCCGCGGGCCAAATGTGGCCCGCAGGACACTAGTTTGAGGCCCCCGCCTTGATATGAAAGTTTAATGTTAGTGCGGCCCCAGAAAAAATTATTACGTTTGATTCATGTTCATGTTAAAGGTTAAATAACTGTTAATAGTTATCCTCCCTATCCGTGTGGAAGTGGTAAGTTTTGGGCTATTTAAGTTGAAAGGAAATAACTTGAAGGCTACCGTTTAGGTCGCTAGCAGTCTAGTTTGCGAGTTAGCATGTGTCTCAAGACCCTGCAGTTGCGCAATATGTTGTAAATAAAAAGAGTATAAATGTGACTATAGTCGTGTTTTGTCATGTCTACAGGGCTCTAATAATGCTTTGTTCATTTTAATCTGAAAAAAAAAAAATTAGCATATTCGCATTAATACACAACAGCGTACCTTGCGTTTGGCGGTCAGCTGCTCCTTGTAGCGGTCAGAAGAGTCTCCCGGGATCTCGCTGGCCCAGAGACTAAGTCCCACCACCAGGTAAGCACAGCCCATCACCAACAGGGGAAGGAAGTAGATGAGGATGGCCACGCACACGTAATACCTGTGGAAATACACGCATGCATCTTCATTAATCAAGGATGCTCCATCCATGACCAGGGCAGACGTCTTCCTGCTGAATGATGACAAAAGCTGATGACATAGCTACAGCGCTAACGTGTAAGTCTTCCTTAATAGCAACATGTCACATAGGTCCGGTGGTTTTCCAACAACACCAGGTCTTCACCCTCCTAATGGCTAGAGGTTAGCCATTAGCTATTGCCTCAAAGTTAGGCACTGGCTACTTGCTAGAAGTTAGCCTTTAGCTAATGGCTAGAGGTTAGCCATTAGTTATTGCCTCAAAGTTAGGCATTAGCTAAAGTTAGCCTTTAGCTAATGGCGAGAAGTTAGCTATTAGCTAATGGAAATAACTTGTTAGCCATTAGCTATTGCCTCAAAGTTAGGCATTAGCTAATGGCTAGAGGTTAGCCATTAGTTATTGCCTCAAAGTTAGGCATTAGCTAAAGTTAGCTTTAGCTAATGGCGAGACGTTAGCTATTAGCTAATGGCTAGATGTTAGCCATTAGCTATTGCCTCAAAGTTAGGCATTAGCTAATGGCTAGAGGTTAGCCATTAGTTATTGCCTCAAAGTTAGGCATTAGCTAAAGTTAGCCTTTAGCTAATGGCGAGAAGTTAGCTATTAGCTAATGGAAATAACTTGTTAGCCATTAGCTATTGCCTCAAAGTTAGGCATTAGCTAATGGCTAGAGGTTAGCCTTTAGCTAATGGCTAGAGGTTAGCTATTAGCTATTGACTCAAAGTTAGGCATTATAGCTAAAGTTAGCCTTTAGCTAATGGCAAGAAGTTAGCTACTAGCTAATGGCTAGAAGTTAGCCATTAGTTATTGCCTCAAAGTTAGGCATTAGCTAAAGTTAGCCTTTAGCTAATGGCGAGAAGTTAGCTATTAGCTAATGGCTAGATGTTAGCCATTAGCTACTGCCTCAAAGTTGGGCATTAGCTAATGGCTAGAGGTTAGCCATTAGCTACTGCCTCAAAGTTGGGCATTAGCTAATGGCTAGAGGTTAGCCTTTAGCTAATGGCTAGAGGTTAGCTATTAGCTATTGACTCAAAGTTAGGCATTAGCTAAAGTTAGCCTTTAGCTAATGGCAAGAAGTTCGCTACTAGCTAATGGCTAGAAGTTAGCTAGTAGCTATTGCGTCAAAGTTAGGCATTAGCTAATGGCTAGAAGTTAGCCTTTAGCTAATGGCTAGACCTTAGCCATTGGCCATTGCCTCAAAGTTAGGCATTAGCTAAAGTTAGCTTTTAGCTACTTGCTTTAGCATTAGCTAAAGTTAGCCTTTAGCTAATGGCTAGAAGTTAGCCATTAGCTAATGGTTAGAGGTTAGCCATTAACTATTGCCTCGAAGTTAGGCATTAGCTAATGGCTTGAAGTTAGCCTTTAGCTGATGGCTAGAGGTTTGCCGTTAGCTATTGCCTCGAAGTTAGGCATTAGCTAACGGCTTGAAGTTAGCCTTTAGCTGATGGCTAGAGGTTAGCCATTACCTATTGACTCGAAGCTAGATATGAGCTAATGGCTAGAGGTTAGCCATTAGCCATTGTCTCGAAGTGAGGCATTAGCTAATGGCTTGAGGTTAGCCTTTAGCTGATGCTAGAGATTAGCCATTACCTATTGACTCGAAGCTAGATATGAGCTAACGGCTAGACGTTAGCCATTAGCTATTGCCTCAAAGTTAGGCATTAGCTAATGGCTAAAAGTTAACCTTTAGCTGATGCTAGAGTTTAGCCATTAGCCATTGCCTCGAAGCTGGCCATTAGCTAATGGCTAGAAGTTAGCCATTAGCCTAGCTTGGAGCCCTCAACTTCCTCTCACAACGCCCACAGTGCTTTCTAGTAGTAGTGGGCGTGGAAGCTCCTGTAACATCTAAATATACGTCTCATTAATGATAGAATTTATTTTATTTTTAGAATATCCCAAGGACCATGACAAAAAAATGCAGTGGGTCGAGAATGGTCTTGGTGCCGCACTTTGGCTACCATTGCTCTACCAGTCTAACCACGTTTGAGGACAATAAGAAGTATAGGACTCCTCTGTGGAGTTAACAATTTTTTGTTTTTTAGTTTTCAGAAAGTAAAACATTCTTCATTTTGAATGTGCCTGCCGTGTTTTTATGATTAGCATTTGTGGTCAAAAGGCTATTTTGGGTGCATTTAGCCAGACGGCAGCATACAATTTCAAGATAATCATGCTTGCCGGGGGGGGATTTTGAAGTTAATGGTTTTGGCAGTTGTGGCTCCCCCTATGTGTCGTCAATGGCGGCCATGTTTTTCAACCAATTTCTCTCAGATTTGGTGTACTGGTGCCAAGGTAATTAAAGATACAGTAATCACTTTGCACTTCATGAATTGCATGGTTTCACTCTGTAATGGTTTTTTCAAAAATATATTCATTCGTACATCATGCAGTTTCGCAGTACAATATCCCTGAAAAAATATGCATATTTTTGCCGAAATTAACAATTTTTAAGGATAAAAACATTTAAATGAAGCTACATACAGAAAGCATTTAAAAGACATATGGAAAAAAAAGTTTATGATAATGTGTACTAGTCTACATTGGTCACTAGGTGTCAGTAATGTTACTGATTGGGAGACACACAAGCACCAGACCTTAACAACAGGCTTTTATTGCAGGTTTGAATGATTACTCACTCACAATCGTCCCTAATATCAGACACTAATAACTAATAAGTAATAACCCACGCCAAGCTAAAACTCAACTCTGAACCACCGATCTCACTTCCTGTTTACCACTCGCCCATATTTATCATATTTATAGTAACACATGTCTTAAATTGCTTATTTTCTCTTATGATTTTAATATTATGTCTACTATAGTGGGTAATGTTGACTATAGGGGTGTTATTTCATGTTTAGGAATCTCTAATGTAAAAAAAAACCCATTTAGAAACAATTTTTCTATGCACCAACTGCGGAAATGTCAAATTTATGAATAAAAAATCCTACTATATGAACCATATTTCACTTAACAATAAGATTTTTTTGCTGTTTCACTCACGTTTTTTCAAAAACACAGTATATTAATTATTAAATCATGCTGTTTCATGGTTGAATATGGCTTCTTCATAGCCAAGAAAATATGTATTATATGTATACATAGCATATATGCATTCAATTGTAAATATTTTGGTCAGAATGAAACATTTTCAAGCATTCAAAGACACCGTGATGATATTCTGCAGCGGTCACTAGTTGTCAGTCATGTTGCTGTAATGTTTGGTGAGACACACAAGCACCAGACTTGAACAAAAGGCTTTTAGTGCAGGTTTGAATGATAACTCAGGCACAATCGTCCCTAATACCAGACACTAATAACTAATAAGTAATAACCCACGCCAAGCTAAAACTCAACTCTGAACCAACGATCTCACTTCCTGTCTACCACTCGCCCATATTTGTCATATTTATAGTAACACATGTCTTAAATTGCTTATTTTCTCTTATGATTTTAATATTATGTCTACTATAGTGGGTAATGTTGACTATAGGGGTGTTATTTCATGTTTAGGAATCTCTAATGTTAAAAAAACACATTTAGAAAAAAATTTTCTATGCGCCAACTGCGGAAATGTCAAATTTATGAATAAAAAAATCCTACTATATAAACCGTATTTCACTTAACAATAAGATTTTCTTTGTCAGAGTATAGATAATCTGTTTACAACCTTCAATAATTTTTTTTTAAATATTATTAGAGCACCCTGGACATGAAATTTAGCAGATATAAATAATTGTAAATAAGCCATAATGACATAAATAAGACTCGTGCTTATGTGTGTTGCTGTAAATGTGCTTTCCTAGGGAAGCATGAGTGGTGGACAGGAAATTACAGAGTTGCGTTTAATTTCTCCGTGGGTTATGGCCGCAACAGTAGCCTGTGTTTTTATGAGGGATTTGAACTGGGACTTATTGTGCTGTTACTGTTGCGACACAAACAGTAGAGAACGCTTTAACGCTTTAACTCTCGTACTGTATTCTTGCCTCCGGTGGTCTGGTGCAATGACAAAGTGGCTTTAAACCAGCGTACATTGAAGCTGTTTTAGACAGTAAATCATGCAAAAGTACTTTGGAACCCTAACACAATGCCCAAGGGAATTTTTTGCCGCATATTTGAATATTAGGAGTGTCGTGCAAAGTCAGAGCAATTGAAGCAGTTGCTAATAAGACTCTAACTTGGACTTTCTATGTTTGTCTGAAACCTGGTTAAAACCCTCAACTCCTATTTTTACTATTTTCCATGTACCTGGCTACAATATCTTTAGACAAAATAGGTCTCAAACATGCGGCTCGCGGGCCAAATTTGGCCCGCAGGACACTAGTTTGAGGCCCCCCGCCTTGATATGAAAGTTTAAGCGCAAGTTTGATATAGATGCTGTATGGTATCATGTACCCAGAAAAAATTATTACGTTTGATTAATGTTCATGTTAAAGGTTAAATAACTGTTAATAGTTATCCTCCCTATCCGTGTGGAAGTGGTAAGTTTTTGGCTATTTAAGTTTAAAGGAAATAACCTGAAGGCTACCGTTTAGGTTGCTAGCTCTCTAGTTAGCGAGTTAGCATGTGTCTCAAGACCCTGCAGTTGCGCAATATGTTGTAAATAAAAAGAGTATAAATGTGACTATAGTCGTGTTTTGTCATGTCTACAGGGCTCTAATAATGCTTTGTTCATTTTAATCTGAAAAAAATCATTTGTCTACCCACCAACTATATGTGGTTTCTTAAGTTTTTATTATTATTATTATATTTATTTATTACTGATTGATTTTCTTTATTCTTGATTTGTTTATTTATTTTTCATCTTATTTTGTGTAGAAAAATAAAAAGTAAGATATTTGAGAACAGTGGAATGTTTTATCAGAGCTTTTCTTGTAGAAAAAGTTTTATAAAAATTTTTATTTTTAATAAATGCATTTTTTTTTTTTTTTTTTTTGGAAAACCTGTTACGGCCCAGTCTCACCCAGACCCGAGCTCCAGTGGCCCCATTGACTATTCTGGTTGATTATTGCGGCGCATGTAGACACGCCATTGGAATATTCCTTTTCCATGTATACCATTGTTTTCGGAAAAGTCATTCAGAAAGATTCCATTCGGAAAGAATAAAAACTCATATAAACGTGGCTACTGACTATGTATACTTTGCATAATACACAAAGGAAAAGTAAAGTGAAGTAAACAACACTTGACGTCTTGTTCATCCATTTTAATCAAATGCAATCATAGCTACGTAAGTTCCCACACCACCTGAATGCGCCTGCAGACGTTTACACATTCACCGACTTTCCCCTGTGAGGATGAATATTATTCACTTTTTAATGTCGCTTTTAATGTCTTTTTGCTTGTTTTGTAAGCTCATCAGATGGAGTGGAAACATCTCAACCAAAGCTTTGGGAACTGTTCGGGGATTTTAATGACTTCATGAACAACAAGTGACAATTGGCTTCATGCATAATTGGTCATAGACAGTGCTTGATCATGTGTCTCATTATGTATAATACATACAGTAAAGTCTCGTTATATCGATATTCTCGAGAGTCGGAAAAAATACCGATATAACCGGACTATCCATATATCCGATCCTGCGCCGAACTGCATTAAAAGTGGGCAATAACGCACTCGACATTGTTCTATAGTATAGAACAATGTCGAGCAGCTTAAATCAATCTTTGCTTAAGGATTTCAATATGTGGGGCGGGTTGAGCATGACCTGTGAACCAGGAAGTGCGGGAATCGGTGTGTGTGGTGGAAGTGTGAAAAATAAAGTTGACTGGAAGCAGCCGTTCGCCGTGTTCTTTTTTGGTATTGAAATCCTTAAGCAAAGATTGATTTAAGCTGCTTTTGTATCGATATAAGCAGACCAAATTGGCTGGCGGGAGATGAAAAGGGCATCGTAGTAACCGGATTATCATAATAACCGGGTATCGTACTAACGGAACTAATTATATCATAAAAGACTAGAAATTTGCCGGGAAATGAAAATAGTATCATAATAAGTAGTAATTCGTTATAACCGATATCGATATAACGAGACTTTACTGTATTTTAAAAGATGGACTGTATGTGTAAGTATTTTTACAGTCGTATTAAAGTCAAAATCTATAAAAGAAAAAAGTTATTTTAAAGTAAACCAGAACAACAATTAAAATTGTAATTTTGGGGAAATTACATTGCAGAAAAAGTTATAATATTACAAGAATAAAGTCAAAATATGGAAATAAATTCAACATTACCGGAAGCCATCGTCATTGTAATTCACAGCAGGAATATTAACAAGAAGAGATTTTAAATTGTTGGGAATTTTTAAAAAAAACAGCAGAAACAAAAAAAAAAATTGAAATTCTATGACAATAAAATAAATATAAAAAAAAAATAATATTAAAAGAAAATGTCATATTCTAATGAGAAAAAAAGTCGCCATTTTACAAGAATTCTGTCATTTTAGTTGCAAAAAGTTAAAATAGTACTTTTTAAATTGAAATTTAATTTTAAATTCATCTCTATGTGAAACAAATAAGTTATAACATGATGACAATAAAATAAAACGACGATAGGAATAAAATCATAATTATGAAAAGAAAAGGAAAAACTAACCAAAAACAAACAAAAACAACACAAATGTGAGAATATCAAAATATTAACAAGAAGAGATTTTAAATTGTTGGGAATTTTTAAAAAAACAGCAGAAACAAAAAAAAAATTTAAATTCTATGACAATAAAATAATTACTAAATATTAAAAGAAAATGTCATATTCTAATGAGAAAAAAGTCGCCATTTTACAAGAATTCGGTCATTTTAGTTGCAAAAAGTTAAAATAGTACTTTTTAAATAGAAATTTTATTTTCAATTAATCTCTATCTGAAACAAATAAGTTATAATATGGTGACAATAAAATAAAACGATAGGACGATAGGAATAAAATCATAATTATGAAAAGAAAAAGAAAAAAAAACAGAAGAACAAAAACACTAATGAGAAAAAATCAAAATATTAAGAAAAAACAAGCAACAAAAAGTCACAATTTTAAGAGAATAAACTTAATAAAAGAGTAGCACAAATTTGAAAAATATTGAATATGTATATTAAAGTGCACATTTTGGATTGGCCTTTTACTGTGGCCAACCTAGTCATGTTGTCTCATCAGCGTATTGATTGACATGCTGCACCTAACAGTATGACTTGGCTAGATTATGAATCATAAAAGATGAATGCTCACTAACACAGATTTATGAACAATATTTGCCTTTTGTTGAACACTTTTTCGATCTTTGACGTTAGCTTCTGTAAAATAGAACTGAAACAAAAGTAAAGAATTGCGGTTTTCTCGCCGGAGTCCCGGATTCTTTGAATAAAATCCTTCATAAATCTCAGGGTTGTGGTGGCACTGAAGCAGAGGAAAGTAACATATCTATAAAAGTCACGACTGTCATCTATTCCGAGGCAATGGTTCAAGTAGGACCTTGTAAGCAGCTGACAGAGCCATCTCCTGAGAGCTTTGACTGAAGGTTGAGGTTTTATAAAAAAAAAAAAAAAAAAAAAAAAAAGAGTCTGCACTCTGTCGCCTCCCAGTCACTCAAGCTGAATCAATAAAACCTTGGTCAGCACATAACATCACATGACAAATTATACACAGTCGGGCCGCTGCTTCATTTCTTTACCAAATATGAAAGCTTGCTTTAAACGTTGGGATGGAAGTATTGTATACACGGAGTGGGAATGTGTACAAAAAACGCAAACATCCGAGGAAAAACAAACTTCAGGTCAGCTTGATCAAGTTTATACATCCACAAGTATTTGGTAGAGTGGCTGAATTTGTAGGATTTTGCCTGTACACAACCCCCAACCCCCCCAAAACGCTTGCTTGGACTTGGTTAATTGGATCTTAAGGAGGTTCTAAATCAGGGGTCTCAAACACGCGGCCTGCGGGCCAAATGTGGCCCGCAGGACACTAGCTTGAGGCCCCTGCCTTGATATGAAAGTTTAAGCGCAAGTTTCATAGTATCATGTACCCAGAAAAAATTATTACGTTTGATTCATGTTCATGTTAAAGGTTAAATAACTGTTAATAGTTATCCTCCCTATCCGTGTGGAAGTGGTAAGTTTTTGGCTATTTAAGTTGAAAGGAAATTAACTTGAAGGCTACCGTTTAGGTCGCTAGCTCTCTAGTGTGCGAGTTAGCATGTGTCTCAAGATTGCAGTTGCGCAATATGTTGTAAATTGTTCAGGGTGTACCCCGCCTCTCGTCCTGAAGACAGCTGGGATAGGCTCCAGCACCCCCCGTGGTAGAAAATATCATTAATTCAATAATAATAATAATAATAATAATAATAATAATAATATAATATTAAATTATATGAATTAATATTAAAATTAAATATTATTAATTAAATATTATTTTCTCAATTTATATGTATTTAAGTAAAATTAGTTATTTACGAAATAATTTTGTAAAAAGGTTTTCCCTGGCTTATTTTCTCGCTCTTATATTGACTAATACGAGTTTAAAGGTGACTATAGGGGTGTTATTTCAGACCCTTTAGAGACTCAACTATCAATAAACACCCTGGACTGGTGGCCAGCCAATCACAGGGCACATATAGACAAACAACCATTCACACTCACATTCATACCGATGGACAATTTGGAGTGGCTAATTAACCTAGCATGTTTTTGGAATGTGGGAGGAAACCGGAGTACCCGGAGAAAACCCTCCCTATCCGTGTGGAAGTGGTAAGTTTTGGGCTATTTAAGTTGAAAGGAAATAACTTGAAGGCTATTATTTGCCCTTTTATTATTATTATTATATTTATTTATTTATTACTGATTGATTGATTTTCTTTATTCTTGATTTGTTTATTTATTTTTCATCTTATTTTGTGTAGAAAAATAAAAAGTAAGATATTTGAGAACAGTGGAATGTTTTATCAGAGCTTTTATTGTAGAAAATCGGAACCAAAGCACTGAAACAATGAACAAATTAATGTCAATTATTACCCACTTAGGGTGTTTTCCGTGTGTATTTGCTGTATAGTTCTACCTTTCTTCAACACGATACAAATGCATTCTCTGTTCTTGCATTTGGTTTGCCGCGTCAGAGGTTGAAAAGAAAGAGAGTGGCCATTAGAAGGTGTTGAGAGGATGGGCTAGGTCAATGTCACCCTTCCGAGCAGCTCTCACAAGTCAACCACAAGGGAGCATTTGATGTATTTGCTAAAGTGCACAAGCATGCTTTGTATCCTTTTTACGTATGTACCCGTTCGTGTTATGCCGCCACCTGAATCTTGAAGCTTGCACTAAAAATAGCCCTCATACTGCGATTCAGTTCACTTCTGTAAGCTATTTGCATTGTCCAAATTTGTGAAGCATACAAATCGTACTGTAATCCCTCGCTACTTTCACAATTTCACCCTATCACAGTTTTTCAAAAATATATTAATTAATGTACTATGTTGTTTTGCGGTTGGATACAGCCTATTGGTTAAAAAAATGCATACAGTAAAGTCTCGTTATATTGATATCGGTTAAAACGAATTACTACTTATTACGATACTATTTTCATTTCCCGGCAAATTTCTAGTCTTTTATGATATAATTAGTTCCGTTAGTACGATATCCGGTTATTATGATAATCCGGTTACTACGATACCCTTTTCATCTCCCGCCAGCCAATTTGGTCTGCTTATATCGATACAAAAGCAGCTTAAATCAATCTTTCAATTTCAATACCAAAAAAAAACACGGCGAACGGCTGCTTCCAGTCAACTTTATTTTTCACACTTCCACCACCAGAGTGCAGCACACACAGCGGAAAACACCCGTCCCTCGCGCCTACCCCTCCGGGTGCCATATCAAAGATCCGCCCATTTTTAATGCAGTTCGGCGCAGGATCGGATATATGGATAGTCCGGTTATATCGGTATTTTTTCCGACTCCCGAGAATATCGATATAACGAGACTTTACTGTATTTAACGTACTCATGATACAACATTTTTGTTATACTGTCATAAATAAACAGAATCAAACAAACGCAGCCATGAACTAACAGCAAAGCCAGAAAGTGACAACAATAACACAATCATACCATTCAATGATATTATGTTGTGATGATGAAAAATTGGTCACAAGTATGTTTTTTTTTCAGTAAGTGACTATGTAGACTGAAAAATAAAATACCAGTGATCAGTGATTGCTGCTGGAATGAAACCCCATTCTATTATTCTAATATTCCGAGAATAAATCAGAGTCAAAAATATGGATTTAATTACTGAAACTGAGACTATACATTCACACTGCAATGTAAATATGATGCATAATTCAGATTTTTGGGTTAAATCCATGCTGCACGGTTGTCGAGTGGTTAGCGCTCAGGCCACACAGCTAGGAGACTCAGGTTCAATTCCACCCTCGAGTACTCCGGTTTCCTCCCACATTCCAAAAACATGCTAGGTTAATTAGCGACTCCAAATTGTCCATAGGTATGAATGTGAGTGTGAATGGTTGTTTGTCTATATGTGCCCTGTGATTGGCTGGCCACCAGTCCAGGGTGTACCCCGCCTCTCGTCCCGAAGACGGCTGGGATAGGCTCCAGCACCCCCACAACCCTCGTGAGGATAAGCGTTAGAAAATGAATGAATGAATGAATGAGTTCTCCTCTTATGTTGTGTGGAAGTGGTAACTTTTTGGCTTCTTATTTTCTTTCCCCACCCTCGGCCATCTCTGTGTGGAGTTTGCATGTTCTCCCCGTGCATACGTGGGTTTTCTCCGGGTACTCCGGTTTCCTCCCACATTCCAAAAACATGCTAGGTTAATTAGCGACTCCAAATTGTCCATAGGTATGAATGTGAGTGTGAATGGTTGTTTGTCTATATGTGCCCTGTGATTGGCTGGCCACCAGTCCAGGGTGTACCCCGCCTCTCGTCCTGAAGACAGCTGGGATAGGCTCCAGCACCCCCTGTGACCCTCGTGAGGATAAGCGGTAGAAAATGAATGAATGAATGAATGAAAAAATATTATAAATTAAATTTTAATTAATATTAAATTATACATATAAATTATTATTAAAATTAAATATTATTAATTAAATATTATTTCCCCAATTGATATGTATTTAAATAAAAAAAAAATGTTATTTACTAAATAATTTTGTAAAAAAAAAATTCTCGCTCTTATATTGAGTAATACGAGTTTAAAGGTGACTATAGGGGTGTTATTTCAGACCCTTTAGAGACTCAACTATCAATAAATTTAACGACTTTTTCTGTGTTCTTGGAGACTTTCCGCCCTTCTCAACGAGCAGCGGGCACCTCTGTGGGGTCTTCCGCCATCACAAAGCAGTGACAGGCGGTCGTGGGGGGTGCTGGAGCCTATCCCAGCTGTCTTGAAGCGAGAGGACTGGTGGCCAGCCAATCACAGGGCACATATAGACAAACAACCATTCACACTCACATTCATACCTATGGACAATTTGGAGTCGCTAATTAACCTAGCATGTTTTTTGGAATGTGGGAGGAAACCGGAGTACCCGGAGAAAACCCACACATGCACGGCGGAGAACATGTGAACTCCACACAGAGATAGCCGAGGGTGGAATTGAACCCCGGTCTCCTAGCTGTGAGGTCTGCGTGCTAACCACTAGACCGCCGTGCAGCCTAAAACAAAAAGTTATGTAACAAAAAAAAAAGCAACAGAAAAAATTTTGGATAGTGGAACCTCGGTTAGCGTACGCCACTGGTGAGTGTGTTTGGCCTTGGTTTGCATACATTTTCCTGGATAGAGTACAATACAGTATGGCGTGCATCTTGTTGTGTTATTAATACACAGCGTGTTCTTAGCCTGGTTAGCAACTTACTAATTCACCGGAAACAGGAATTTAACTCCTCGCCACGTTTATGTCATCAGTGGTTGACTTTTTTACTTATTTCTCTCCCACAATGTTATTTCTCTCTCCTACTGCGTCCATCTCAATTACACGGCCAATCATGCAAATCTGACGACCTCCAACATCAAGCTCCATGATGAGGTGAAATTATTAGCCGCGGAGCTCTGTAGGACGGTTCTACATCGCAGCAGGCAACAATACCTGTAGTGGGGCAACGTGGAAACATGTAAGAGCTCACCCTGAGTCGGTCCTAATCAGCGACTCGGCTTCCCCTGGATGATTTTAGCAGATGTTGCACATTCACTTATCTCCTATGTTCTACTGAGGCTTTTTCATTAAAAAAAAAAAAAAAAAGTAATACGAGCGAATGAGGAATCCCATCATGAAGAAATTAAACTGCTGCAGCGCAATTCATCATAAAGTATATTTCCATGGAGAAATATACAAAAGAAGCCGTAAAACTGCTTTTAAATGGCTGCTCGGCTCCTGAGCGGGATAAACACATCGGTTGTCATCAGCCTTGTGCGTCACTGCTTGTGTCTCCAATGCAATGAATCCATCTGCAATGGTATATGTCATATATATATTTTTCTTTATTATTAGCATTTTAGCTCTTAAACGCTCATATACAGTATATACCTGTACCGTATTGTATGTATTGGCTGGTTGAGGGGGGGGGGGATAAATCACTTCCAAGCATGCCGCGTTTATATCTGGTTATATCTGGTAAAAAAATTATTTATTAAAAAAATTTAAATATTTTTCTTCAGAATACTTGCATTTTTCTCAATAGTTAACTCAGAATTAATCACAGTTCAACTTTTTGTAAATTTTTTCCTTGTAATATTTTGACTTTATTCATATATTATTGCCCAACCGAACTTTATTTTTATTTTATTTTTTATATCTGTTTTTCATATAAAAAGTAATTTTAAAAATTACTTATTAAAAAATTAAAATATTTTTCTTCATAATACTTGTATTTTTCTCAATAGTTAACTCAGAATTAATCACAGTTCAACTCTTTGTAAATTTTTTCCTTGTAATATTTTGACTTTATTCATATATTATTCCCCAACCTAACTTTATTTTATTTTTTATATCTGTTTTTCATATAAAAAGTAATTTTAAAAATTACTTATTCAAAAATTTAAATATTTTTCTTCATAATACTTGCATTTTTCTCAATAGTTAACGCAGAATTAATCACAGTTAATCGCTGATAGAAATATGTTTTAAGAAACCCTTTCTTTTTTCAATATTGAAAATATGGGCCATTATTTATAACAATAAAAGTATGCAGTCAGCAAGCATATTTTTGTATTACTATTTTTCTTTATTATTAGCATTTTAGCTCTTAAACGCTCATATACAGTACATACCTGTACCGTACTGTATGTATTGGCTGGTTGGGGGGGGGGGGGTAAATCACTTCCAAGCATGCCGCGTTTATATCTGGTTATATCTGATTAAAAAAATATTTATTTTATTTAAAAAATGTATTTATTTTTATTTAAAAAAATGTAAACCAACACATGTAGATATGCTAAGAAGATACAGTTATTATTATTATTATTATTACCATTATTGCTGGAGTTTTCTCCCAAATATTTCAACTCTTTGTAAATTTTTTCCTTGTAATATTTTGACTTTATTCATATATTATTCCCCAACCGAACTTTATTTTTATTTTATTTTTTTATATCTGTTTTTCATATAAAAAGTAATTTTAAAAATTACTTATTAAAAAATTAAAATATTTTTCTTCATAATACTTGTATTTTTCTCAATAGTTAACTCAGAATTAATCACAGTTCAACTCTTTGTAAATTTTTTCCTTGTAATATTTTGACTTTATTCATATATTATTCCCCAACCTAACTTTATTTTTATTTTATTTTTTATATCTGTTTTTCTTATTAAAAGCAATTAAAAAAAATATTTATTAAAAAATTGAAATATTTTTCTTCATAATACTTGCATTTTTCTCAATAGTTAACTCAGAATTAATCACAGTTAATCGCTGATAGAAATATGTTTTAAGAAATCTTTTCTTTTTTCAATATTGAAAATATGGGCCATTATTTAAAACAATAAAAGTATGCAGTCAGCAAGCATATTTTTGTATTACTATTTTTCTTTATTATTAGCATTTTAGCGCTAAGGTTAATTTCATTCATTCATTTTCATTCATTCTCTGTTGCTTATCCTCACAAGGTTCGCAGGCGTGCTGGAGCCTATCCCAGCTGTCTTCGGGCGAGAGGCGGGGTACACCCTGGACTGGTGGCCAGCCAATCACAGGGCACATATAGACAAACAACCATTCACACTCACATTCATACCTATGGACAATTTGGAGTCGCTAATTAACCTAGCATGTTTTTTGGAATGTGGGAGGAAACCGGAGTACCCGGAGAAAACCCACGCATGCACGGGAAGAACATGTGAACTCCACACAGAGATAGCCGAGGGTGGAATTGAACCCCGGTCTCCTAGCTGTGAGTTCTGCGTGCTAACCACTAGACCGCCGTGCAGCCTAAAACAAAAAGTTATGTAACAAAAAAAAAAGCAACAGAAGAAATTTTGGATAGTGGAACCTCGGTTAGCGTACGCCCCTGGTGAGTGTGTTTGGCCTTGGTTTGCATACATTTTCCTGGATAGAGTACAATACAGTATGGCGTGCATCTTGTTGTGTTATTAATACACAGCGTGTTCTTACCCTGGTTAGCAACTTACTAATTCACCGGAAACAGGAACCAGAATTTAACTCCTCGCCACGTTTATGTCATCAGTGGTTGACTTTTTTACTTATTTCTCTCCCACAATGTTATTTCTTCTGCTTACCCAAAGTCGGGCAGCAGCCTAAGCAAATAAGCCCAGACATCCCTCACTATGGCTATTATACCGGTGGATCCCGAGGTGTTCACAGACCAGGTGAGAGACATGACCTAAACACCTTCGGCGTCCAGGAAACACTTTGACCAGAACCACTTCAACTGGTTCCTCTCAATGTGGAGAAGCACAGGTTCTATTCCGAGTTTCTTCCAGATGGCAGTGGCAGTGCTTCTTGCCTTATCTCTAAGGGAGAGCCCAAAACTCATTTCATCCGTTTGTACCCACAATCTTGCCCTTTTGGTCACTATCCAAATCCCTCAAGGTTGGAACATACGTAGATCCATTGATAAATTGAGAGCTTTGCCTTTTGGCTTAGCTGCTTCTTCACCACAATGGACCGTTGACGACAGTTACTCTTTTTGTTATTTTTAGATTGTTATTGTTTTCATTTGCCTATTGGAGACTTCAGATTAAGCCAGGGGTCAGCAACCTGTGGCTCCAGAGCCGCATGTGGCTCTTCAGCCTCTTTATTGTGGCTCCCTTTGCGATTCTTGAATATTTTTAACACCCGAGTGGGGAAAATGCACGTCTTTTGTAATGAGTTTTAAAAAATCCAACTTTGTCTGAGACCATGAATGCATCCTGAGTGAGTTCTGACTGCTATCCAGTTCAGTACATGAAAAAAAACAAGTAATACTTACCTACAAATCTAAAAAATAAATTCGAGATAATTTAAAAACAGCGGCATGGGAACTTGTTTTTACGTTTACAGTAGTTTACACATACATTTATGTAAGTTTATCTCCAAAACTAGCAAGAGTACTCCAACTCGTCTTTTCTTATCTGAACTACTTTGATACCCCCAAATTCCCTCCAATGTTGTTTTAAACATACTATATGTTTTGCGGCTCCAGGCTATTTTTCTTCAGTGGGCATTGGGTAAAATGGCTCTTTTCATAGTAAAGGTTGCCGACCCCTGGATTAAGCCCAATGAACTGGCAATCGCACAAGATTAGACACATTCAATCCAGACAATGATATATAAATGTCACAAAAAAAGTGGGCTAATAAATTGACAATAAAAGCACAAATACTGCGGATGTCAGAAAATAACAGATGGAATGATACAGCACTCTACGAGAAGCAATGAAGTCTGGAAAATTTAAAAAAATTATTAACTATAATGATGGAAATGGTAATATTAATGATGGGGGCGACACGGCGGTCTAGTGGTTAGCGTGCAGACCTCACAGCTAGGAGACCAGGGTTCAACTCCACCCTCGGCCATCTCTGTGTGGAGTTTGCATGTTCTCCCCGTGCATGCATGGGTTTTCTCCGGGTACTCCGGTTTCCTCCCACATTCCAAAAAACATGCTAGGAATGTGAGTGTGAATGGTTGTTTGTCTATATGTGCCCTGTGATTGGCTGGACACCAGTCCAGGGTGTACCCCGCCTCTCGTCCCGAAGACGGCTGGGATAGGCTCCAGCACCCCCACAACCCTTGTGAAGATAAGCGGTAGAAAATGAATGAATGAATGAGTTCTCCTCCTATGTTGTGTGGAAGTGGTAACTTTTTGGCTTCTTATTTTCTTTCCCCACCCTCGGCCATCTCTGTGTGGAGTTTGCATGTTCTCTCCCCGTGCATGCGTGGGTTTTCTCCGGGTACTCCGGTTTCCTCCCACATTCCAAAAAACATGCTAGGAATGTGAGTGTGAATGGTTGTTTGTCTATATGTGCCCTGTGATTGGCTGGCCACCAGTTCGACCCGAAGACAGCTGGGATAGGCTCCAGCACCCCTGCGACCCTCGTGAGGAAAAAGCGGTAGAAATGAATGAATGAATTATAATGATGGTAATAATGATAAAGATTATAACAATAATGATAATAATAACAATAATAATATTACAATGATAATAATAACAGGGGAAAACATTTATAAGCTTTTGCTTCAGCCTACTCCTTTTGGGCTTGTCATCATATAGCTGAATACAAATGTAAATAATGGAAACAAATAAATATAATAAAAAAAAAAAATAAAAATCTGGAAAAACCTAAGCAGTTCTCTCAATCTGTGTTACCGCATGACTTTTAATAAAAATAAACAAAGCGTAGTTCCGACACTGGACCCAAAAACGATATACACTCACATCTTTTTGAAGTCGCATATCGTGTATTCCGGCCAGTCGATGTAGCACACCACACGACCGGGGAGCTGATCCGTGTTGGAATAGTAGTACTGGGGAAAAGCCAGGAGCAGAGCCAGGACCCAGATGACTCCGACGACCACCTTGGTCTCTGTAGACGACATGCGTTGCTGAAGTGGGTGGATGATGGCCATGTATCTGCAACGGGAACGTACAACAACCTAGCTTAGAAGGCAGTAGTCTTTGTAGTTCACTACATTTTGTGTGTATTTCAAAGGTTTTGGTATGAGCCAGTACATCCGGACATCAGGATTAATTAAACAAATCAGTAGCTATCTAATTTGCATATTAGGCTCCAAATTTGTTAGATCCTTGTTTTCCACGATACCAGCTCATCAAAATCTTTGATGCACTTTTGATACTCTTATTCATCTCTCAAGCAAACCCGGCCATCATCATCATCATTTACAGGAGGATCTTGAACATCACTGCTGCCTGCACTAAACAATGGCAGTGTTAATCATTCATTCATTCATTCATTCATTCATTCATTTTTTACCGCTTATACTCACGAGGGTCGCAGGGGTGCTGGAGCCTATCCCAGCTGTCTTCACGCACTGGTGTCCAGCCAATCACAAGGCACATATAGACAAACAACCATTCACACTCACATTCATACCTATGGACAATTTGGAGTCGGCTAATTAACCTAGCATGTTTTTTGGAATGTGGGAGGAAACCGGAGTACCCGGAGAAAACCCACGCATAAATAAATATAATAATAATAATAATAATAAAACGGCAAATAATAAAAACTTAAGAAACCACATATAGTTGGCGGGTAGACAAATTTTTTTTTTTCAGATTAAAATGAACAAAGCATTATTAGAGCCCTGTAGACATGACAAAACACGACTATAGTCACATTTATACTCTTTTTATTTACAACTTATTGCGCAACTGCAGGGTCTTGACACATGCTAACTCGCTAACTAGAGAGCTAGCGACCTAAACGGTAGCCTTCAAGTTATTTCCTTTCAACTTAAATCGCCAAAAACTTACCACTTCCACACGGATAGGGAGGATAACTATTAACAGTTATTTAACCTTTAACATGAACATTAATCAAACGTAATAATTTTTTCTGGGTACATGATACCATACAGCATCCATATCAAACTTGCACGGGGCCGCACTAACATTAAACTTTCATATCAAGGCGGGGGCCTCAAACTAGTGTCCTGCGGGCATCATTTGGCCCGCGGGTCGCGTGTTTGAGACCGCTGGTTTAGATCTTCTGCCCTCCTTCAAGTTATTTCCTTTAAACTTAAATAGCGAAAAACTTACCACTTCCACACGGATAGGGAGGATAACTATTAACAGTTATTTAACCTTTAACATGAACATTAATCAAACGTAATAATTTTTTCTGGGTACATGATACCATACAGCATCCATATCAAACATTAAAATTTTCATATCAAGGCGGGGGGCCTCAAACTAGTGTGCCACGTGTTTGAGACCCCTGCTCTAAATCAAATACCTTCACATCAGGTCCCAGCAGCTAGAAGGCGAAAGTATACATTCATTCATTGAATTATCCACGCATAGCACCTAACCTGCACCGGCAACGCAGTGGTTCAATATAAACACCATGAGGTTCCTTTTCCTGAAAAGAAGTAAGCCACTAAAGAAGCAACCTTCATGCCTGGCATTTGAAACTAAGTCGGAGTAATTGGATCACACATTTTTTTTTTTTTCCACTGGTTTATTGGCCTTTCAGGCAATTCTTGTTTTGCAGAATACGTAAAACTCCAAAAGGGAAATAGCCTGGGGAGTTTCTATATGAGGGTGTAATGGTACGCATTGTTTTTTTCATGATTGCGTATGCATATATTTGACTACTTCATGGACTCGTCGATATCAGTCAGCCCCCTTTGCAAAATCAATTTCCATCTATATTCCAACACATCACCTCGTCTTGTTTTCTGCTCTCTTGCCACAGTAGAACACGTTTAAGTCGACGCTGTTTATGTCCACAACCCCTGTAGTTAACCAACAGGCTTCTTATTGCTTGTTATTGTCACTTTATTGACAGTTACTATGGTACCCATTATGTCATTGGATGGTCATATCACCTCGTATTTTAGTACGGGACAAAAAAAAAAAAAAAATTTTAGGAAAGCAGGAAGTGAACAAATGTAACAGTTACTGATTGTAAAAGTACCATATGGAGGGGTAGGATTTAATAAGCTTGATTAGTGCAACCTTGATTATAACTCATTATAATTCATTCAATCCCATCCAGTACCTCCAGAATGGAATATTTTGTTCCGGTGCGACACAATCTATCGTCTTTCATCAGAAAAAAAAGTTTGTTTCTACATTTTCTCGTTTTTTTTAGTAATCAATAATCAAAGATTGAGCAGAAGTTTCAGCAAAATATATTCTGATCAACTTTTATCTGATGTGTGTGAATATCTTGTATTGCCTAAAAAACACAAATAGGAAAAAAAACATTCACATTTGAGAGGTTGAAATGGGAAGATATGGGAAGATCAGACGGAACTTCCGGAATCACAAACAAAAAATAAACTGTGTACAAATATTTATTCTGTTTATTCTGTATAGTTTGTATTTTCATTCTTTTTTTTTTAATAGATGTGTCTGCACCTACTTCACCAAAACAAACCAAAAATAAACCCTTTTCTGATTTCTGATATTTACTAGAGATAAGCAAATACACCAATATCTGCATCTGAATCTGTTCACCCATCTAAATGATCCGTATCAGTATCTGTACTTATTGTTTACTATTCAGCTATATAAAAATATATACTGCGTATGTGTGTTAAGTGTTAAGTCTAGTGATATTTTTTTAATTGGCCATGAAAAACAGGAAAATAATCTGTCAGCCTTTTCTCAAAAGCACCACATTCACTACAAGCAAAGATATCCAACTGACTTTTTATAGAAGCAAACAGTATGTCTTGTCAAATGCACCGCCTACATGGCGAAACAAGTCCACCCGACTCACGTTAAATATCCTACCAACCAAAATAGAGAACGTGAAATGAAGTTGAGCCAAGTGAGCAAACGGTCATTGTCGCTATTGTGTTTGCATCATGTGTGAAAGACGTGTGATGGCTCCTCTCTCTAGTCTCCGTCTCGGTCACACAGCGTGAGTGAATACATATTAATAGTTACCCAATGAAGATAAAAAAAAACGTATTCATAATAAGTCATATAAAATAATTTATTTAATAATTAATTTTAATAATTAAAATTGAATAATTATATTAATTATTAATAATTATATTAATTTATATATTAGAATTATAATTATTTATATATAATAATTATAATAATTATATATATTATAATAATAATTAATTTAATAAATTATTTATTTATTTAATAAAAAGATTAGTTACCCAATGAAGATGAAAAAACCTTATTCATAATAAGTCTATTAAGATAATTTATTTAATAATTAATTTTAATAGTTAAAATTTAATAATTATATTAATTATTAATATAATTATATTAATTTATATATTATAGTTATAATAATTTATATATTATAATTATAATAATTATATATATTATAATAATAATTTATTTAATAAATAATTTATTTATTTGATAATAAGATTAGTTACCCAATGAAGATTAAAAAAAACGTTATTCATAATAAGTCTAATAAGATAATTTATTTAATAATTAAAATTTAATAATTATGTTAATTATTAATATAATTATATTAATTTATATATTATAATTATAATAATTTATATATTATAATAAATATATATATAATAATAATAATTAATTTAATAAATATTTTTTTTATTTAATAATAAGATCAGTTACCCAATGAAGATAAAAAACGTTATTCATAATAAGTCTAATAAGATCATTTATTTTATAATTAATTTTAATAATTAAAATTTAATAATTATATTAATTTAAATATTATAATTATAATAATTTAAATATTATAATTATAATAATTATATATATATATAATAATAATAATTAATTTAATAAATAATTTATTTGTTTAATAATAAGATTACGAGCTAATACCACAAGCCAATCGGATGAAAAGCAAAACAAAGTAGAGTCTGTCCAAACTCGTGCCATTTCTCAAGCTCCAATCCCATCCCATTTTTCCATGATGAGACTGGTGTTGTATATCCGGGGTGACATAGCTACCAGGCATTGTTTCAACATATCTCCATGTGTGACATTGACTCTGATTAGGACTGATGCGCTAAAAGGGTGTCTTTTTCACCCAAGGAGGACTCAAAAAGAGATGAACTCAAATGCTTTTTATGTGATTAGTGATGAATAATTCCCACTTTGGAGATGTGATGAGAAGAAGAGGGCCAAAATTCCATGTCATGATTATGCACCGTCATCCATGGGAAAAACACAAAGCCGATGAAGTCTACTGAAAAATGATAAAGGAAGCCAGACAATGATAACACAATGATAAGATGGTTATCAGGTTGCAGGAATGGAACCATTCATTCATTCATTCATTCATTCATTCATTCATTTTCTACTGCTTATCCTCACAAGGGTCACAGCGGGTGCTGGAGCCTATCCCAGCTGTATTCGGGCGAGACGCGGGGTACACCCTGGACTGGTCGCCACACATATAGACAAACAACCTGTTACACCCGCAAACGTAATACAAATTTGCAGCTTTGAATGTAATAATCCCGCAAATGTAATAAATTTCCCACAAACGTAATAAAATTTGCCTACTGCAAACGTAATACTGAATTTTTTTTTCAATTATTATATATGTGGGAAAGTATAAATCTGTAAATGTAATAACTTCCCACAAATGTAATATGAGACAAAATAATGATCTTTATTGTTGTTGTTGTTTGTTCTTTCTTCTTTTAATGAGGGAGAAGGTGTAGATGTCATTTTGAGGATTCTAACAAGATAATTATTTTTTTCCTTTTTTTGTGGAAAAAATATTATTCAAAGAGTATCATTTGAATACATTAAAGGAATATTTAATTATTAAATTATCATTTATTTTAAATAAAAAGATAACAGGCGGCACGGCGGTCGAGTGATTAGCGCGCAGACCTCACAGCTAGGAGGACCAGGGTTCGGGCAGGGAAAGGAAGGGTGCTATTTTTGCAGCTGCGCTGTAATAAGACCTGCTTACTTGTAGGCATACAGGGACGGCAGATAAGCCTGGACGTCTGTATTAGGTATTGTTGTCAGGAATAAACAATCTGGTTCTCATTCTATGATTTGGTTCTTTAAGATTCCCTTGTCGGGCGGCACGGCGGTCGAGTGGTTAGCGCACAGAGACCAGTGTTCAATTCCACCCTCGGCCATCTCTGTGGGGAGTTCGCATATTCTCCCCGTTTTCTCCGGGTACTCCGGTTTCCTCCCACATTCCAAAAACATGCTAGGTTAATTAGCGACTCCAAATCGTCCATAGGTATGAATGTGAGTGTGAATGGTTGTTTGTCTATATGTGCACTGTGATTGGCTGGCCACCAGTCCAGGGTGTACCCCGCCTCTCGGCCGAAGACAGCTGGGATAGGCCGCGACCCTCGTGAGGATAAGCGGTAGAAAATGAATGAATGAAAAAGATAACATAATTTTTTATAAATTCATTATTTCTATTATTATTATTATTATTATATTTTACTATTTCTATTATTTCCCATATACACACAAAATCACACATACAATAATATACTGTAACTAAAACGCACATGTACACCTACAAACAAAATGTAGTAATTTCTGGCAAATGTAATAGTTATTACAGTACAGGAAATTCAGTATTACGTTTGCAGTGATCAAATTTTATTACGTTTGTGGGAAATTTATGACATTTGCAGGATTATTACATTCAAAGCTGCAGATTTGTATTACGTTTGTGGTTTATTACGTTTGCGAGTGTAACACAACCATTCATACCTATGGACAATTTGGAGTCGCTAATTAACTTAGCATGTTTTTGGAATATGGGAGGAAACCGGAGTACCCGGAGAAAACCCACGCATGCACGGGGAGAACATGCAAACTCCACACAGAGGGTGGAATTGAACTCGGGTCTCCTAGCTGTGAGGCCTGCGCGCTAACCACTGGAACCAGTTAACCGCAATAAACGAGGGACTACTTTATCTCCTATGGAAATAGAAATATGTTTTATTCTTCATTCTATCCTCCGGATGAAGCACCCTGCCATGTACAATCTTAGCTCATCTCACCTCTTATTATTTCACGTAGGTGTTTAATCAGACAGACACATTGTGTGGGTGAGGGGAGGTGGGACGCTTCAATGGCACTGAGTTTTTAAATAATTTTCCGATGAGAAAAATAACTTTTTAACTAAAATCTGTGAGTGCCTTTCCCCAATTCGTACACTGCAAATAATACATTTTAATGACCTATAGGTTGGATACAGTATATGCTAATTTAACAAGGCATTTCTGCAAATATTGTGCCTTATATAGTTTAACAATTAGATAGCCACTGATTTAAACTGCCACCGCGATCTCACAGCTAGGAGACCAGGGTTCAATTCCCACCCTCGGCCATCTCTGTGTGGAGTTTGCATGTTCTCCCCGTGCATGCGTGGGTTTTCTCCGGGTACTCCGGTTTCCTCCCACATTCCAAAAACATGCTAGGTTAATTAGCGACTCCAAATTGTCCATAGGTATGAATGTGAGTGTGAATGGTTGTTTGTCTATATGTGCCCTGTGATTGGGGGGTGTACATTGGTGGGGTACAGGGTGTAGACCAGGGGTGGGCAAACTTTTTGACTCGCGGGCCGCATTGATATGACAAAATTTACAGGGGGGGGGGGGGCAGACTATATATTTTACACGTAACAGTCCACCTGGTATTATTGTATCTGTAAAATTGTCATGCAATCTGCTATTATTATTTATTATTTTATATTTATATTTAAATATTTTTAAAATAATAAAATATTATAATAATTACAATAAAATTAAAATAATAATAATTATATTATTATTTTGTAAATATGCAAATATAACAATAATATTATATATAATTAATACAATAATTAGCATTAATATAATAATTATAATAATCATAATAGTTCTAATAATTATTATAATAATCTAATAATAATAATAATAATAATAATAATAACAATAATAATAATAATAATTATTATTATTATATAATAATAATAATAATAATAATAATAATAATAATAATAATAATAATAATAATAATAATAATAATAATAATAATAATATAATTATAATAATTAATAATACATAATAATAATAATAGAAGAATAATAATAATAAATAATAATAATAATAAATAATAATAATAATAATTATTATTATTATTATTATTATTATAATTATTATTATTATTATTAATAATAAATAATAATAAATAATATAATATAATAATTATTATATAATTAATAAATATTATATAATAATATATAAATAATAATAATAATAATAATAATAATAATAATAATTATTATTATTATTATTATTATTATTATTATTATTATTATTATTATTATTATTATTATTATTATTATTATTATTGTTATTATTATTATGCGCTTGTGTCCCTTTTTTCAGGAGCACTTTGTAAACAACAGACCAAAAAACGAAATTGATAAAACCATCAAAAGGTTGGCTCAGGCCATGATGCCAGGTTGTATGTTGAGTTTAAATGAAATACTTTGGAAAGATTGGGCGGGCCGTATTCAAACACTTGGCGGGCCGGATGTGGCCCCCGGGCCGTAGTTTGCCCACCCCTGGATTAGACGGTTATTAAGGGGAGTGGAGGGGAACGAGGGTGGATGCAGCAGAGCCACCGAAATGAGTTATGAGTGGAGGTGTCTTGTGCTTTTTTTTTCCCCTGGAGGAGCTTTCACTTCTAAAATGTTGATTTCCGGGGACAAGCCATTTAATTAGGTGGGGGGGGGGCGTATATATAGAGTCAGCCCGGGTCGGCATCACACTTTCAGTTGCCGTCACTTTGAGTTTATGCGTGACGTCTCAGATGTGATGGGACAATTACGACAAATTACCTCTGCGGGGGCTGATGTGTAATGTGTTATGTTAAAAGCAGATATATAAAGTTTTTTTTTTTTTAGAATCTCGTTCAAACAACATCATTGAATTATGTTGTGTGCATAAACACCTTAAATTAATTTACTTTTAATTTCCATCCATCACGGGTAGAACATGCAAACTCAAAATTCCATGCAGATTCAAAAAATCCAGGATTTGACTGTGTGGCCTACATGCTAACCACTCAATCACCGTGCAACCGAGATGTCAAGTCATTCATTTTCTACCGCTTATCCTCACGACGGTGGCGGGTGGTGCCGGAGCCTATCCCAGCTGTCTTCATGCAAGACGCGGGGTACACCCTAAACTGGTGGCACATATAGACAAACAACCATTCACACTCACATTCATACCTATGGATAATTTTGAGCTGCTAATTAACCTAGCATGTTTTTGGAATGTGGGAGGAAACCAGAGAACCCGGAGAAAACCCTCGCATGCACGGGGAGAACATGCAAACTCCACACAGAGATGGCCGAGGGTGGAATTGAACCCTGGTCTCCTAGCTGTGAGGTCTGCGCGCTAAGCACTCGTCCACCATGCAGCCTCAAACAAAAAGTTATGCAACAAAAAAAAGCAACAGAAGAAATTGTGTATAGCGGAACCTCGGTTAGTGTACGCCCCTGGTGAGTGTGTTTGGCCTTGGTTTGCATACATTTTCCCGGATAGAGTACAATACAGTATGAACGGAATTGGACTCGAGTCTCCTTGCTGAGAGGCCTGCGCGCTAACCACTCGACCGCCGTGCAGCCTCAAACAAAAAGTTATGCAACAAAAAAAAGCAACAGAAGAAATTGTGTATAGCGGAACCTCGGTTAGCGTATGCCCCTGGTGAGTGTGTTTGGCCTTGGTTTGCATACATTTTCCTGGATAGAGTACAATACAAGTATGAACGGAATTGGAATTGGACTCAGGTCTCCTTGCTGACAGGCCTGTGCGCTAACCACTCGACCGCCGTGCAGCCCAGAAGTATGACATCATACCAAAAAATCCAATTACGATGACGCTGTAGTTCATTGCTAACTTGGACAAATACACCACAGACCTCCGGTTCTCCTGACCTCCATAGCGGCTCAGAGAATGTGCCCAAATATAGTGCACTCTGCTGGGCCACAGCAGGTGGCTCCCTCTGCTCTGTACTGTGGTTCTCCTTATAGTAGTGATATGGTAGCAGTAATGTTATGATAAAATCAATAGGTACAGTTGGTCAAATCCAAATTTGTTCGAGTCCTTCTTACCTCCAGGTGTGGAAATACCATGTGGCAACAAGATGTGTTTTGTTATGAGCTATTTCTTGAATTCTTGAGTATTTGATGGGAATACTAAAATAAGCACGTTTTTACCACTATACACACTACTATCTTATTGGAGATGAGCATACCCGGCTTTTGGGCTGCCATCCAGACAGAACTATGAATGGATCCATTCAAGTCGTGCTGAAGACTGAAAATGAGGGAGTAATCATAAGTGAGTCACACTAAAGGCCAACACTGGTATCAGCGACAGCCACAGAAGAGACCAGTTCTTAGGAGAATAAATTAGCCTCTCGAAATGAGATCAGGAATTTCAGTGTATTTTGTCGCTGTTATAAAATGTCAATCCATCTGTCCCACATACTTCCTAATTCCTTTTCATGTGCCATGATCCGATCGTCGAGCCTACTGACTGAGATTACTGTGAATGATGCCGAAATGGACTATATAAAAGGATTATACAGTAAAGTCTCGTTATATCGATATTCTCGGGAGTCGGAAAAAATATCGATATAACCGGACTATCAATATATCCGATCCTGCGCCGAACTGCATTAAAAGTGGGCGGATCTTTGATATGGCATGTAATTTTCTCCTTGAGTTCATGGATTGCGTATCTAGCATGCTTTTGTACTGTAGTGAAGTGAAAAATAAACTTATGCATTAAATAAAAACGTCTTTACACTTTTTTAATGACTATTTCTTTTCTAAAATTCAACCAATGCAAAATCCTCACGCTTCAGCAGACAAAACCATAAACATTGTTGCAAAAAATTATTGCATTCATATACATAACACAATTCGGTTAAAGTCAGATGGGTCACATTTTTTTCATCATTTATTATTTTCATAACGCACTCTTGCAATAGTGACTCTGAGTAAATATTCAATAATGCACTCGACATTGTTCTATACACACGAGAGAAACCACGAACGCCAGCATGTACATATGAAAAACAGTGATTATTGCAAGCGATAAAAAGATATCTGAATACAACACAATTAAATACATGTATGGAGTTAGCCGAAAATCAAACAATACGCCGTTTATAGATTTCGCTAATGGTGGTATTGAAATCCTTAAGCAAAGATTGATTCAGCTTTAAGCTGCTTTTGTATCGATATAAGCAGACCAAATTGGCTGGCGGGAGATGAAAAGGGCATCGTAGTAACCGGATTATCGTAATAACCGGGTATCTTACTAACCGGAACTAATTATATCATAAAAGACTAGAAATTTGCTGGGAAATGAAAATAGTATCGTAATAAGCAGTACTTCGATATAACCGATATCGATATAACAAGACTTTACTGTATTTTTATAGTAAAAATAGAAAAAAAGTAAAACAGCAAAAAAAATTGAGAAAAAAGTCATAATTGTACAGGAATGACATAAAATTATGAGGGAAAATAAATTGACAAATTAAAATTAATTTTTTTTTTAATTATTTAAATTATTATTTACATTTTTTTTAATAATAAATTTAAATTATTTTTTAAATGTTAATTTTTGAACATCTAAAAACAGCAAAAAATGTGAAAAAAAAGGCCAAAGACAAGTCGATATGCCTTTTCACGCATATGACAAAGCTGAATTAAATCGATTTTCAGAAGTGTACTAAAATTCCACTTCATTTGGATCCATTAGTACATACATATTCAATTCAATTAAACTTTATTTATTTGCAAACAGCAGTAAAATTATATTTTTTTTTCATCAGATTATAACATTTTTCCCTTAATAATTTGATGTTATTGCTGTAAAATTAAAATTAAAAAGTTTTTGTGGAAAGTGAAAGCTGATATACATATATGAATATCTTTTTTTTTTGCTAAGGGAATTAAAAAATACTATAAATATATTAAAAATACACATTCCATCTTTATCTATTTAATATATTGGCAATAATATTGGCAGTGCAGGCAGCAGTGATGTTCATGATCCTGCTGTAAATGATGATGATGATGGCTGGGTTTGCTTGACAGATGAATAAGAGTATCAAAAGTGCATCAAAGATTTTGATGACCTGGTATCGTGGAAAACAGGGATCTAACAAATTCGGAGCCTATCTAATATGCAAATTAGATAGCCACTAATTAAAATTGCGCACGTTCTCCCCGTGCATGTGTGGGTTTTCTCCGGGTACTCCGGTTTCCTCCCACATTCCAAAAAACATGCTAGGTTAATTAGCCACTCCAAATTGTCCATAGGTATGAATGTGAGTGTGAATGGTTGTTTGTCTATATGTGCCCTGTGATTGATTGGCTATCGACCAGTCCAGGGTGTACCCCGCCTCTAGTCCGAAGACGGCTGGGATAGGCTCCAGCACCCCCACAACCCTCGTGAGGATAAACGGTAGAAAATGAATGATGAGTTCTCCTCCTATGTTGTGTGGAAGTGGTAACTTTTTGGCTTCTTATTTTCTTTCCCCACCCTCGGCCATCTCTGTGTGGAGTTTGCATGTTCTCCCGGTGCATGCGTGGGTTTTCTCCGGGTACTCCGGTTTCCTCCCACATTCCAAAAAAACATGCTAGGTTAATTAGCGACTCCAAATTGTCCATAGGTATGAATGTGAGTGTGAATGGTTGTTTGTCTATATGTGCCCTGTGATTGATTGGCTGGCGACCAGTCCAGGGTGTACCCCGCGTCTCGCCCGAAGACAGCTGGGATAGGCTCCAGCACAATCGGTATAGAAAATGAATGAATGAACATCCTCATATTTACCAAACTGCAAGCTTTCTATTTCTCACCACAAATAGACGCAGGAAGCATGGCGAGGTAGGATGGGAGGGGGGGCGGGGGGGGCACACTATATTCTGTCAAGCAGATGAGAGTGCTGAGAGCACACTGGCATTACAGAGGAAGAGAATGACAGATAATGGTGGCTTCCTGTTGTTCAAAGGATTCTATATAGTTTACACACACACACACACACAAGCCTATAGCTGCATTTATGCAACCAATTTTCATTCATCCTCATTGACGGAAGAACCGCCCATTGATGAATTGCCCTCCCACACACACACACACACACACACACACACCATAAAAGCAATTCACTGTAAATACATGTGGCAGGCCAGATAAAACAACATGGCTTGCATAATGAACACATGTTACATTTTAATTACCTTCATTTTATTATTATTATTTTTTTTTTTTTTACATTCACATTTATAAATCCCCACTTGCAGGTTATGAATGAGCCAAATAATAACATTAACATTGATGAATGTGAACATGATTAATATTGATTTATTTTAATGACCTTCATTTTCTTATGACTGCAGCCACAATTAGCACTCATTTACATAAATACCCACTCAAGTACACGAGTGCTACAAAATAATAACATTAATATTGATTAATATGAACGGGATTGGCGGCACGGGGGTCTAGTGGTTAGCGCGCAGACCTCACAGCTAGGAGACCAGGGTTCAATTCCCTGCTCGGGCATCTCTGTGTAGAGTTTGCATGTTCTCCCCCCCATGCATGTGTACTGTATTGTACTCTATCCGGGAAAATGTATGCAAACCAAGGCCAAACACACTCACCAGGGGCGTACGCTAACCGAGGTTCCGCTATACACAATTTCTTCTGGCGCTTTTTTTTGTTGCATAACTTTTTGTTTGAGGCTGCACGGTGGTCGAGTGGTTAGCGCGCAGGCCTCTCAGTAAGGAGACTTGAGTCCAATTCCGTTCATACTGTATTGTACTCTATCCAGGAAAATGTATGCAAACCAAGGCCAAACACACTCACCAGGGGCGTACGCTAACCGAGGTTCCGCTATACACAATTTCTTCTGGCGCTTTTTTTTGTTGCATAACTTTTTGTTTGAGGCTGCACGGTGGTCGAGTGGTTAGCGCGCAGGCCTCTCAGCAAGGAGACTCGAGTCCAATTCCAATTCCGTTCATACTGTATTGTACTCTATCCAGGAAAAGGTATGCAAACCAAGGCCAAACACACTCACCAGGGGCGTACGCTAACCGAGGTTCCGCTATACACAATTTCTTCTGTCGCTTTTTTTTGTTGCATAATTTTTTGTTTGAGGCTGCACGGTGGTCGAGTGGTTAGCGCGCAGGCCTCTCAGCAAGGAAACTCGAGTCCAATTCCAATTCCGTTCATACTGTATTGTACACTATCCAGGAAAAGGTATGCAAACCAAGGCCAAACACACTCACCAGGGGCGTACGCTAACCGAGGTTCCGCTATACACAATTTCTTCTGTTGCTTTTTTTTGTTGCATAACTTTTTGTTTGAGGCTGCACGGCGGTCGAGTGGTTAGCGCGCAGGCCTCTCAGCAAGGAGACTCGAGTCCAATTCCAATTCCGTTCATACTGTATTGTACACTATCCAGGAAAAGGTATGCAAACCAAGGCCAAACACACTCACCAGGGGCGTACGCTAACCAAGGTTCCGCTATACACAATTTCTTCTGTTGCTTTTTTTGTTTGAGGCTGCACGGCGGTCGAGTGGTTAGATAGCCACTGATTAAAACTGCGCATGTTCTCCCCGTGCATGCGTGGGTTTTCTCCGGGTATTCCGGTTTCCTCCCACATTCCAAAAACATGCTAGGTTAATCAGCGACTCCAAATTGTCCGTAGGTATGAATGTGAGTGTGAATGGTTGTTTGTCTTATATGTGCCCTGTGATTGGCTGGCCACCAGTCCAGAGTGTACCCCGCCTCTCGCTCATAGACAGCTGGGATAGGCTCCAGCATCCCCCGCGATGGCTCATTTAAAACACTTATTGTGGATTAATGTGTGATATGAATATGTATAAAAAAATAGCATTAAATATAATGCAAGATATTGCAAAGTGCATTATTACCTGTCCAAGGCGATGGCGGTCATGGAGTAGATACTGGCGAACACAGCAGCGATGGGGAAGAAGTTATGGAAGCGGCAGTACACCAGTCCGAAGTACCACTCGTTGTGCACGGCGTAGATGAAGTTGATGACGGTGTTGAAGGCGGACATGGAGGCTTCGGCAAACGCCAGGTTGAGCAGGAAATAGTTGGTGACGGTCCTCATGCGTTTGTGCGCCATGATGATCCAAATCACCGTCGCGTTGCCTACAACCGAGACCACCACGATGCAACAGTAGGCGATGGCCCACAGCGCGATTCTCCAGGCGGGTTGCACAAACTGGTTCCAGTTCGTTTCGTTGAAGGAGTCCGCGCTCCAGTTGCCTTCGTCCGCGGTATTAAAAACCGGATCCATTATGCTACGCTACATACACCTCATAAACTTGAACTTTCATCGCAATTTATGAAGTTTGTAAGGTAGAAATGTGAATTAGTTCGGTGCGTAAAAAGCAGCGCGTATTTTACGCACGCTTTCGTTCTCTGCGCTGGAAATACGCAGCGTTGTTTTCCATGCTGTGAGGAGTTCTGCTCGGTCCTGTGTGGACTGTCATGCCTCTTCTCCTCTCTCCGCTCCCACAGAATGCACACACGCAGGAGAAAGCGAGCCCACGTATAATATAACCTACCCCCTACCGCCCCCTGTGGTTCCATTATACTGACTGTCCTCATAGAGCCTGGGTCTGCAGTCATAATAATACTTTTTAGTATTGGAGAAACAAAATGGTGCTGAAAAACGAAAAGAAAAAATAGTAGATATTCATCAGAACATTTGTAGATATTAATAATAATTAATAATTAATATAATAATATTAAAATATTTTATTTTCTTAGATAATAGGACATTTTTTTCCACATGTAGGAGCTATTTAGTAGTGTGTTCCTAGCTTTCTAATATTCATTCATTCATTTTCTACCGCTTTTTCCGCGTTTGTCCCAAATAGTATTAAATTGTTTCCCAAAAAAAGGCAAAAAAAAAAGTTTATTCTTTATTTTCCATAAATACGTTGAAAAATGTACAGTTAATCCATATGATTGTTACCGGCCAATCTCACTCATGGATCTATCCACTTCACAGGTGTGGCACATCAAGATGCTGATTGGACGGCATGATTATTGTTATTGCACAGGCGTCCCCTCGGTGGGGCACATTAATTTGTGAACATTTGTTCAGTTACTCCAGGGTGTCTCGCCAAAACCCAGTTGGTATAGGTTCCAGCTGACCCCCTAATAAAGACAAGCACGGTCTTGGCTTGATAGGACTGTTGAAAGTGGAAAGAATAAATAAAGCCTGTATCAAGTGTGGTTGCACGGCGGTCGAGTGGTTAGCGCGCAGACCTCACAGACCTCGCTCGGTCATCTCTGTGTGGCGGAGTTGGGTACTCCTCCCACATTCCAAAAAACTGAGATTACTGTGAATGCTGCCAAAATGGACTATATAAAAGGATTATATTTTATAGTAAAAATTAAAAAAAAAGGAAAACATTTTGAAAACAACAGCAAAAAAAATTGAGAGAAAAAAGTTAAAATCTAACGAAAAAGTCATAATTGTACAGGAATTACATAAAATTATGAGAAAAAATAATTGTACAAATATTGTTTAAAAATAAAAATTTTGAACATTGAAAAGCAGCAAAAAAAATTGAGAGAAAAAAGTTAAAATCTAACGAAAAAGTCATAATTGTACAGGAATTACATAAAATTGTGAGAAAAAATAATTGTACAAATATTGTTTAAAAATAAAAATTTTGAACATTGAAAAGCAGCAAAAAAATTGACAGAAAAAAGTTTAAATCTAACGAAAAAGTCATAATTGTACAGGAATTACATAAAATTATGAGGGAAAATAATTGTACAAATATTTTTTTTAAATAAAAATTTTGAACATTGAAAAGCAGCAAAAAAAATTTAGAGAAAAAAGTTTAAATCTAACGAAAAAGTCATAATTGTACAGGAATTACATAAAATTATGAGAAAAAATAATTGTACAAATATTGTTTAAAAATAAAAATTTTGAACATTGAAAAGCAGCAAAAAAAATTTAGAGAAAAAAGTTAAAATCTAACAAAAAAGTCATAATTGTACAGGAATTACATAAAATTATGAGAAAAAATAATTGTACAAATATTGTTTAAACATAAAAAATTTTGAACATTGAAAAGCAGCAAAAAAAATTTAGAGAAAAAAGTTAAAATCTAACGAAAAAGTCATAATTGTACAGGAATTACATAAAATTATGAGAAAAAATAATTGTACAAATATTGTTTAAAAATAAAAATTTTGAACATTGAAAAGCAGCAAAAAAAATTGAGAAAAAAGTTTAAATCTAACAAAAAAGTCATAATTGTACAGGAATTACATAAAATTATGAGGGAAAATAATTGTACAAATATTTTTTTTAAATAAAAATTTTGAACATTGAAAAGCAGCAAAACAAATTGACAGAAAAAAGTTTAAATCTAACGAAAAAGTCATAATTGTACAGGAATTACATAAAATTATGAGAAAAAATAATTGTACAAATATTGTTCAAAAATAAAAATTTTGAACATTGAAAAGCAGCAAAAAAAATTGACAGAAAAAAGTTTAAATCTAACGAAAAAGTCATAATTGTACAGAATTACATAAAATTATGAGAAAAAATAATTGTACAAATATTGTTTAAAAATAAAAATTTTGAACATTGAAAAGCAGCAAAAAAAAATTGACAGAAAAAAGTTTAAATCTAACAAAAAAGTCATAATTGTACAGGAATTACATAAAATTATGAGGGAAAATAATTGTACAAATATTTTTTAAAAATAAAAATTTTGAACATTGAAAAGCAGCAAAAAAAATTGAGAGAAAAAAGTTTAAATCTAACGAAAAAGTCATAATTGTACAGGAATTACATAAAATTATGAGAAAAAATAATTGTACAAATATTGTTTAAAAATAAAAATTTTGAACATTGAAAAGCAGCAAAAAAAAATTGACAGAAAAAAGTTTAAAAAATAAAATAAAGAAAAAATAATTGTACAAATATTGTTTAAAAATAAAAAATTTGAATGTTCCTGAAAATGTGAGGAAACTGAAGTATCCTCAAGCTCCAAACAGAGATGCTCCAACAGAGATTCAAACCCTCTATCTCCAGACTGTCAATCTACCATGCTCACTATAATTCTTACCGTTGTCCACGTGTGCCAAATTGCTTTACCATTGCTTTATCAATTTCATTAGCAGGATGGTTCCGGCCACATTTTATTTCCTCCGGGGTCCATTCAGCGAAGAAATGTGGGCGGGTCAATGAGGTCATTAGAGTTGATTATTTTGCAGTCGGGCTCCTAATGGCACTTCAGAATGAGGTATGCGTTAAAGAAACACATTTTGATAATAATACATTGGAGATATTTAATTTGTCAACTTAGTTAACTGTCATACTTACTGTCAGGATGATATTTCGGATAATAAACGCTCATATGTTGATTTACAGTCATGTACAGGCTGATTGCTGATGTCATATAGCACGATACAAATCATATTCATAATAGACCTCATTAGCGTTAATTTTTTTTCAGAGCACGGTTGCACAAAGGGCAAATAAAACATTATATTAACCCTTACATACAGTTCAAATCCGACATCAGTAAAAATGCCCTAAACGTCACTCTTTTAGGCCAATGGTTCTCAATCTAATCTAGAATACTAGTATAGATATACAGTATAAGTGCTGGAAAAGTACAGGTAACACTAGAAAATGGCAAAAAAACTGTGATTAATTGAGATGTCCGTAAAGATCTTAGACCAGGGGTTTCAAACACGCGGCCCACGGGCCAAATGTGTTTCCCGCAGGACACTAGTTTGAGGCCCCCGCCTTGATATGAAAGTTTAATGTTTGATATGGATGCTGTATGGTATCATGTACCCAGAAAAAATTATTACATTTGATTAATGTTCATGTTAAAGGTTAAATAACTGTTAATAGTTATCCTCCCTATCCGTGTGGAAATGGTAAGTTTTGGGGTTTGTTATGGATGCTGTATGGTATCATGTACCCAGAAAAAATTATTACATTTGATTAATGTTCATGTTAAAGGTTAAATAACTGTTAATAGTTATCCTCCCTATCCGTGTGGAAGTGGTAAGTTTTGGGGTTTCATATGGATGCTGTATGGTATCATGTACCCAGAAAAAAATTATTACGTTTGATTCATGTTCATGTTAAAGGTTAAATAACTGTTAATAGTTATCCTCCCTATCCGTGTGGAAGTGGTAAGTTTTTGGCGATTTAAGTTGAAAGGAAATAACTTGAAGGCTACCGTTTAGGTCGCTAGCTCTCTAGTTTGCGAGTTAGCATGTGTCTCAAGACCCTGCAGTTGCGCAATATGTTGTAAATAAAAAGAGTATAAATGTGACTATAGTCGTGTTTTGTCATGTCTACAGGGCTCTAATAATGCTTTGTTCATTTTAATCTGAAAAAAATCATTTGTCTACCCACCAACTATATGTGGTTTCTTAATTTTTAATTATTTGCCATTTTATTATTATTATTATATTTATTTATTACTGATTGATTTTCTTTATTCTTAATTTGCTTATTTATTTTTCATCTTATTTTGTACAGAAAAATAAAAATTAAGATATTTGAGAACAGTGGAATGTTTTATCAGAGCTTTTATTGTAGAAAATCGGAACCAAAGCACTGAAAAAGTTTGTATATTTTTCTGTTTTTAAAAAATGTGTTGTTTTTTTTGGTCCGGGTATTACTGTACATCACACTAATGCACTTAAGGAAGAAACTACTTGACCAAAACAGACATTTCGTCCTCTTCTAATAATAATAAAAGAATATAGAACAGGCTGAATAGGTGTAAGATATGCTAACATAATGCTTATTCAGCTACACAAAAAATAAACATAAACAAAAAAAGGTGTCCAGTGTTTATGTAACATAAACACTTTTTTTCATTTATAAGTCGCTCTGGAGTATAAGTCGCAGGAACAGCCAACCTTTAAAAAAAAGTGCGACTTATAGTCTGGAAAATACGCTATATATATAAATATATTTATATATTAGTTACAGTGCATGTTGTTTGCATGGTGTGTGGTTTGACAAAGCCCTGTCGACTCGTCTTGTGTGAGTAAGGGTGTAAATGTCAAACTGATTCACTGCATATAAAGAGCACTTCCTCAAGCTAGCCTCTGGCTACTTGCTGTGCAATTCCAGCCTGCCTCAGTGTGCTGCCCATCAATGGTGTTACGTAGTACGCTGACATTGTATTATTCATTACTATTTTTTATAAGCTATCACACAATTTTTTTTTTTTTTTGAGTTGAGTTTTCTGTCACATGAACAGTCAAATTATGGAGATTTTTTTTTTTTAAAAAAGAGCACTAAAAGGTTTTCCCACCCAATAAATTGATTTCATCAAAAATCTGCACAGCTGCACGGCGGTCGTGTGGTTAGCGCGCAGACCTCACAGCTCGGCTATCTCTGTGTGGAGTTTGCGTGTTCTCCCCGTGCATGTGTGGGTTTTCTCCGGGTACTCCGGTTTCCTCCCACATTCCAAAAACATGCTAGGTTAATTAGCGACTACAAATTGTTCATAGGTATGAATGTGAGTGTGAATGGTTGTTTGTCTATATGTGCCCTGTGATTGGCTGGCCACCAGTCCAGGGTGTACCCCGCCTCTCGCCCGAAGACAGCTGGGATAGGCTCCAGCACCCCCGCGACCCTCGTGAGGATAAGCGGTAGAAAATGAATGAATGAATGACTACATCTTGGCTGCACGGTGATTGAGTGGTTAGCATGTAGGCCACACAGTCAGGAGATCGGGAAAAACCTGGAATCAAATCTCCACTTTGTGTTTTAGTTTGCATGTTTTCTGCATCTTCATGTGGGTTTTCTCCGGGTATTCCGGTTTCCTCCCACATTCCAAAAACATGCTAGGTTAATTAGCGACTACAAATTGTCCATAGGTATGAATGTGAGTGTGAATGGTTGTTTGTCTATATGTGCCCTGTGATTGGCTGGCCACCAGTCCAGGGTGTACCTTGCCTCTTCTTCAGCTGGGATAGGCTCCAGCATACCCGTGACCCCAGTGAGGATCCATGGCATAAAAAATGGATGGATGGATGGTGTTTGGCACATTTTGAAGGCAGTTGTTTTGATTATGTGCCCCAGATTAAGGACAAAAAAACACTGTGACCTCGGTTTAAGTCGATGTACAGTACAAATTTTTGAATAATATAATTTTTCATGCCAAAGACCAAGGCTAGCTGAACAGGGTGCTCATCCGTTTTGTATCTGGCAACTAATCCGTCAGTGTCAATCACTACCAGTCAAACCTATATCTATTGTTCCAGATTTTTTTTTGTGTGTGTTATGAAGTATTATTATGATATTATTATTGTCTTCTTGTTCTTTCTTGGCTTTGCTGTGCGTTCATAGCTGAGTTTCGATGAGCCAGAAAGTGTTCTCGCCATGTTCTCAACAGTTCAGATCGCTCGTATTTTATAGTTGTTTACTGGCGGGTGACAGCAGTCTCAAAATTAAGTACATTCTTTCATTAAAAAAAAAAAAAAAATTGGTGTCAAGAGCACTTTGAATTTAATAAGATCCTGTACAAAGTTCATGCATATATTAATCATTTAACATTTCAAATAATCTCATTTAAAATCTGTCACTCACTTCTTTCGAGTTGACGCCTTCCGGGTGACAGTTGGGGAATAAATATTATGTAGCTGTGGCAGTCCTCTTTCCACAAAAGCGGTGTTCATCTCCTGGGAGATGTTTCGATCATCTCTCAAGTGCCATAGCCGGTGCCAAGTGTCATGGCGGAGACGGAAAGACTTGCCAGGAGACCCAATATAGATGACTGATAGCAGCGAGTCTCCATTTGCTGCTACAGCGCATCTGTACAAGAAGATGATACCTCAGCCTCTGAAATCTTACTTATGTATGCGTTTCAAATGTTGTACATCAGGGGTCTCAAACGCGCGGCCCGCGGGCCGAATGTGGCCCGCAGGACACTAGTTTGAGGCCCCCCGCCTTGATATGAAAGTTTAATGTTAGTGCGGCCCCGCGCAAGTTTGATATGGATGCTGTATGGTATCATGTACCCAGAAAAAATTATTACGTTTGATTAATGTTCATGTTAAAGGTTAAATAACTGTTAATAGTTATCCTCCCTATCCGTGTGGAAGTGGTAAGTTTTTGGCTATTTAAATTTAAAGGACATAACTTGAAGGCCACCGCTAGCTCTCTAGTTTGCAAATTAGCATGTGTCTCAATACCCTGCAGTTGCGCAATATGTTGTAAATAACAAGGACACTAGTTTGAGGCCCCCGCTTTGATATGAAAGTTTAATGTTAGTGCGGCCCGCGCAAGTTTGATATGGATGCTGTATGGTATCATGTACCCAGAAAAAAATATTACGTTTTTATTAATGTTCATGTTAAAGGTTAAATAACTGTTAATAGTTATCCTCCCTATCCGTGTGGAAGTGGTAAGTTTTGGGCTATTTAAGTTTAAGGGAAATAACTTGGAGGCTACCGTTTAGGTCGCTAGCTCTCTAGTTTGCGAGTTAGCATGTGTCACATGACCCTGCAGTTGCGCAATATGTTGTAAATAAAAAGAGCATAAATGTGACTATAGTCATGTTTTGTCATGTCTACAGGGCTCTAATAATGCTTTGTTTATTTTAATCTGAAAAAAATCATTTGTCTACCCACCAACTATATGTGCTTTCTTAAGTTTTTATTATTATTATTATATTTATTTATTACTGATTGATTGATTTTCTTTATTCTTGATTTGTTTATTTATTTTTCATCTTATTTTGTGCAGAAAAATAAAAAGGAAGATATTTGAGAACAGTGGAATGTGTTATCAGAGCTTTTATTGTGGAAAACCGGAACCAAAGCTTGTATATTTTTCTGTATTTTCATATGATTAAAATAGCATATGTGCATACTAACACATAGTATCAAAATAACACCAAAGTACCAAAGCAGTCCTACAGAGTCCCTGCACCCTGCCATGGGTGTACCTACTCCACAGTCAGTCATACTGCGTAATTTCAAGGGTTGACTAAATCCAAACACAGCTGGCAAATAATAATGTAAAAAAAAAAAATTGAAGTTACTCTCAGGTGGTGTTAATTAGTCTGATTATGATCTCAAGTTGTTTATTTTTCCCGATGATATAATCCTGTTGGGGATGCAAATGAAAGACTCTTTGCTCGTCAGTCATTAGGAACTCTTCTTCCAGAACGTACAATTAAACAGTCAATCATGAGAACCTTTTCAAAGTCAAACAAGAACCTGTTTCGCTTGAGCTCTCACAGAACGATGCAGAACTCTTTATTGAAATAAATATGCACACGTGTCCATTTATTTTTTTCAATCTGGCATAAGGACGATAGGTTGTGGGAACATCACATCGGTCAACGATCAGTCACAGCATGCAGCTGAATAAGTATGATATGTATGCTATATCACTGTATGTGCAATAAATGTATACAGTAACAGTTCACATGACTGGACATGCTCAGGGGTTTTCTTTAATGAGAGACAGGGAAACATCAATGATGGAAGGTCACTTGTGCGAAATCCAAAAGAAACACAACTGAATAGGTGCAGATACTGTAAGAAATATAAAGCTTTGTGTGATGGTTATTGTGTGTAGCTGTTCTAAAGGAGTCCACAACAAAATTTGCACTATATGTCCCCTTTAATAAAAAGTAGGGCTGTCAAATTATTTTCAAAAAATTAATCAGATTAATCAGAGTTGTGACAAATTAATCACGATTAATCACCATTCACAACTATGTCTGAAATATGCAGATTTTTACTGTATTTGATGAATAGAAAAATAAAGAAAACCATGAACTTGGACTTGGATGTGTTAATTCTCATCTTCAGTCGCTTTTATCCAAAATAAACACAACTGAATAGGTGCAGATTCTGGAAGAAATATAAAGCTTTGTGTTATTGTGGTTATTGTGTGTAGCTGTTCTAAAGGAGTCCACAACTCAGTACAAAGTACAAAATTTGCACTATACGTATGTCCCCTTTAATAAAAAGTAGGGCTGTCCAATTATTTGTAAAAAAATTAATCAGATTAATCACAGTTGTGACAAATTAATCACGATTAATCGCCATTCACAACTATGCCTGAAATATGCAGATTTTTACTGTATTTGATGAATAGAAAAATAAAGAAAACCATGAACTTGGACTTGGATGTGTTAATTCTCATCTTCAGTCGCTTTTATCCAAAATAAACACAACTGAATAGGTGCAGATACTGTAAGGAATATAAAGCTTTGTGTTATTGTGGTTATTGTGTGTAGTTGTTCTAAAGGAGTCCACAACTCAGTACAAAGTACAAAATTTGCACTATATGTCCCCTTTAATAAAAAGTAGGGCTGTCAAATTATTTGTAAAAAAATTAATCAGATTAATCAGAGTTTTGACAAATTAATCACGATTAATCACCATTCACAACTATGTCTGAAATATGCTGATTTTTACTGTATTTGATGAATAGAAAAATAAAGAAAACCATGAACTTGGACTTGGATGTGTCAATTCTTATCTTCAGTCGCTAAACACAACTGAATAGGTGCAGATACTGTAAGAAATATAAAGCTTTGTGTGATGGTTATTGTGTGTCGCTGTTCTAAAGGGGTCCACAACTCAGTACAAAGGGTGGGAAAATTTGCACTCTTTGTCCCCTTTAATAAAAAAGTAGGCCTGTCAAATTATTTTTAAAAAATTAATCAGATTAATCAGAGTTTTGACATATTAATCACGATTAATCACCACTCACAACTATGTCTGAAATATGCAATTTTTTCACATAGTTTAAGTTTAACCCTAGAGCAAGATTATTTTTATAGGAAAATATTCAGTTTTGGGCTGCATGGCGCAAAAAGTGGTTAGCGTGCAGGCCCCACAGCTAGGAGACCCGAGTTCAATCCCACCCACGGCCATCTCTGTGTGGAGTTTGCATGTTCTCCCCGTGCATGCGTGGGTTACCATTTCCATCATTATAGTTAACAATTTTTTGATTTTTTTTTTATTATTTAATTTTACAGACTTCATTGCTTCTCGTAGAGTGCTGTATCATTCCATCTGTTGTTTTCTGAAATCCGCAGTATTTGTGCTTTTATTGTCAATTTATTAGTCCACTTTTTTGTAACATTTACATATAATTTTCTGGATTACATGTGTCGAATTAAAAAACAAGAACTTGAGACTGTGTCTGGACAGGTGACCAACAGTCTTCACTTGCTGTGTACCTAATCTGGGTTGTTTGCATTGTAATTTATCGTAATGGTTGTTGTATTTTGATGTATGTAGATCATGTTTTTAATGTTTTTAAATGATATTTTTAATCACCACCTTTCTTTGCTTTATCATCAACAACCAATTGTTGCAAACTCAATATTTTGAAGCAATGATGTCTTGCTGTATTTGTGTATGGACATAGAGATAAGAGAGTCTTACGATATTTTCTTTCAATATTTTCATGGAGACTCAATAATTGATAAGAGTTAATGTTCTCACAAGGTTGGAAAACACAAACTTTATGGATAAAGGAATTGATTCAGTAGAATCTAATCAGCGACATACAGCCAGCTCCACCATCAACATGGACACCGCACATCACTTGAAATATATAATCTATACCTCTTACCCACACGGCTTGAAGAGGATTCTAAACAAAAAAAAACAACAACGTAAAGATAAAATAAATGCAAAAAGAAAAACAACCAGACACTGTTAATCTCTCCAAGGTAAACTTGACACGTGTCCAGCTTTGTGACGGTGTAAACCCATTTGTAAATGTGTCAATCATCAGCACGCCAAATATATCCACAAGTGGTGGCAACAACTGGTGCAACCTGAAGCAAGAGCCAGGGATTAGTTTTTACACGGACAGTGGGAGTTGGTGCAATAGCATGTATGCATACTTCTGCACTTCATGGGCCGATTTCCACCAAATCTCACATTTTTATAAAAAAAATGTAAGTGTGATGCACATTGATCTGATTGATCATCAAAATAAAATACAATTTAAAAGATTCATTTCAACTACCTGTTTGTCTATATGTGCCCTGTGATTGTAATAAAAAGTAGTGCTGTCAAATTATTTCAAAAATTTAATCAGATTAATCTTGTTTTGGCAAATTAATCACGATGAATCACCATTCCCAACTATGTCTAAAATATGCCGATTTTTACTCTATTTGATGAATAGAAAAATAAAGAAAACCATGAACTTGTCTATATGTGCCCTGTGATTGGCTGGCGACCAGACAGCTGGGATAGGCTCCAGCACCCCCCGCGACCCTTGTATAGAAAATGAATGAATTAATGAATTTCAACTACCTTGAACACTGCAGAATTACCGTTTTTACCTGTCCACGATTCCTAATATTAAAGTTTACCATAAAATGAGGTTCTCATTGAGAGTGACCATGATGGATAGGATCAGAAACAAATCCATCAGAGGGACATTACATGTTAGAGGCCTTGGAGATAAAGTCAAACAGGCCAGACTGAGATGGTTGGGACATGTCCAGAGGAGAGCTAGTGAATAAGGAGGCATAGAGGAAGACCACAAAGGAGGTTTATGGATGTAGCAAAGGAGGACATGAGGGTAGTTGGTGTGAGAGACACTCATGCCGAAGTCAGGGTTTGATGGAGGCGCTTGATTTGCTGAAAGAGAAGAGTTTTCCATAATTTTTTAAAATATTACAAATATATCCATCCACCTTCTACTGCTTATCTGAGATCAGTACACTTTATCCAGCTCCTTCTGGCGGATCCCGAAGTGTTCCCAGACCAGCTGGAAACGTGTCCTCGGTCTTCCCTGAGGCCTACTAATGGGCGGATATACCCTGAACATCTCCCCAGAGAGGCATCCGGGTTTCATCCTTATCAGATGCTTGAACCACCTCATACGGCTCCTCTTGATGCTGAGGATCAGAGGTTCTACTACGACTTTCTCCCAGATAACAATGCCTCTCACCTTAGCCCAGCCACTCTGGGGGGGGGGGGGACTCATTTCGGCCGCTCGTGTACAATATTGTCCTTTCGGTAACCACCCATAGATCATGACCACAGGTGAGAGTAGGAAGGTAGATTGACCGGTAAATTGAGAGGTTTGCTTTTTGGCTCGGCTCCCTCTTGGCCATAATAGCCTGATCCAGAGTCCGCATCACTGCAGAAGCCGCACCAATCCGCCTGTTGATCGTGTGTTTCATCTTTCATCTTCCCTCACTCGTGAACAAAAGTACCCAAAGGTACTTAAACCTCCACCTGAGGAATGATCTCATCCCTGACCCCTTTTTTTGGATGAAAACCATGAACTTGGACTTGGGTGAAAATGAAAATTTGCACTATATGTCCCCTTTAATAAAAAGTAGGGCTGTCAAATTATTTTTTAAAAAAATTAATCAGATTAATCAGAGTTTTGACAAATTAATCACAATTAATCACCATTCAAAACTATGGCTGAAATATGCAAATTCTTACTGTATTTGATGAATAGAAAAATAAAGAAAACCATGAACTTGGACTTGGATGTGTTAATTCTCATCTTCAGTCGCTTTTATCCAAAATAAACACAACTGAATAGGTGCAGATACTGTAAGGAATATAAAGCTTTTTGTGATGGTTATTGTGTGTAGCTGTTCTAAAGGAGTCCACAACTCAGTACAAAGTTCAAAATTTGCACTAAACGTCCCCTATAATGAAAAGTAGGGCTGTCAAATTATTTCAAAAAATGTAATCAGATTAATCAGAGTTTTGACAAATTAATCACGATTAATCACCATTTACAACTATGTCTGAAATATGCCGATTTTTTACTGTATTTGATGAATAGAAAAATAAAGAAAACCATGAACTTGGACTTGGATGTGTTAATTCTCATCTTCAGTCGCTTTTATCCAAAATAAACACAACCGAATAGGTGCAGATACTGTAAGAAATATAAAGCTTTGTGTGATGGTTATTGTGTGTAGCTGTTCTAAAGGGGTCCACAACTCAGTACAAAGTTCAAAATTTGCACTAAACGTCCCCTATAATGAAAAGTAGGGCTGTCAAATTATTTACAAATTTAATCAGATTAATCAAAGTTTTGACATATTAATCACGATTAATCACCATTCAAAACTATGTCTGAAATATGCAGATTTTTACTGTATTTGATGAATAGAAAAATAAAGAAAACCATGAACTTGGACTTGGATGTGTTCATTCTCATCTTCAGTCGCTTTTAATGAGAGGTTGATATTATAAATATACGTACATAAAAAATACAAGTCATTAGCAATTATTTTGTGTAATAAAAGCCTGTTGTTCCGACAATCAAGTCTGGTGTTTGTGTGTTAGTAACACTGTGGAATGCTACATATCATTCACAGCAAAGTGTCCTGTGGATAGATGCCTTTATAGTATTTTAGTATATAGTTTTTTTTATATATTTAGTATATAGGATAGTATTTTGTATTTTAGTTCACTTAGCCTTGAAAATACTTAATTTAGGCAAAAATATGTAACATTTGCTTCAATATGCATTTTAACTAATATGACAGTACGATAATGTGATTTATTAATAAAAAATACTTTTTAAAAAATGTGATTAGAGTGGGGCAACAAAGTGACAAGGGACCACTGTGTGTTTATTTTTATACAAATATATTTTAATGCAAAATTGATTGGATCACAGTTATAATTCTTTCTAAAAACTCACTTACATAAATGTTTCCCAGACACATTTGGGCCAATTGTGTATTATCAGATTCAAAGTGGAAAAAACGAAATGTAAGGTTATTTTGTGAGAGTTGTCCCACATCCGGTGATATGGCTCTCATAAATATTAATCTTTTAATACAGTGAGCTATCTTGTAATATCATGGCTGAAATGCTAAAAATGTATCATGCATATAAATCTTTACTACAAATAGCGTACCACAAACGCTTAGTTAACCGGAGTGTTTTTTGAGTGTACTGTCTCTTTAAGAATGTAGTCAAAACAAAGCCGGCTGCACGGAAGTGGTGTTGTTGCCACGGTGTGAAATGAGCCGATATAGTTTGAAAGAAAAAATACATCACTCGCTCGAAAAATGCGGTTAATCTTGTAACGGTCACTTATTTGTTTTTTCTTGTCAGTACCTTGCAATCGCTAGAACTTATCGAAGGGATAGTTTGGGGGCTACCTTGCTAGCTTCACCAACACAAGCGGCCATGCCTCCCTACTCTGAATTGAGGAAAAGCAACCACTTCTACTACTTCATCAAATTCACCCTAAATGTCTATTCGATGCTTTTTTCGGTAAGTGTTCTTCATTTAATTTCATATTAACACCCAATTGGTAAAACAATCACTTGCGACGTGGCTCTACATTGTCAACGCGAACCACCCAAATAGTACACCAGACTACAATTGGGAATACGTGCTTTTAAACAATGGTCTTCTAAAGGCATACATATAAGTTTTACAAGACGCATTTGTGTCGATTATGAATCCGGATTAGTTATCATATTATTCGGCATAACCCAACAAGTCTTAATACCTCACATTTTAACCCACGTTTATTGTATAGTTATGAAAGCAGAGTCCACGATTAGGCAGCGTTACCGTATATGATATGATATATATAAAGATTCTACATCGATATTAAACACGTTGTCCTGAATAACGCGAATGATTATGTTTATTATTGTGCTTATCGCAATGCTATAACCCATTTCATCCTGTGTCTTCACGCTTTGTTTGTGTCAACTTAAATCGCCATGTTTGCTAACGGGATTTTGTATGTACACCTCCGGGGTCTTGCTAGCTAGCCACTGAATGATCATCTCTCTGTGTAAATGTATACTCTAGAAATCTCTACAAATGGTGGTTATTCGTAAACCTTCAACACGTTTTATTCATTGCTGGATAATGTGCAATATGAAGATCAGTTATTGTTCGTAGCGTTTGGCATCGTTAGCATCACCGCCGGCTAATCAACAGCACCGTGGTGCAGGGCGTTGGACCTCTTAAAGGGAAGATGATGCTCTTTTTTTGGTGCTGCCGACACAAAATAAAAGACGCCCAAAATATGTTTTTTGTTGTTGTTTGGACCAATAAATATATATAATACGAGTCATTTAATGGGCAAAATGTCAGGACAATTCATTCTTAGTCTTCATCAGGTTAATTGTAAATAACAAACTTAACCCATCTGCATCTAATCTATCTTCAGGAACATGTGCAGAATATTGATCCATTTGCAGCATCACATTTTATCTCAATATTGCTGAAAATGACTCCAAAACATTACTAACATAGTTCTGCTGGGACTTGAGAGTTCCCTTTTGTGATAATTACATCCATTTACAAAGCCCATTCATGACAGGTATTTGGCCGCATTGCTACACCCTTCCATTATGTTTGAACCTGTTAGACCTAGAAACGCATCACGTTTACGAACCACTGTTCCATGTTTTCACCATTTGTGAATAATGGCTCTCGCTGTGGTTTGATGGAGTCCCAGCGTCTTAGAAATGGCTTTATAACATTTTCCTGACTGATGGATCTCACTTTAGCTCAGTTAAGTTAGGTTTGGATTTTTTTTATTCCCGTAATATAATTTTTTTTTATTTGAAAATTGTTGAAATTTGTTTTATTTGAAAAACAGTTGCGTTGTCATTGACTAATAATGACATTTTTTGATGATATGATACATTTAAATGTGGAATTGCACTGCTAATGATGTGTTCAGGTCAGAATAAAGTTTAAAACAGGACACACGGGCGGCACAACAAACATAACAGCAACCATGTTCGTCACCGTCAGAGGCGGGGAGCACCCTGGACTGGTGGCCAGCCAATCACAGGGCACATATAGACAAACAACCATTCACACTCACATTCATACCTATGGACAATTTGGAGTCGCCAATTAACCTAGCATGTTTTTGGAATGTGGGAGGAAACCGGAGTACCCGGAGAAAACCCAAGGGGAATCAAACCCGGGTCTCCGAGCTGTGTGGCTCAATATTTATTTTTGTTTCCAAAGACATGAGATGTTGTGTTTTCTGAATGAGTTTTAAACAGTGTCACTGTTTGACACCAACTAAAATCCCGTTTATACTTGTGTTGTACGAAAACAGTCTCATTCTGTATTCTGGTTAAAATATGCTGTAAAAAAAAGTCCATCCACTTTCTATACCAGGGGTGGGCAAACTTTTTGACTCGCATTGATATGACAAAATTTACGGGGGGGGCAGACTATATATTTTACACGTAACAGTCCACCTGGTATTATTGTATCTGTAAAATTGTCATGCAATCTGCTATTATTATTTATTATTTTATATTTATATTTAAATATTTTAAAAATAATAAAATATTATAATAATTACAAAAAAATAAAATAAGAATTATTATATTATTATTATGTAAAATATGCAAATATAACAATAATATTATATATAATTAATATAATTTAAAATCTGTCAATTAATTAGATAATTGATGAATGATCAATTTCTTGTTACAGCTTTAATGTACAGGTCATTGTACATCTAATATTTCAATACTGTCATGTGTAATAATGCATGACCAAGTCAGTTGTTGCTTTTTCAGGCCGTTTGATAGGCCAACATGCGTATGACTATCTGAATATCTTTTTATGTGGTACGTATGAGGTGTACTAAGAAGCAGAGGTACAATGTCACCTTCTGTACGAAATTGTCACAATAAAAATAAAAAATAAAAAAAAGAGCCAAATCCATTGGTGGCTAGTAAAACCACCACAGATTTCACAATGGAAATCATCAGCACAATAGAAGTGATGGGACAAACAAACAACAAACGACCTTACTTTTTTATGACTATAATGTAAGAGAAACCCCAACTGTGTGCCTTCCATTTCATTATTAACTGGCAAAGTGTGCAGTTTTTAGGAATCCATGCTGTCGGTTAGTTTAAGCCACAAGGCAATCAATCCTCTACAACTCAACCTTGATGATTGATAGTTTATTCAAAGGTACTATTTTAGTTGTGCCCCATTCTGGAATCGATTGGATCAATCACCACGGAGTCTGTTAGTCTCTCTTTTTTTTATTTTTTTACCTACGTTGCAGTGTCGGTAAGAAGGCTGACGTTGGATGCGGGAATGAAGCTAAATGTATTGGCCAATGCTTTATGGAGGAATGTGAGCAATAAATGAAGGTGAAGTAGATAAACTGAAGTCAAAAGGGAAATTGCTTGTGTGCTCAATTGAAAATCAATAACAGGAAAGCAACTGTTTATTTTCTTTTTGCTGCTCCTTCACATAAGCCATACAAGGTCTTTGAATTAATAGTCCACTATTTTTAATGTCAAAAAATATCTTTTTTTTTAACCAAGAGTTGCGGAAATTGTCCAAAGCTGAGTGTAAATGATTGTTGGTTTGTTTATATGTGCCCTGTGATTGGCTGGTGAACAGTCTAGGGCAGGGGTGGGCAAACTACGGCCCGGGGGCCACATCCGGCCCGCCAAGTGTTTGAATACGGCCCGCCCAATCTTTCCAAAGTATTTCATTTAAACTCAACATACAACCTGGCATCATGGCCTGAGCCAACCTTTTGATGGTTTTATCAATTTCGTTTTTTGACATGGTCTGTTGTTTACAAAGTGCTCCTGAAAAAAGGGACACAAGCACATAATAATAATAATAATTATTATTATTATTATTAGATTATCAGATTATTATAATTATTATTAGAACTATTATGATTATTATAATTATTATATTAATGCTAATTATTATATTAATTATATATAATATTATTGTTATATTTGCATATTTTACATAATAATAATATAATAAATTATTTTAATTTTATTGTAATTATTATAGTATTTTATTATTTTTAAAATATTTAAATATAAAATAATAAATAATAATAGCAGATTGCATGACAATTTTACAGATACAATAATACCAGGTGGACTGTTACGTGTAAAATATATAGTCTGCCCCCCCCCCCCCCCCGTAAATTTTGTCATATCAATGCGGCCCGCGAGTCAAAAAGTTTGCCCACCCCTGATCTAGGGTGTACCCCGCCTCTCGCCCAGAGACAGCTGGGATAGGCTCCAGCATACCCGTGACCCTAGTGAGGATAAGCGGCATAGAAAATGGATAGATGGAAGGAGTGTGTCACATTACATCCGGTGTAATACTAGTAAGATTCAGAAAAAGAATATCATACAGCAGTAAAATATGGTGGTGGTAGTGTGATGACCGGAGGCTGTTTTGCTTCTTCAGGACCCGGAAGACTTGCTGTGACGAATGAACCATGAAATCTGTTCCAGAAAATCTTGAAATGTCACACACATTTATGAATGACAAACATGCAAAAAAGAAATAAATCAGGAACCTTGGTTAGAGTCATTTGTTCCACAAGGTCTGACTATAACCGAAACAGATGCTAACCGAATCAATTCATCCATAAGAAATATAGGCTTTTATTATTTATTTAATGTATTATTATTTAATTTTGAACAAGCTTCAGATTAATCAACAGTGGAAATAATGGCTAATTAAAGCCCTAATCCCACTGTACTGATTAACAGATGCATTATAATGCAGGTTTCTGATTGGCCAAAATATTTCTAACAGACTGAACAGAGATTATTTTGACCCAAAGACAATAGGGTCTTTCATATTGGTCTCCAAAAGTGTCCTAATAAGACCAGAAAAATTGCTAGATTTTGCAAAACTGAGCAGGATTATTTTTTATTCTTGTTGGAGAACAGCAAGTTTTGCAAAAAATACCGACACGCTGAACAGTGGCGTATGTTGAAGTTTAGAGAAAGTTCACTTTTTAGTGCATTTTATGTTCATCCAGTTTTTAAAATCACATTCAAAAAGTATAATTTAAAGGAAACAACAGCAAAGTTGGAAAAATCTGCATTAATTTTAGATAATTTTTTCCATAATGTAACTGGTAATTCTTCTGCCAGAATAAGCAACAACTCGACTTAAACCTACTACAGAGATACATTAGAATTGTATTTGTTTATTGAACACGGAAAACACAAGCCGTAGTCACACTTGGAACATGTTTATATTAAGTGTCGATGTCAATATGGTATCTCATTTTCTAATAATTTATGACATGATTACGCCTGAAGAGTCAACTATAATTTATCCACTCCCCTCCTTGTTAGCGGGGGGTCTGTTGTGTTTCATCATTTGCATATTGCTTATTGCACTGCATAATAAGATGGAAAATACCATAGTGATCATAGTGCCGTTACGTATGTAAATCCACATCGGTGTATTTGAGTCTGGAATGCAGTACATTTCTGTCATTTTCAGCATGTTTGTTTTATTTATGTAGTCTGGACATAGCTGTTTCAGACTTAATTTTTTCAATGTCAAAATGAGCTAAATGCATGAATGTACAATTTAGATGGTGTGTCATTTCAGACTTGCAGGTTTTTACACCATTTTACACAACCCAATGCAACAGCATTGAATAAATCAGGTGTATTTTACAGTGATTCTCATTAAATACAGTATTGTGTTGTTAGTCAAGGTTAATTAGGTCCAGTCCGGACAGTGATAAGTGGATTTCTGCAAAACAGGATCACTTATTTATAAATTGAATATTTTTGTAGCTATATAGCATAGAAAATCTGTTTTTTACCTTCTGAATATCCTTTACACTTGTATTACCCAATGTAGTAGACATCATAACTACTAATTCAAGAAACAATACAAGCAGTTGATGTGCTATATATATCACTATATTGACACTTACTACGGTACCCATTATGGCATTGGATGCTCATATCACCTCCTACTTTGGTATGTGACAAAAAATTAAATAAAAGTAAAATAAAGTAAAAAAAAAACTTAAATTATATTAGGAAAGCAGGAAGTGAACAAATGTAACAGTTACTGATTGTAAAAGTACCAGATGGAGGGGTAGGATTTAATAAGCTTTGCTTCTTCCTACTCCTTTTGGACATGTGGAACTGGGAACTGATTATGTGATGCATTCAATTGCAATCTGATGCATGTTCAAATGAAATAAAACCATTACCATTGATTGTGCCTGTTGTTCCAGCAATCGAGTCTGGTGCTTGTGTGTCTCACTGAACATGACAGTAACATGACTGACACCTGGTGACCAGTGGAGAATACTACATTTAATCACGTCTTTGAATGCGTCTCCTGAATGCCTTATATTTGTATTTTTGTTTAGTTAGCTGTATTTATGTTTGAAAATGTTTAATTTAGGTAAACATTTACAATTTGGGGCGGCACGGCGGTCGAGTGTTTAGCGCGCAGACCTCACAGCTAGGAGACCAGGGTTCAATTCCACCCTCGGCCATCTCTGTGTGGAGTTTGCATGTTCTCACGCTGTGTATTAATAACACAACAAGATGCACGCCATACTGTATTGTACTCTATCCAGGAAAATGTATGCAAACCGAGGCCAAACACACTCACCAGGGGCGTACACTAACCGAGGTTCCACTATACACAATTTCTTCTGTTGCTTTTTTTTGTTACATAACTTTTTGTTTGAGGCTGCAATTCCACCTTCGGCCATCTCTGTGTGGAGTTTGCATGTTCTCCCCGTGCATGCGTGGGTTTTCTCCGGGTACTCCGGTTTCCTCCCACATTCCAAAAAAAAAACATGCTAGGTTAATTAGCCACTCCAAATTGTCCATAGGTATGAATGTGAGTGTGAATGGTTGTTTGTCTATATGTGCCCTGTGATTGGCTGGACACCAGTCCAGGGTGTACCCCGCCTCTCACCCAAAGACAGCTGGGATAGGCTCCAGCACCCCCCATGAGGAAAAGCGGTAGAAAATGAATGAATTTACAATTTGGTTGAATATGCTTGTTTTTAAACTAAAAAAATGCGGTATTCAAACATAAAGCAGCTTGATTTATTAATACATTTTGGAAAAGCCCTTATAGAGTGAAGTACTATTTATAAGCTGTACTGTATTACACAATTATTTAAATGGTTAAATAATTATATATGAATAATTGTGACAGTAAAAAACAAACTGTTTTGTGTTTGTGTCCAGCTGGTGGGTCTATGTGTACTCTGCGTGGGGGTGTATGCCGAGGTGGAAAGGCAGAAAAATCGAACCCTGGAGGGTCTCTTCCTGGCTCCTGCTGTGGTGCTAATCCTGCTGGGCCTGGTAATGTTCACAGTCTCACTTGTGGGCATGGTGGGCTCCCTCAGGGACAACAAAACACTGTTGCACATGGTAAGGATAGTTAAGAGTATGTGCGTCTTTCTGCAATTGTAGTCAGCCGCTAAATATGGACGTGAATGTCATATCAAACTTTTTAAAAAATTCCAAAATGTAGTCCAAAATCTGTCAGGAATTTGGTGTTGCATAAAATAATATTTTGTTATTTTTTTCTGTTCCGACACAGTTCCTTTGCGTTTTCTGTGTTTTGCTACTTCTTCAAAACAGGATCACTAATTTATAAATTGAATATTTTTGTAGTTATAGAGCATAGAAAACCTGTTTTTTTACCTTCTGAATATCCTTTACACTTGTATTACCCAATGTAGTAGACATCATAACTACTAATTCAAGAAACAATACAAGCAGTTGATGTTTGCTAAATACAAGGATGAAGAGTCTTGAACCAGTCATGATGTGCTATATATATCACTATATTGACACTTACTATGGTACCCATTATGGTATTGGATGCTCATATCACCTCCTACTTTGGTATGTGACAAAAAATCAAATAAAAGTAAAATAAAGTAAAAAAAACAACTTAAATTATATTAGGAAAGCAGGAAGTGAACAAATGTAACAGTTAAAAATTCCAAAATGTAGTCCAAAATCTGTCAGGAATTTGGTGTTGCATAAAATAATATTTTGTTATTTTTTTTTCTTTTCCGACACAGTTCCTTTGCGTACTCTGTGTTTTGCTACTTCTTCAAGCTATCGCCCTCATCATCGCTCTCATCTTTGAGAAGAAGGTAAGCAGGTTTTCTTATGGAAGAATTATACTCACCCAGGTTGCCCCCCAGAAGTATTGGAATAGCGAAGTCAAATCCTTTATGATTGACGACTGATTTTTTGAATTTTTGGGCCTTATGTTAGAGCTATCACTGTCAAGTTATTTTGGACTTACGCTACTTGCTTCGAGAACCCTATCAATCTAGTAGAACACTTTGTTCCCGGAATTTGCAATTAGCAAAACACCCTCTTCCGATTTTAAAAATAAACTCCAAACTCATCTCTTTGCAACTGATTCCTGATAGGCTGATATGTATCACCAATGGTGATACAAAACCGTTTATTTCAGTGAACTGGATCATTCTGGATTCATTCAGTAAAAAGATCCGTTCATTTCGCTCACGTGCATAGACCCAGTCAGCCGTGTCGAGTCAGTTCGTTCACTCATGTTCACGTTTGTTCCGAATCAACAGCTCAACAACACGTGATGACTAGTGGTGTGTCAGTCTTGAACGAACGGGTCAAAAAAAACGATTTTTTTTTTTGTGAACGGAATGAACAAGGTGACCGACAGTGTGGGTCAATCTCTCGGTCTCGAGAACCCCACCCACCCACAGAGCGAGGCGTGACCATAGGATAAGACGGGCAAGCACGCAGATAGTCCCGCCCCTGCAAAAGGAACGGTGAACATATTCTCCAGCCAATCCCAAAAAAAAAACAACTTAACGGACTGAACGGGTATTTTAGGGGCGGTGATCTCGTTCATTCCGTTCACAAAAAAAGAACTAGTTCTTTTGACTCGTTTGTTCATGACCAACACACCACTAGTTTCTTCCTTCTTCAGGACATTCCCAATGGTTGTGTTGGCTATGACCAATGTTTGTATCATGGTTCTGATCCATTTTCGGTAAAAAAGACACACTTTTTGCTAAAAAAAAAAAATAAAAAATAAAATAAATAAATAAATCTTAGCTTGATGGAAAACGTCTATTATTAGTTTAAACCTTTTCTTTTATATTACACTTTTTTCTCAAATATTTAAAATACAAATACTTTCTCTTGTACCTTTTTATCTTGTAATGTTATGTCCATATTCTCATAATTTCTAAATTTTTTTTAATCATAATTTAATACAACTAATTTTCCAAGAATTGCAACTCATTCTTTGTTTTGTTTATATGTCACAATATTGTGAAAATACATATTTAAATCTTTAATATTTCAACTTCATGCTATTTTTGTCTTACTTTTCTGACTTTATATTTTAGTCTTTATTGTTCTTTTTTCCATTTTTTTAGTTGTTTTTTTAGTAATTGATTTGTAGAATATACCAAATGCTAATACAAAAAACAGCCCAGAGCTGTAAATGGCCCTCAGGCTGCACTTTGGACACACCTACTGTAGCCAGTAAAGTCAGGCCTTCAAATTAAAAGAAGCACTCCATCACACCCCATGCTGGATGCTCGTGGAAGTTCTTGTGGAGGACCAGAATTTCTTATTTTTTCAAAAAATTGGCCTTAATTTTATAATGCAAATGTTGACAAGTATGGCTGAATCTGATCCAATAATTTAAAAAGTCTCTTTTATTGCAAATGTTGATCGGAAATCTGGAGAACGTCAACGCCAAGCTAGTAGAAGGATTTTGTAGCGTGCTGTGGCGCCTCAACATCGCAGCATTTTTATGGGCATCTTGATTATTATATTGATTCTTCACGTGTGGTCTTGCGTCATAATCCTCGTCAACAGTAGGGAGAAACTATCATATAATTTATCATTTCCTCAATGTTCCTCAATTGCCTCCATGCTTGTTGAAAGTAACATCATTGTCCACCAAACTGTCTACTCTTTCCAGACGTCGGCCTTGTTTCAAAGCAGTATACGAGAGGGAATCAAACACTATTACGATGATCTGGATTTCAAAAACATCTTGGATTACGTGCAACAGAAGGTATTTGTTGGCTTTTTTTAATAACTCATACAAGAATAATTTTACTGTATATGATACAGTGAAGAAAATAAGTATTTGAACACCCTGCTATTTTGCTATTTCTCCCACTTAGAAAGGTCGTTAGCTGCATAAAGACACCTGTCCACCCCATACAATCAGTAAGACTTTAACTTGTAACATGGCGAAGACCAAAGAGCTGTCCAAAGACACCAGAGACAAAATTGTACACCTCCACAAGGCTGGAAAGGGCTACGGAGCAATTACCAAGCAGCTTGGTGAAAAAAGGTCCACTGTTGGAGCTATCATTAGAAAATGGAAGAAGCTAAACATGACGGTCAATCTCAATCGGAGTGGAGCCCCATGCAAGATATCACCTCGTGGGGTCTCAATGATTCTAAGAAAGGTGAGGAATCAGCCCAGAACTACACGACAGGACTTGGTCAATGACCTGAAAAGAGCTGGGACCACCGTTTCCAAGGTTACTGTAGGTAATACACTAAGACGTCATGATGTGAAATCATGCATGGCACGAAAGGTTCCCCTGCTTAAACCAGCACATGTCAAGGCCCGTCTTAAGTTTGCATATGACCATTTGGATGATACAGAGGAGTCATGGGAGAAAGTTTTATGGTCAGATGAGACCAAAATAGAACTTTTTGGTCATAATTCCAATAAGCGTGTTTGGAGGAAGAAGAATGAAGAGTACAATCCGAAGAACACCATCCCTACTGTGAAGCATGGGGGTGGTAGCATCATGCTTTGGGGGTGTTTTTCTGCACATGGGACAGGACGAGTGCACTGCATTAAAGAGAGGATGACTGGGGCCGTGTATTGTGAGATTTTGGGGAACAACCTCCTTCCCTCTGTCAGAGCATTGAAGATGGGTCGTGGCTGGGTCTTCCAACACGACAACGACCCGAAGCACACAGCCAGGAAAACCAAGGAGTGGCTCCGTAAGAAGCATATCAAGGTTCTAGCATGGCCCAGCCAGTCTCCAGACCTGAACCCAATCGAAAATCTTTGGAGGGAGCTCAAACTCTGTGTTTCTCAGCGACAGCCCAGAAACCTGACTGATCTAGAGAAGATCTGTGTGGAGGAGTGGGCCAAGATCCCTCCTGCAGTGTGTGCAAACCTGGTGAAAACCTACAGGAAACGTTTGACCTCTGTAATAGCAAACAAAGGCTACTGTACCAAATATTAACATTTTTCTCAGGTTTTTCTCAGGTGTTCAAATACTTATTAGCAGCTGTATCACACAAATAAATTGTTAAAAAATCATGCATTGTGATTTCTGGATTTTTCTTTTTAGTTTATCTCTCTCACAGTGGACATGCACCTACGATGAAAATTTCAGACCCCTCCATGATTTCTAAGTGGGAGAAATAGCAAAATAGCAGGGTGTTCAAATACTTATTTTCTTCACTGTATGTGTGTGATTTTTTTTTTTTTTTTTTTTAGCAACAATGATGATGTGTTATAGTTCAGTAACCTGGCCATGGTGTTTAGCAGATGCAGAAGAAAAAGTGATTAGTCATGGCTGACCATGTAGCTGCTCAATTAATAGATGCGGGGCGCTGCCTGGTTACGGTGCATTTTCTATTAAAGCAATACAAATTGCAATGGCACGGATGCCATTTATGATGGACAGCTGGTGACGCCTGACAGTGAAAATTAGAAACCGAGTCGTCCTTCAGTATTTGGGAAAGGTCTTCCCACGCTGGACACTGACTGTATCATTGAAATATTATTTGTTATTAAATATCCACTGTAGCAATGTGAAAAAAGCCATATTTTACCCATGAAAAAGTCTAAGTACAACTTTAAGTTTCCACAACCGGAACGGATGCTCACTGCAGTGCCTTACGGAATCAGTGGGAGTGGCACTTTGGGGCAAGGTGGACTGGGTCAGGACCAGAACGGATTCAGTAGATGGATAATCAAGTTCAATTTTTTGTGGAAAATCACAAACCTGTCTAAATTGTTTTGTTTTTCTGCTCCAGTTTTCATGTTGTGGAGGGGATGAATATAAGGACTGGACAGTCAATCAATACCATTTCTGCAATGGTACCGGCCCACTTGCATGTGGGGTTCCGTATACCTGCTGCGTCCGCCGTAAGGTGAGTGCTACCACTATATTATCACTGAACAGCTACATATTAAAGTGGAAGCACGGGTCTCAAACACACGGCCATATGTGGCCCGCAGGACACTAGTTTGAGGCCCCCGCCTTGATATGAAAGTTTAATGTTAGTGCGGCCCGCGCAAGTTTGATATGGATGCTGTATGGTATCATGTACCCAGAAAAAATTATTACGTTTGATTAATGTTCATGTTAAAGGTTAAATAACTGTTAATAGTTATCCTCCCTGTCCGTGTGGAAGTGGTAAGTTTTTGGCTATTTAAGTCTAAAGGAAATAACTTGAAGGCTACTGTTTAGGTCGCTAGCTCTCTAGTTTGCGAGTTAGCATGTGTCTCAAGACCCTGCAGTTGCGCAATATGTTGTAAATAAAAAGAGTATAAATGTGACTATAGTCGTGTTTTGTCATGTCTACAGGGCTCTAATAATGCTTTGTTCATTTTAATCTGAAAAAAATCATTTGTCTACCCACCAACTATGTGGTTTCTTAAGTTTTTATTATTTGCCGTTTTATTATTATTATATTTATTTATTACTGATTGATTGATTTTCTTTATTCTTGATTTGTTTATTTATTTTTCATCTTATTTTGTGTAGAAAAATAAAAAGTAAGATATTTGAGAACAGTGGAATGTTTTATCAGAGCTTTTCTTGTAGAAAATTGGAACCAAAGTGAAGTTTAAATTTTTTTTTGTTTTTAATAAATGCGTTTTTTTTTTTTTTGGGGAAAACCTGATGTGGCCCAGTCTCACCCAGACCTGAATTGAATTAAATTAAATTAAATTAAATTAAATTAAATTAAATTAAATTAAATTAAATTAAATTAAATTAAATTAAATTAAATTAAATTAAATTAAATTAAATTAAATTAAATTAATTTTTTCTTGTTAACATTTATGATACTTGTGGCATAACTGTCAGTTAGCAAAGAACTACAGAGTCAACTCCTGATGACATCATAGACAGGCGACAGAGCTGAATTCTAGTTCCAATACATGTATTAGCAAGCTGATATTAATGATGTATTGTGATAAAAATATATTAATTATGCAAAATATGATGTAAAACAAGTACACCATTTTAAACATACACACTGTAAGCCTGAAACATTGGCAATACAGGATAGGGCCTCTATTAGAACAACAGTTGTTGTAGTAATGTGTGCTTATGTGTTCTTTTGCTGCCAACCATTGTTTGCTTTACTGTGCTGTTTAGTCATTCTTATGCTATGTAAACAGAGCAAACTCATTTTTCATTACTAACATGGCACCGGTTTGTATTGACAAAGAAATAAAGATGAAACTTTTATGATGCATAGCGATGTTCTGAATCTCCCGCTAGCATGTGTGCTTTTAATTGTATTCGCTCAAGCGGCGTCCATCTGTGCCACCCCACACGCGATCACAAAGCGAATGGCATAGGACCATAGGCAGATGCATACCTTACCCCCCCCCCCCCCCACCCCCACCCTCTCTCTCACACACACACATATACTTTACAATGAGTGCTTACAATGGAACCTTGGTGAGTGTACACCCCGGTTAGTGTGTTTTTCGGTTAACATACAAAATTTACACCAAAATTTTGCCTTGGTTTGCTTACATTTTCTCATCCCGGGGGGGTGCTGGAGCCTATCCCAGCTGTCTTCAGGCGAGAGGCGGGGTACACTCTGGACTGGTGGCCAGCCAATCACAGGGCACATATAGACAAACAACCATTCACACTCACATTCATACCTATGGACATATCGGAATCGCCCCACTCAATATGACCAGGTCACGGTGTCGTACCCCTGGTGCCCAAAGTCAGCTATGTTAGGATCCAGCACCCTGCGAACCTCAACAGGATAAACGGTAGAAGATGGTTGAATGGATGGATTCTGAATGGTGATAATTTAATCTGTCAGGGTCCATTTCTTTGACTGCAGCAGGTGTGGACACATAAGTGGAATCTTCCATTAGAGAGGTGTAGCAATTTAATGTGTGCACATTGTGATTATCAAGCTCAGGGGCATAATTTACGGGATTGGCGCCAGGCTGCAGAGATGGAAATAAGTACTGGGTTCCCTCCTGATTTTGGAAGTTTACCCCTTACAAAGACATGACCGGTCCAGAGAGAGATTTATACATTATTTTGTGTTTGATCGGAGTACGTAAATATTTCATCCCCAAGCAAAATGTGACTTAATACTTGCTGGCGAGATCAAATATGTTTTGTGCACAAATCTCAGGAGGGATTTTGTTCTGCCCCTCCTTCCAAATAGTCACTTTGCAACTCAAAGTTTTAGCTCCCTCCACAGATTTTCTATGACATTAAAATCCGGACACTGGCTTGGCCACTCTAGGATCTTGGGCAATGGGTACGTACAGGGGTCTCAAACTCAATTTACATGGGGGCCACTGGAGTTAGGGTCTTGGCAAGGCTGGGCCGCATCAGGTTTTCCAAAAAAAAAAAAAAAAAAAAACGCATTTATTAAAAACAGAAAAATATACAAACTTTTTCAGTGCTTTGGTTCCGATTTTCTACAATAAAAGCTCTGATAAAACATTCCACTGTTCTCAAATATCTTAATTTTTATTTTTCTACACAAAATAAGATGAAAAATAAATAAACAAATCAAGAATAAAGAAAATCAATCAGTAATAAATAAATAAATATAATAATAATAAAACGGCAAATAATAAAAACTTAAGAAACCACATATAGTTGGTGGGTAGACAAATTATTTTTTTCAGATTAAAATGAACAAAGCATTATTAGAGCCCTGTAGACATGACAAAACACGACTATAGTCACATTTATACTTTTTTTATTTACAACATATTGCGCAACTGCAGGGTCTTGAGACACATGCTAACTCGCAAACTAGAGAGCTAGCGACCTAAACGGTAGCCTTCAGGTTATTTCCTTTCAACTTAAATAGCCAAAAACTTACCACTTCCACACGGATAGGGAGGATAACTATTAACAGTTATTTAACCTTTAACATGAACATTAATCAAACGTAATAATTTTTTCTGGGTTGTTTTCTGCGTTGTTTGTCTATATGTGCCGTGTGATTGGCTGGCCACAAGTCTCGCTCAAAGACAGCTGGGATAGGCTCCAGCACCCCCGCAACCCTCGTGAGGAAAAGCGGTTGAAAATGAATGAATGAATATAGTCCTCAAGGCATGCTGGGAAGCCCACACATTACCCAACATACATTTAGTATAGATACAATATTATACATTAGCATTAAATAGCATTGTTTTGCATGCCGTTATGTCGTGTGTGAAAAATGTTGATTACCTTGTGTTGTTTTAAGATGTGCAAATTATTTTGATTGGATTTTGTATTAGTTAGCGCATTTTTTTTTTTTTTACGCCTTTCCCATTGGTGTCTACAATAACAAATGTCTTCTATTTTAACGTTGCACAAAGAGACTGTTATTAAGTCTCAGTGGCTATCCTGCAGACAGAGATGTTCTGGTATATAGACTTCATTTCTCTCTTTAAATGAAATGGCCGTCCCAAGGGGACAACTCCGTGCTCCCAATGTCATCCTTGTTCCTCAAAGCACTGATACGGTCTCTGGAAGCGGTGTGCCGCTGCTGGAGAAATAAGGAACATTCGGCCATTGCTGACACATATATATAGTGATAGAAGAGTGTATTAGATTAGGTTGCCACCATTATCGGTTTTCCAGCATGCTGGTTCACACTCTGGCTGGCGGTGCACACATAAACACTTCCCTTGGAGGAATGTCACTTTTTACACGATGGTTACTCCAGTGGTTTTCTGTATGGTCTCATTCATTCATTGTGGGTTCTTTCCACAGGTAGGAGAGGTCATTAACACTCTGTGTGGGTCCAAGGCTCTGGCTCTCGATAAACAGGTGCGTGGAATAACTGGTAATTGAAGCTATTTGTGTGTCTTCCTCGTGTGTCCTCGAGCGATATTAGATCATGTGTTGTTTCCATCAATGGATGGTTGTGTGAAACAGGTAATGAACTACATTGTATCACAGTAGAAGAAGAAATGATCTTTCAGGAGGTAGGGAACACACTCGGTGCTTGTTTAGATTCACATACACATCGATGATGTTTAGCTTCTTTTCTCCTTTATGTACAGCAATTCCTCGTTTATCAGTTAATTGATATTTATTGATGATTTATTTCATCGTTAGAGCATTACAAACCTGTTTATGACCTTCTAAATGAGTTTTACTACCGTTATTAGAGCCCTCTAGGCATAAAACAGCACCCCTATAGTCACTTTTACAGCCGTATTACCCGATACAGTAGACATAATAAGACAGAAATAAGACAAATGCTTGTGTTTGTTGCTGTAAATGTGTTCCGATGCTGGGTGAGCTGATTGGGGGGTGGACAGGAAGTGACATTGGAGGGTTCAGAGTTGAGTTGAGTTGAGTTGAGTTTGGCGTGTGTTATGGCCACAACAGTATCTATACACACCTCGGTTAGTGTGTTTTTCGGTTAACATACAAAATTTACGCCAAAATTTTGCCTTAGTTTGCTTACATTTTCTCATCAGCACACAATACGGTACTGTTGTGGTATTATGGATTATTATTTTATAAATATTTCATTCATTCATTCATTTTCTACCGCTTATCCTTACGAGGGTCGCGCGGGGGGTGCTGGAGCCTACCCCAGCTGTCTTCAGGCGAGAGGCGGGGTAAACCCTGGACTGGTGGCCAGCCAATCACAGGGCACATATAGACAAACAACCATTCACACTCACATTCATACCTATGGACAATTTGGAGTCGCTAATTAACCTAGCATTTTTTTGGAATGTGGGAGGAAGCCGGAGTACCCGGAAAAAAAAAAAAACAGGTCTTCCCAATTTATTAAGAGTAGCAAAACAACAATTTAAAGCTTATATATTTTTTATTAGGTCGGCTAAAATGTATCATGTGAATAAAGTCAAAGTATTATGGGAATAAAGTCATAACATTATGAGAAGAAAATGTACCAAAAATTACACTAATAAAACTAATAATATGCGTTTCTACCGATACCAAAAAGCTGGTGGTTTCCAAAATATCCTTACATGCTTGCATGCATCAGACCGATACCAAAATTGAGTATCACTTAGACATCCTACTTTTATCACAAAGTGAAAATGAATGCATATGCAAAATTATAATTTTTTTGGCATTCATAGTTTGAAATTGAAATTGTGCTCTTGCTGTCTTTTCCTCGTGCATCAGCGTGAAACCCTGCAGGAGGTGATCCACGTGCGAGGCTGTATCCATGCAGTCAACCTCTGGATGAGTGACAACATCGGGATAACTATTGCACTGTGCTGTGCCATCGGGCTGCCGCAGGTAATTTCAAAGACAAAAGAACACACTCCACAGTTTGAAGTCTTTCTCATGAGCCCTTCAGTGTTCCACTGAGTCTGTTTTTTTATATTATTCCAGCTGCTTGAAAAGTAGCATGGAGTAATACAACAGTGATAAACTTGATACCGTGTAGACTTAGCTGCAGTTGAACTTTGCTTTTTACCATGAACTCATTCGCTAGACGTATTTAGAGGTTTTTATCTCCAAGGGCTCTGACATGTAATGTCCCTCTGATGTACTCCTTCCTGATCCTATCCATCCTGGTCACTCCCAATGAGAACCTCAGCATCCTCATCTCTGCTACCTCCAGTTCTGCTTCCTGTCTTTTCCTCAGTGGCACGGTCTCTAGAACAACAATATGGCTGTTCTCATCACAGTTTTGTATACTTTTCCTTTCATTTAGGTCAAACTAGCTCAAACATCACGCCTGACACGTTTCGACACCCGGTCCGTCCTGCCCGCACACGCTTCTTCACCTCCTTTTCACTTGAAATTCTCCACCTTCTGTATCTCTTCTCCCTGTAACCTCACTCTTCCACTTGGGTCCCTCTCATTCACACACATATACTTTGTCTTGCTGTGGCTCATGTACTAATGTACATGTACTCGTTCCTGATCCTATCCATCCTGGTCACTCCCGATGAGAACCTCAGCATCCTCATCTCTGCTACCTCCAGTTCTGCTTCCTGTCTTTTCCTCAGTGGCACGGTCTGTAGAACAACAATATGGCTGGTCTCACCACAGTTTTGTATACTTTTCCTTTCATTTTAGCTCAAACTAGCTCAAACATCACGCCTGACACGTTTCGACACCCGGTCCGTCCTGTGCCAAACCGAGCTTAATTATAAAATATTAGCAAGATTGAACTTTATCTTTTTCTGTTCCCGGGTGCGTTCTTTCAGCGAATGCTGAGATATGACGTAACACGCAGCTCCAGATGTTCTTCCATTTAAAAAAAAAAATGGAGGCGAGCTATCAGCACAAGGAAAGTTTGTTTTTGATTCAAACTAAATTCCAAGACTGGACAAAGGAAAAACTGGCAATACGGAGTTATTCCAACAAGTGAAAGAAAAACTCCAGGAAGTTGGTATCGCGTGATGTTGGTGTTTACGCTTTACTGGGCATGCCCCATTGACTATTCTGGTTGATTATAGCGCCGCATGTAGACACGCCATTGGAATATTCCTTTCCATGTATACCATTGCTTTCGGAAAGGTCATTCGGAAAGAGAAAAACTCATGTAAACGTGGCTACTGATTTAACCGACGTACGATATGTAATAATGAAATGCAACATGTCTCTCTGCAGCTATTGGGCATCATCCTGAGCTGCGTCTTCTGGAACCTCCTGGTGGAAATGAGCCAGTCCACCGACATGGTGGACTTCAAGCTCAAGAAGCTGGAGTTCAAGTACAGTGAGCTGGACCTGGCCGGTGCAGGATGGTGTATGTGCCTGCCGAGGGACGGCGGCTACTTGCCCATTCCGGCCTCCGAGCCCGAACTGGACCCCATTGACATTCACCTGGAGAAGCTGAAGAAGCAGCCGCCTCGCACTCATTCCCAGCTGCGTGAACTTCAACAGTCCCGATCGACCACCGGGCTGGACGAGGTAGACATCGGCCGTAAGCAGAAAAGGGAACACTGATTGGTCTTCTTGCCCTTTCTCGTCTCTGCGTTATTGTAAACTTTTTATTTGTTTGATTTGTGTTGCACTACGTAAGGGTTAAATCTCTGATGTTGGATTTAGGGAATTTGGTTGGATCCCAAATACTTTGTCACTTTGCTGATGATTGTGTTTACTAAGAATTCCAAGAACAAACAACAGAGCAGGGGTGTCCAAAGTGCGGCCAACCAATTAATCAATGATTAATCGCTTATCCAACTAATAGTATTCGCGATTGGTCGGCATGAGCTCTGGCTTTGCTGCCGGAGTTTTTGTTGGGAACATTCCCGACCGTTACTCGTGTCGGCACCTCGAATTACTCTGCTGAGAACTCTGTCTTAATTCGGGACAAGGGAGGTCTGAACTCACCACATCAACAAACTGTAAGGAGTCGACTGCTGTTATAAAGCTAGCTAGCAAGCTAGTGACTAGCTAGCTGGTGGCAGCTTTTAGCCTCCATAACATCTCGGAAACTTCATGCGGACATTCCGGTCTGTAACATCGAGTGGTGAGAGACTATATTCGCTATAACAACGAACACTAAATAACTAAGACAGTCGTAAAAGCAAGCTAACAGGCTAACAACGGTCGGTGTTGACAAGGCGTTGCTTAGCAACCACAACTATGCGGAGATCCAAGGGGAAGGGTTCACCCCGGGGACCCCGCACGGTCAAAATATTTCCTATATGTATACGATTCATTCAGACTTCCCACCACCGCAAACGCCTTTGCATTCGATTTTGGATCAACATTTGCAATAAAAATCACTTGTAATACTTGTTGATGCTGCGATAACACTGTTAATTAATTCCCATTGTTAGCTAATGACAAAGACACAACACAAGAATTAATTGGTTGCTCACAGAGCTCAACCATGACGGAGATTTACAAAATAAAAGCATGGCAGTTTTTTTACCTGGATTCCACCAGAGAAACAAAGAAAATGCACCTAGAGTCGTTTTAGAGTGTTTATTAAATAAAGTGAATGTTAAAGTGACCCCATGCATCCCTTGTTACCGCTCTGTGGAAAAAGTTTGGACACCCCTGACATAAGGCATTGACTTTTAATTATTTATTTATTTTTAAATCTTGTTTTTTTTTTTTAAAGGATTTTTTTGCCATTTTAGCACACTTAATTTCATTTGAGCCTTTGTAACTCATCCGCTAAAGCTTACCTCAGGCTGTTTCCAAAACGGCCCCGATAGTCAAGAGGACGAAAACTACTGTATCTTGTGTACAAATTAACGGTAGAGTCTTGGAGGTTTTTCAGTGTGTTGATAAATAGGACTAGCCACGTATGTCGTGCGTGTAACATCTGTGACGGATGTGTACAGGTTGTGTAATATTTTTTTATTTTCTCATTAGGAGTTTGATTTGTGCAGTCGGTGTTTTGTAAAACTGATAGTTGTGGAATAACACGAATGCATGTTTTGTACTGTGTATGACTATAAGCGGGTTTATGATCCTTGGTTTACATTTGGAGCTCTCCGAGGAGGGATTTAGTTTTACGTTTTGTTTTTTTTTTTTCTACATGGGTTTTTATTCTTTCCATCTTTCAAAGGGACAACAAAAAGGGAGAATGCAAACTCCAAATCTTTGACCGTGTTTTCATACACCACTGTTTTGAGCTTCCCTCCAGCTCTTGCCTTGTACCAACACTACTGCTCCTCTTAATAAACCTGAATTTGTCTCCGGAAGTTGTGTGACAGATGGATGCGTATGCAATGCATCACCTCACATTCACAATTTGGCATTCACCGCCCTGCAAATTTTGAGGATTTTTTTTTGTTATTTAACCATGACATGCTGTGAGGTTCACGACTGATGAGACACTAGCCACGTTTACATGAGGAGTTTTGGCACTTTTCTTTGGGAATGAGGTGTATACAAAGGTTACATTCTTTCCGTTTGAGCAAATAACCCCAATGGAATTGGAATATTTGGGTCCATGTACACATGGCTAGTGTCTCCTTAGGAATACCCCAGGACTGTTGTGATACTTTGTTGTAAAAGTCTGGTCATCTTCTGTTGAGCTTGGATACATCATCCATATCATATTCATTCATTCATTCTTTCTACCTGTAATAGATTTCACTTGCTGCTAACGGCTCTTCTTGCTGGTGCAGCTGGCTTTTTCTCTCGAGGAAGGACAGCAGCAACAAGCACCATCCAGCTCATGCACGCCGCTGACCCCCGCTGACCTTTCTGAGGTAGGTAGCACTGCATTACTGTATATTAGCAAGAATAATGCCATCACATTTGCATTGTAATGTCATGGTGTATAATAAGCGTTTGTGTATATTATTGGTGACATGCTAACTAACAAGGAGAGGAGAAAGTCAGTAATTTCTCACTTTATTCGGTCATTCACTGTTTGATTGAAATTCTGATAAAACATTCCACTGTTCTCAAATATCTTAAAATAAAAAAAATAAACAAATCAAGAATAAAGAAAATCAATCAGTAATAAATAAATATAATAATAATAATAATAAAACGGCAAATAATAAAAACATATAATTGGTGGGTAGACAAATTATTTTTTCCGGATTAAAATAAACAAAGCATTATTAGAGCCCTGTAGACATGACAAAACACGACTATAGTCACATTTATACTCTTTATTTACAACACATTGCGCAACTGCAGGGTCTTGAGACACATGCTAACTCGCAAACTAGAGAGCTAGCGACCTAAACGGTAGCCTTCAAGTTATTTCCTTTAAACTTAAATAGCCCAAAACTTACCACTTCCACACGGATAAGGAGGATAACTATTAACAGTTATTTAACCTTTAACATGAACATTAATCAAACGTAATAATTTTTTCTGGGTACATGATACCATACAGCATCCATATCAAACTTGCGCGGGCCGGGCTAACATTAAACTTTCATATGAAGGCGGGGGCCTCAAACTAGTGTCCTGCGGGCCACATTTGGCCCGCGGGCCGCATGTTTGAGACCGCTGGTTTAGCATAAGTTGGTTTGAGCATCTTTAAGGTACAAATTGTATCAAAACGGCTCTGCGTCCTTTCATTTTGGGAAAAGTTTGGGAAAAGTTTTCAACCCACTGCAGGAGGAAGTACCGTTTCCTTGTGTTCTTTCTGTCTCTTTTACTCTCGTGTCTATCCATTATTAAATGTCCTTCCTCTCCAATAGGTAACTTTTATTTCCTGTATGATGTCCTGGGCACAGTAGCCTTCTCCACGGCGTAGCAATGATTCATATGTCATTATATGCCCCAACCCAGGCGAGATACCGGCACCCCTTTTAGATGAACCCGACCGAGTCTGAAACGTTACAATAAGAGTCTCTTGTGGCGAGTTCGATTCGCCCAGGAAATGGTCCGAAGCAAACTTCCAATTTCTGTTTGAGCAATTGTATGGCTCCGACTTTATGAAAGCGTATGATGATGGCCCTTTTCTGTTCCAGCGTAAATGTCCAACATCAGCAACAAAATTTGGCCAATTCTTATTTCCTACCAGAAGAGTGGAAGCTGTTCCACCACACTTTATTTATATATTATTACACCTTTGGATTCAGTACATTTTCAGTCCAATAGCTTCTAACAGAAGGTAAAAGCCATGCACGGGGAGAACAAGCAATATCCTGACTGTTTGGCCAACATGCTAACCAAAACAAAATAAAGTTAGCATTTTTGCAATATTAGGTTGGTGAAAAATGTATAACATCACGGGAAGTGAAAGCAATACGGCGATAATTTGGTGATATTGGGGCTGCACGGTGGACGAGTGGTTATCGTGCAGACCTTGCAGCGAGGAGACCTGAGTTCAATCCCACCTTCAGCCATCTCATTTTGGTAATATGGCTGAATAATATTTTTCTCGAATGTGATAAATTGACGTCAAATGTGACTCAGGCCAAAACTTATAACGTTAATATAACGTTAATATAACGTTAATATAACGTTAATATAACGTTAACTTTAATAATTAATAACTCAAAAACAAAAGCAGCACAAATCAGCACAAAACGAGCACACAAAAATGACACTACTTTGGTTCAGTTTGGGGGGGCTGGGTGACCTTTGGTTGACCTATGTAATAACACTGTAATAACACTGTAATAACACTGTATTAACTCTGTAATAACGCAAAAACAAATGCAGAAAAAAATGTTTCATTGTACCTGCACAAAACGAGCACAAAAACATGGCACCACTTTGGTTCAATTTAAAGCATGTTGGGGGGGGGGGGCTGGGTGACCTTTGGTTGACATATGTAATAACACTGTAATAACACTGTATTAACTCTGTAATAATGCAAAAACAAACGTAGAAAAAATGTTTCATTGTACCTGCACAAAGCGAGGACAAAAACATGGCACCACTTTGGTTCAATTTAAAGCATGTTGGGGGGGCGGGGGGGGGGGGGGGGGGGGCTGGGTGACCTTTGGTTGACCTATGTAATAACACTGTAATAACTCTGTAATAATTCAAAAACGAATGCAGAATTTTTTTCCCGTTGTACCTGCACAGAACAAGCACAAAAACATGGCACCACTTTGGTTCAATTTGGACCATGTTGTGGGGGGGGTGACCTTTGGTTGACCTATGTAATAACACTGTAATAACACTGTATTAACTCTGTAATAACGCAAAAACAAACGCAGAAAAAATGTTTCATTGTACCTGCACAAAACGAGCACAAAAACATGGCACCACTTTGGTTCAATTTAAAGCATGTTGGGGGGGGGCTGGGTGACCTTTGGTTGACCTATGTAATAACACTGTAATAACACTGTATTAACTCTGTAATAACGCAAAAACAAACACTGAAAAAATGTTTCATTTTACCTGCACAAAACGAGCAAGCACAAAAAACGGCACTGCTTTAGTTCAATTTGGAGCATGTTGGGGGGGGTGACCTTTAATTGAGCTATGTAATAACACTGTAATAACACTGTATTAACTCTGTAATAACCCAAAAAAATTGTTTCATTTTACCTGCAGAAAACATTGTATTAACTCAAGATTAAAACGTGACAACATTGGTACTGTGAATAATTCTACACATAATATGGAAGTGGCAAGGCAGGATTGGAACCACACATTAAGTGCTTTACGCACACTATAAATCTTGAAATCCAACCTACCTCGGTGAACCTACCAGAAGCACTCGCTCCTGACGTATCGCTGTTTTTTTACGCCGTGTTAATGTCCGAGCAGAAGCTGTAGTAATTCTACATTTGATCAAACTTACTTAAGGTTTGTCAGATCGAAACACGTTCACTGGGTTCACACTGAAGGGGGGGGTTTGGGGTCTTTTTTTTTCGGACACCGCAGCCGGAGCACTCTATGGTCAAGCTAACAGGAATATTGTCAGCCCCCCCCCCCAAAAAAAAAGATATATATATACATATATTGTCAGCCAAATCGGAAGTCAAGGTTCTTATATGGTTTATAAAAGTCTTAACGTGGATATATAAATGTAGTTAGAATGTTGTATTCTCGTGTTAAACGATGCTGAAGTTCCAGATAATGAGCTTTGCACATTTGGAAGTGAGCCCGGAAAGAAGTTTGGGATGTTTTTGGGAATCTTTTTTTTTCTAACACTGGCTTTCTCTGATGTCACAGTGAGCCATACTTCCTTATATGGGCGTTCCCGGGTATAAGCTGTACAAGCTGAGTGGTACCAATCACAGCGGAGCCGTTGTGCTCGGAGGCGTCCGTGGGTGGAATAAATTTCAACAGAAATGCAAGGAAATACCGAATAGGTGCAGATACCGGTTAATCTGGAAAGCTTTCTGTGGGGTTTATTGTGTGTAGCTGCTCTATAGGAGTCCACAATTCAATACAAAGGGTTGAAAATGTGAAAAATGCTTACTAAAGTTTAATTTGAGAGATCGTATCAGACCGCAAACTCACTCAAGGCTCCATCTTCACAAAATTAAGCGCATTTAAAGCACTTTTAATGTAGTTTTAAGTCTGCACGTTTATGTTTAGCAATGCATAGTTGAATAATTATTTTGCTATTTTTACAGGGGCAGTTCAGCTTCCCAAATGAGCAATTGCCACGGCCGTGTTAAAATGAATTTTGTCACATTTTCACTCTTTTCTGGCAGTACTCGACTGCTGACGCGCATTGGGGTTTCCACCTCCCATGGTGAGTTTTTTTTTTTTGTACTTTGCCCTTTTAGTGTGCCAATTCAGTCCGTGAATTGAACTTTTCTTAATAAAAGACTTCATTGATTACACCAGCCGCCATGTCTCCGCATCATGGGGTAACACGACATTCAGTCTCAGTAGAACATGAAACACTGGTTCTATATTTTTCCTTCGCTTAGTGTCATTAATTGGTTTTTGAATGCATTATTTCTGCAAAATGACCCAAAAATGGAGCCAAAGAAAGTTGCAAGTGCCAGCATTTTGATAAAGAAGGTGAAATTCATTGAATTGAAGAACTAACACAAAGCAAAACGCTTGTTGACACATCTACAATGAAAGTAAAAGTAACCTTAAATTGCCATTTATCCCTTTCTTCGTTATGTATATGTATTATGCAATTGTTTTTTTAATTTTTTTTAGACAAACCTGCAAAGAACTGATGATATTTAGTTCATTTTAAAGTACTTTTCTAGTACTAGTTCTTGTTTGTTTGTGCTGCTTCTGTTTTTGAATTATTAACAATTTACGTTTTCGCCTATTACATAACCAGCCACCCAACATGCTCCGAATTGCGCCAAAGCGGTGTCTTTTTTTTTTTTTTGCGGTCATTTTGTGCTGTTTTGTGCAGGAACGATGAAAAAAAAATTCTTCGTTTGTTTTTGAGTTATTACAGAGTTAATACAGTGTTATTACAGTGTTATTACACAGCTCAACCAAAGGTCACCCAGTACCCCAACATGCTCCACATTGAACCAAAGGGGTGCCAAATTTGTGCTCGTTTTGTGCAAGTAAAATGAAACAATTGTTCTGCTTTTTTGGGGTTATTACAGTTAATACAGTGTTATTACATTGTTATTTCATAGGTCAACCAAAGGTCACCCACCCCGCCCCCAACATGCTCCAAATTGAACTAAAGCGGTGCCGTTTTTTGTGCTTGCTCGTTTTGTACAGGTAAAATGAAAAAAAATTTCTGCGTTTGTTTTTGCATTATTACAGAATTAATACAGTGTTATTACATAGGTCAGCCAAAGGTCACCCAGCCCCCCCAACATGCTTTAAATTGAACCAAAGTGGTGCCATGTTTTTGTGCTCGCTTTGTGCTGTTTTGTGCAGGTACAATGAAAAAAAATTCTGCATTTGTTTTCGAGTTATTACAGAATTAATACAGTGTTATTACAGTGTTATTACATAGGTCAACCAAAGGTCATCCCCCCCCCCAACATGCTCCAAATTGAAACAAAGCGGTGCCATTTTCTGTGCAGGTAAAATGAAACATTTTTTGTGTTTGTTTTTGCGTTATTACAGAGTTAATACAGTGTTATTACAGTGTTATTACATAGCTCAACCAAAGGTCACCCCCTCCCCCCGCCAACATGCTCCAAATTGAACTAAAGCGGTGTCATTTTTTGTGCTCGTTTTGTGCAGGTAAAATGAAACAATTGTTCTGCTTTTTTTTTGGTTATTACAGAGTTAATACAGTGTTATTACAGTGTTATTACATAGCTCAACCAAAGGTCACCCCCCGCCAACATGCTCCAAATTGAACTAAAGCGGTGCCATTTTTTTGTTCAGCTTCCCAAATGAGCCGTGTTGAAACGAATTTTGTCACATTTTCACTATTTTCTGGCAGTACTCTAGTTTAGTAAATATTATGATATTACAGTAAGTATTTAGTAACTTTCTAAATCAGAAAACGTAAGAAAGAAAACTTTCTAAATCTTTCAGAACCCGACAAGTTTCATAAACCATAAAGATAATACAGAATAGGTGCAGATACCGGATGATCTGGAACGCTTTCTGTTGGGGTTTATTGTGTGTAGCTGCTCTATAGGAGCAATGCATAGTTGAATAATTACACAGTTTTTTTTGGTTATTACAGAGTTAATACAGTGTTATTATAGTGTTATTACATAGCTCAACCAAAGGTCACCCCCTCCCCCCGCCAACATGCTCCAAATTGAACTAAAGCGGTGTCATTTTTTGTGCTCGTTTTGTGCAGGTAAAATGAAACAATTGTTCTGCTTTTTTTTGGTTATTACAGAGTTAATACAGTGTTATTACAGTGTTATTACATAGCTCAACCAAAGGTCACCCCCCGCCAACATGCTCCAAAGCGGTGCCATTTTTTTGTTCAGTTTCCCAAATGAGCCGTGTTGAAACGAATTTTGTCACATTTTCACTATTTTCTGGCAGTACTCTTTAGTTTAGTAAATATTATGATATTACAGTAAGTATTTAGTAACTTTCTAAATCAGAAAACTTTCCAAATCTTCCAGAACCCGACTAGTTTCATAAACAATAAAGATAATACAGAACAGGTGCAGATACTGGATGATCTGGAAAGCTTTCTGTTGGGGTTTATTGTGTGTAGCTGCTCTATAGGAGTCCACAATTCAATACAAAGGGTTGAAAATGTGCACAATGGGTCCACTTTAATGGTTTTTTGCTCATCTTATCTACTTATTCACTTTGTAAATCACTTTCGGTTCCATTTTATATGACAAAAAAAAAAAGCGTACTAAAGTTTAATTTGAGAAATCGTGTCAGACCGCAAACTCACTCAAGGCCCAAAAAGTGAAATTAATGTGGCACTAATGGTTTCGCCTCCATCTGACCTACAGTACCCCTTGTGTCGTTGAAGTCCTCTAAGTTGTTAAATGAATTATATGACATATTATTTTCACCATCATTTAATCATTGATGCATATCATACACTATTGATATTATACCGAGCTGCTGGTGCAGCATAGTGACAAAAACTTCCTACGACAAGCTGGTGTTTGTTTGACATAACTTCCTGCCCGAAGGCCTTTGCCAGTTCTAGTTTTCCTATCATCGAACCGATGATGAGACAGACAGAGAGAGAGAGGGAGAGAGCGACAGAAAGTTAGACAGTTTGCAGACGCTAACAATCACCATGGAGTGTTTTCCTCTTTGCTGCCTTGGTTTTATTTGCAAGTTTGTTGGTACTTTACTTTACTGATGTGACCAAGTAAAGTACTAATCGTTATTTGGTTTTTTTTTCGATTCATCTGGCTGACAACTGAACCAGGTAGGTTGATTTTTTTTTTTTTTTTTTTTTGTATAAGCGGTCTCTGGATCTTCTTGCTTTGGTTCTGTTCCACTTTTGTCCTGCTGAATTTCATGACTTCTTGGTTCTTGATTCTACAAGAGGCCTGTGGTATTGAATGTTAAAGCTCTTCGATGATAACGATGATGACTCCGCCATCCTGTCTGTTGTCACATTTACGCTTGAGGATTTGATTCTGTACAACCAAAAAAAATACAAAAAAAAATTGGGACTTATACTTCAGACATTTTTTAAATGCAAAAAAAAAAAAAATAAATCAAGTGTAGCTAGAGTATGAGCTTTTTGTAGTTCCTTAGAAATATTATTAATTATAATTTTAAAAAATTATAAAAAATAATTACAAATTATAATAAAAAATATAAATATTTAAACCTTTTTCCTTACATTTTTTTAAATTTTTTTTCCCCACATTATTACTATTTTGTTTTAATTTTTTATTTTTTAAATGTTATTATTTTTTTATTATGTATGACACATACATCCATTTTCTATGCTGCTGGGGTCACTGGGGTATGCTGGAGCCTATCCCAGCTGTCTTCGGATGAGAGGCGGTGTACACCCTGGACTGGTGGCCAGCCAATCACAGGGCACATATAGACAAACAACCATTCACACTCACATTATGACACATAATATGTCAAATTCATTCATTCATTTTCTACCGCTTATACTCACGAGGCTCCGAGGGGTATGCTGGAGCCTATCCCAGCTGTCTTTGGGTGAGAGGCAGGATACACCCTGGACTGGTGGCCAGCCAATCACAGGGCACATATAGACAAACAACCATTCACACTCACATTATGACACATAATATGTCAAATTCATTCATTCATTCATTCATTCATTCATTTTCTACCGCTTATCCTCACGAGGGTCGCAAGGGTATGCTGGAGCCTATCCCAGCTGTCTTCGGGTGAGAGGCAGGATACACCCTGGACTGGTGGCCAGCCAATCACAGGGCACATATAGACAAACAACCATTCACACTCACATTATGACACATAATATGTCAAATAAATACACTATTTATATATGAATGTACTGTAGTGTCATTTCTGAATGTTATGATTACTGCAGATACACAATTCCAATTCCTTTTAGTTCTTTTTTCAACCAAATATTTCCACATTTACTTAAATAAACTCAAGCTGAACCAAAACAAACCATATATGTATATGTATATAAAACATAATTATTTGTCTTTTTATTCATTGTGATTGTTTGTTGCTGTATATAACGAGATCGGAGAATGGCACGTGCGCTGGCAGGCGTACTAGCATCACACATGAACACACTATCCCATGTGCACGTGAGGCGTTGTGTCGGGTTTTGGTGACAGTGTGTGCCCATTGATCCCTGTTGTTAACCGGGTGTGAAGGACACTGATGTGACAGCACTAATTACCCAGGCAGGGAACCACCGCTGCAAACATCCCTGACTTGGCTCCGTGGGGATAACCCACCCAACCTCCGTACTGAAAACAAATGAATGGAATCATGGATCCGGATTAGGTCGTAAAACTGTAATACTTTGAGAACACCTTTGGTATCCATTAAGGGTACCAGGTCTCTGATATCACACACTTTATGACTTGGCAACTTTTGACATTGGGTGCCTAATGGCTCGTCTTCCGAAAAGTGACTCAGCATCAAATCTGTTTATGATTTATCTGTTTATTGTGTTGCCACGGCAACAAGACTAAAGCGAGTAGGTAAAGTCATGGAAGAAAATTAATAGCCCCCGAGTGCAGGGGTGCCCATTACATCGATAGACCGCCAAGGCAGTTTGGCTCAATCGTGCAAACGTCACTTTATAGATGTCATGTGATGTCATCAGTCAGCTGACATTAAGCTCCCTTCCTGATTCGCTTTTGATGAATGCAACTTCTTTATGATTCTGGATACAAATGCCTATATCTCTAACAAAAAAAAAATCCTCCCTATTCGTGTGGAAGTGGTACGGTTTTGGCTATTTAAGTTTAAAGGAAATAACTTGAAGGCTACCGTTTAGGTGCCCGTTACATCGATAGACCGCCAAGGCAGTTTGGCTCAATCGTGCAAACGTCACTTTGTAGATGTCATGTGATGTCATCAGTCAGCTGACATTAAGCTCCCCTTCTGATTCGCTTTTGATGAAGCTACGCACGGAGATGCAGCTTTTAATATTTATGATTCTGGATACGGATGCCTATATCTATAACAAAAGTTATCATTTCACTTGTAGCGGTTAGTTATGTATTCAAAAAGTCAATTGTTTGATTGTTTTTGTTTTGTGTTAAGAACTCCATTGTAGAAATTAGTGTTTTTATACACTTCCGTTTCTTAAACTATTTAATGAAAAATTGGAGAATGTGCTAACTGCTGAAAACTTTTGAATATGTTGCATTGACTTCGGCTGCATTGATTTTTACTAAATCATTTTCATTTCTTGGATATGAATGAAATAATTAATAATTAGTTAGCAAATGCTAAAGGGAGCTTTCAGGCTAAAAAAAAAAATGTGAGCACCCCTGCACCCCAAATTTTTCACATACAGTATATACAGACATGTCTGTACAAGCGATCCTTGGTCTACATCAGGGGTCTCAAACACGCGGCCCGCGGGCCAAATGTGGCCCGCAGGACACTAGTTTGAGGACCCCGCCTTGATATGAAAGTTTAATGTTAGTGCGGCCCCGCGCAAGTTTGATATGGATGCTGTATGGTATCATGTACCCAGAAAAAATTATTACGTTTGATTCATGTTCATGTTAAAGGTTAAATAACTGTTAATAGTTATCCTCCCTATCCGTGTGGAAGTGGTACGTTTTTGGCTATTTTGGCTATTCAATTATACTTTTTGTTATTCTTGATTTGTTTATTTATTTTTCATCTTATTTTGTGTAGAAAAATAAAAATTAAGATATTTGAGAACTCCTTGGGTTATCTTACACACTGGAAAGGACGTTGCAAGAGAGGGAGAGACAGAAATTAGATCCCTACGCTGCTTAATCTTCACTGTTTTAGATCCTTGCACATGCTCAAGGATACCATCTTTATCCTCTATCCTAGTTTTTGTACAGTATTATTATTATTATTATTATTATTTATTATTATTATTCCGATTTTCAACAATAAAAGCTCTGATAAAACATTCCACTGTTCTCAAATATCTTAATTTTTATTTTTCTGCACAAAATAAGATGAAAAATAAATAAACAAATCAAGAATAAAGAAAATCAATCAATCAGTAATAAATAAATATAATAATAATAATAATAAAACGGCAAATAATAAAAATTTAAGAAACCACATATAGTTGGTGGGTAGACAAATGATTTTTTTCAGATTAAAATTAATTTATTTACAACATATTGCGCAACTGCAGGGTCTTGAGACACATGCTAACTCGCAAACTAGAGAGCTAGCGACCTAAACGGTAGCCTTCAAGTTATTTCCTTTAAACTTAAATAGCCAAAAACTTACCACTTCCACACGGATAGGGAGGATAACTATTAACAGTTATTTAACCTTTAACATGAACATGAATCAAACGTAATCATTTTTTCTGGGTACATGATACCATACAGCATCCATATCAAACTTGCGCGGGCCGCACTAACATTAAACTTTCATATCAAGGCGGGGGCCTCAAACTAGTGTCCTGCGGGCCACAGTTGGCCAGCGGGCCGCGTGTTTGAGACCCCTGGTTTAAGACAAATGAAGCAGATAAAAGTGTGGAGTTTATATCAGGTATTGATTTGTATTTGGCAGCCGTTTAACCAGAGGTAAGGGTATAAAGTCCGAGGAGATCTTGTTACGCAGGAAGTTAGGCCATCCCCAGATTGAAAAGCAAATTACAGCACAAAAGTGTATCCATATAAGCAGTTCATTAACCAAAACGGATGATAACAGAATCATTTCCAATGATAGAAAAAAAATACTCTAACAATAACTAATAGCTACGAGGTTGCATGCAACAAGGCAGAAATCCAGAATGTTTAATGGGGAAGCAGATGACAGATGAGAACCTCAACCAGGAACACCAAATCTGCCATTGGAATGCTGCCTTGCTCACAGATACGCTGTGGAGACCATTCCGGTGATGGCAACATGTTCTGGTTTGACTGGTTTGGCAGTGGCGCAATGATGGTCTGGGAAGGCAAATACTTGGAAGACCTCTACATACTGGCCAGAGGTATTGGTTGGTTCAAGATCAGATCATCGGACCCATTGTTGGTCCGTATGGAGTACCTCTTTTCAGACCACAACAAAGACGTTTTGGTTACTTTTTAACCAATCTTGCTCAAGTTTTTTTTTGTCAGTCTCAAGCTGTGTACCAAATCCATTGGTAATTTGAACCAAACACCCTAAAGCAGCGGTCTCAAACACGCGGCCCGCGGGCCCGCAGGACACTAGTTTGAGGCCCTCGCCTTGATATGAAAGTTTAATGTTAGCGCGGCAGGCGCAAGTTTGATATGGATGCTGTATGGTATCATGTACCCAGAAAAAATTATTACGTTTGATTCATGTTCATGTTAAAGGTTAAATAACTGTTAATAGTTATCCTCCCTATCCGTGTGGAAGTGGTAAGTTTTTGGCTATTTTAAGTTTAAAGGAAATAACTTGAAGGCTACCGTTTAGGTCGCTAGCTCTCTAGTTTGCGAGTTAGCATGTGTCTCAAGAAACTGCAGTTGCGCAATATGTTGTAAATAACAAGGACACTAGTTTGAGGCCCTCGCCTTGATATGAAAGTTTAATGTTAGTGCGGCCCGCGCAAGTTTGATATGGATGCTGTATGGTATCATGTACCCAGAAAAAATTATTACGTTTGATTAATGTTCATGTTAAAGGTTAAATAACTGTTAATAGTTATCCTCCCTATCCGTGTGGAAGTGGTAATTTTGGGATTTGATATGGATGCTGTATGGTATCATGTACCCAGAAAAAATTATTACGTTTGATTCATGTTCATGTTAAAGGTTAAATAACTGTTAATAGTTATCCTCCCTATCCGTGTGGAAGTGGTAAGTTTTTGGCTATTTAAGTTTAAAGGAAATAACTTGAAGGCTATCGTTTAGGTCGCTAGCTCTCTAGTTTGCGAGTTAGCATGTGTCTCAAGACCCTGCAGTTGCGCAATATGTTGTAAATAAAAAGAGTATAAATGTGACTATAGTCGTGTTTTGTCATGTCTACAGGGCTCTAATAATGCTTTGTTCTGTACTGTATGTGGTTTCTTAAGTTTTTATTATTTGCTGTTTTATTATTATTATTATTATTATATTTATTTATTACTGATTGATTGATTTTCTTTATTCTTGATTTGTTTATTTATTTTTCATCTTATTTTGTGCAGAAAAATTAAAATATTTGAGAACAGTGGAATGTTTTATCAGAGCTTTTCTTGTAGAAAATCGGAACCAAAACACTGAAAAAGTTTGTATATTTTTCTGTTTTTAATAAATGCGTTTTTTTTTTTTTTTGGAAAACCTGATGCGGCCCAGCCTTGCCCAGACCCGACAAAATTTACGGAAGTTGTGATTTGATTTTTCCACTGATTTGAAGCCTGAATGGATTTCCAATGCTCATTCTTAGTTATTTTGCTGTCCATAATTTCCTTTGTCTGTAATGTTTGACATACAGGAAGTGATCACTTAATTTTTTTCTGGATCAGTGTATCATATCTATCGGTCAATGTCGTTAAACTCAGTTCAGCAGAAACACGGTGGCCTTAAACTTTGCTGGTTGCGGTCAATGCGGGAGTTTGATGCGCTCAAGCGCTAAGTTGCACTAACATTAGTTTGAATCTTGCACATTTCCATTGACTTGGCTCGGCTTTTAATTATTTCCCCATTGATCTCCTGTGTAAGCCAACAAACAGGTCAGTGCACAAGATCCAGTGTTACCGCTGAGACTCAAAGCCATGGCGAACACGTGACACACACGGAAGTAAACATATGCACACTCACCTTGACACTTACTATGGTACCCATTATGTCATTGGATGCTCATATCACCTTGTACTTCGGTACGTGACAAAAAATTTAATTTAATTTAATTTAATTTAATTTAATTTAATTTAATTTAATTTAATTTAATTTAATTTAATTTAATTTAATTTAATTTAATTTAATTTAATTTAATTTAATAAAAAAACATTAAATTATATTAGAAAGCAGGAAGTGAACAAATGTTACAGTTACTGATTATAAAAGTACCAGATGGAGGGGTAGGATTTAATAAGCTTTGCTTCTTCCTACTCCTTTTGGACACGTGGAACTGGGAACTGATTATGGGATGCACTCAATTGTAATCTGATGCATGTTCAAATGAAATAAAACCATTACCATTACCATTACCATGAACTCTGTCCCTCTTTTTGTCTAAATGACCAGGATGGACCATGGAGACCGAGGGATGGGTGTCTCTCACCTTCGCTATGAGGAGGAGGAGGGTGAGTACGAGATTATAACTTTTATAAAGTCGCCCTCTAGACTAGCAAAACAGGCTTTAATCTTTAATGTATGCAAGGGAAAATGGAATAAATACGGGCCAATGGCGTGACAGAAGCGTGTGCTGTTTTGTTTCAATGTACACATGTACACGCACTTACATTTCCATGCGGAATACCAAAGCCGTGATATAAATATGCATATCATCATTAAGATTTGATCTGTCAAACATGGAATATGCATGGAAAATTCTCAATGCATGATTGGTTTGTTGGCAGCAAGAAGAAGTAAATTACTGTAGTTACAATGTCAACTACAGTGAATTCATGGGGGTTACTTTCCGAGACAACCGGCGGAAAAAAAAGCGAGACGCCTTTAATAATAGCTATTTTGATGTTCTCCTACAGTTTTGGATCAACATTTGCAATAAATGTGACTTTATGCCCTAAATATGCCTCACATGCATAGAGGTACTCACCTCTAATCTAATGATAACGGTATAGTTCACCGTTGCATTTCAAAGCAACTATGGTGCGTTCAAGGACCACCAAGCAAAATGCGAAATCTCAACACCTGATAAAAAAACATTATCAGTGACGCACAGAGATACAAACATATACGAATTGTGGGCTTTGTATGCTGTACATTTTACAAGTATTATCGTGTATTTTTTATCGTGTTTTTTGCGGGAAAAAACAGCCTGCGTTCTGAGAAAAAAAAATATTGATATTGATATTGATTGACAGTAAATTCATGGGGGTTACTTTCCGAGACAACCGGCGGAAAAAAAAGCGAGACGCCTTTAATAATAGCTATTTTGATGTTCTCCTACAGTTTTGGATCAACATTTGCAATAAATGTGACTTTATGCCCTAAATATGCCTCACATGCATAGAGGTACTCACCTCTAATCTAATGATAACGGTATAGTTCACCGTTGCATTTCAAAGCAACTATGGTGCGTTCAAGGACCACCAAGCAAAATGCGAAATCTCAACACCTGATAAAAAAACATTATCAGTGACGCACAGAGATACAAACATATACGAATTGTGGGCTTTGTATGCTGTACATTTTACAAGTATTATCGTGTATTTTTTATTGTGTTTTTTGCGGAAAAAAACAGCCTGCATTCTGAGAAAATTTTTTTTTTATATAGATATTGATTGACAGTAAATTCATGGGGGTCACTTTCCGAGACAACCGGCGAAAAAAAAAGCGAGACGCCTTTAATAATAGCTATTTTGATGTTCTCCTACAGTTTTGGATCAACATTTGCAATAAATGTGACTTTAAGCCCTAAATATGCCTCAGAGGTACTCACCTCTAATCTAATGATAACGGTATAGTTCACCGTTGCATTTCATAGCAACTATGGTGCGTTCAAGGACCACCAAGCAAAATGCGAAATCTCAACACCTGACAAAAAAAACATTATCAGTGATGCACAGAAATATAAACATATAAGAATTGTGGGCTTTGTATGCTGTATATTTTACAAGTATTATCGTGTATTTTTTTTTGTGTTTTTTGCGGAAAAAACAGCCTGCATTCTGAGAATTTTTTTTTTTTGATATAGATATTGATTGACAGTAAATTCATGGGGGTTACTTTCCGAGGCAACCGGCGAAAAAAAAAGCGAGACGCCTTTAATAATAGCTATTTTGATGTTCTCCTACAGTTTTGGATCAACATTTGCAATAAATGTGACTTTAAGCCCTAAATATGCCTCAGAGGTACTCACCTCTAATCTAATGATAACGGTATAGTTCACCGTTGCATTTCATAGCAACTATGGTGCGTTCAAGGACCACCAAGCAAAATGCGAAATCTCAACACCTGACAAAAAAAACATTATCAGTGATGCACAGAAATATAAACATATAAGAATTGTGGGCTTTGTATGCTGTATATTTTACAAGTATTATCGTGTATTTTTTTTTGTGTTTTTTGCGGAAAAAACAGCCTGCATTCTGAGAATTTTTTTTTTTTGATATAGATATTGATTGACAGTAAATTCATGGGGGTTACTTTCCGAGGCAACCGGCGAAAAAAAAAGCGAGACGCCTTTAATAATAGCTATTTTGATGTTCTCCTACAGTTTTGGATCAACATTTGCAATAAATGTGACTTTAAGCCCTAAATATGCCTCAGAGGTACTCACCTCTAATCTAATGATAACGGTGTAGTTCACCGTTGCATTTCACAGCAACTATGGTGCTTTCAAGGACCACCAAGCAAAATGCGAAATCTCAACACCTGACAAAAAAAACATTATCAGTGATGCACAGAAATATAAACATATAAGAATTGTGGGCTTTGTATGCTGTATATTTTACAAGTATTATCGTGTATTTTTTTGTGTGTTTTTTGCGGAAAAAAACAGCCTGCGTTTTAAGAAAAAAAAATGATTGATATCGATACCACAGAAAGTCGTATTGAAATGTTTGTTTAAATTAGATCAATAATAAATATCTCGCAAGTAACTATGCAACCAATAGCTAGTTTCGGTTTTGCTTATGTCAACAACCGCCTAAGTCGACAGAAGAGCAATCGGAATTTTGAGCAAATCCGACAATAAAGACAGTATTTTAATTTAAATTTGGCTCATGTTGCCAAACCATTCGAAGCCATGGTTTTCATCCGCCCCATTTTTTTTTTTTGTCGAAAATTTTCATTAAAAATTCGCTTCAGTTTTAGTCGGATAAATTGATGACTAAAACTGAGGTTCCACTGTAGTCAGTGCCTTGCAATTTTTTTTTTTTTATTAAAAAATTCCCATTTTCCAGCAGACCATCAGTCTATCTACATCGGCGTCCCGGTTCCTCAAGGATATCGACGGAAGCGCAGGCGAAGGCGTTCTAGTCATGATACCGCCAACACAGACCGAGACCGACTCTACGGTCATCACAGACACCACGACCATGACCAGTATCGAGACATCGATATGGAGGAAGGGCTGATGGATTCGCACGACCAGAGTCTACAAGACATCAACTGCACAAGTAAGTTGACCACCAGAGAATCAGGGATCCTTGGTAAGGTTGGAACTTCAGGACCTGCTGCCCTTCTTGAACATCCGAATAAACAGTTCATATGGACGACACTATCCAGAACTCAACCACTTCTTTGATGTGGTGAATGAATTTAAGCTGAATTATGTATTTAAGGCCGGCGGATGACATTATTACTGCAATAACAGATAAGAATGTCAATATCAATAAAGTCTCTTTACGGTTTAACAAATTTACTATAAAAGTGGCCATTTTTGACATCATTTGATTTATATGTTTTCCTCAGATATGATTGGTCGTCCACTCCTTCCTTATCCAACACTGTCGCTGTATGAACTTATACAAATTTTAAGGCTTTTTCCTGATTACGGAGTCGCCACAGCGGATCTTTTTGACCTGCATACTGATGTTTGGCTTGAGACAAACATATAATTATCAATACAGTACATATGGTAATGGTAATGGTAATGGTAATGGTAATGGTAAAGGTTTTATTTCATTTGAACATGCATCAGATTACAATTGAATGCATCACATAATCAGTTCACAGTTCCACATGTCCAAAAGGAGTAGGAAGAAGCAAAGCTTATTAAATCCTACCCCTCTATCTGGTACTTTTACAATCAGTAACTGTTACATTTGTTCACTTCCTGCTTTCTTAATATAGTTTATTTAAAATTTAAAATTTATTTATGGTGTCATATCACCTTGTACTTTGATACGTGACAAAAATGAAATAAAAAATTTAAAAAAATAATTTTAAATTTTAAATTTTAAATTTTAAATTTTAAATTTTAAATTTTAAATTTTAAATTTTAAATTTTAAATTTTAAATTTTAAATTTTAAATTTTAAATTTTAAAGCCATAGCATTTCAATATGTGGAATCAAACTATGGAATGGATTGAGTAAGGAAATCAAACAATGCACAACGATGAGCCAAATCAAGAAACAATACAAGCAGTTGTTGTTTATTATGTCATATCACCTCATAAATTTAAAATTTAAAATTTAAAATTTAAAATTTAAAATTTAAAATTTAAAATTTAAAATTCAAAATTTAAAATTTAAAATTTAAAATTAAAAAAAAAAAATTCTAATTTTTTATTTAATTTTTAATTTAATTTTAGTTTAATTTTTATTTTATTTAAAATGATTGATTGATTCCACATATTGAAATGCTAAGGCTTTTTAACGTAGTCCTAGCATAGAAGTGTTTCAATTGTACTTCTTCCCTGAGATCATATTTCTCCTCTCTTGTAGAGAAGTATTGGATGACATTTTTAGCTAATTGCTTATTTTTAGCCTTATGCATTATTTTAGCTGTTTGAAGATGAACTACATATAAGTATATATTATACATTGGCTGATTTTGGGAAAGTGAAATCTATGGATGAAACATCGCGTGACTGACTCGGAAACTCGTCGCCTTCCATGTCATTTGGGAGGATAGCTAAGTCCAATAGATGCTCTCTCGACGTTCCACTCCTCCATGGTCCATGATCTGATTCTAGAGCGTACATAGTACACTAGTCAAGGACCGAAGATCAATGGTGGATGAGTTGGTAGGATGTGGAACCCCCAATGCAATAAGTTGATAGAGAAGATACCAATAGTTTATTCACATGTCAAACGGAATAAGCCCTGGGTGCATATCGATATTATTGATCACGTACGATGCTAGGAGACAACCCATGTACAGTAATTCCATGTGTCTATATACGTTCACATACAGTATAGCTCATTATCCTACAGCACATGTCTATCATCCATGCTGAATGGTGACCCAAAAAAAGGGGGTCCCAACTCTAATTAGGCCCCGTTTCTTAGTGTTTTGTCTGAATGAAATGAAAGTTTGGTCATAACTAGTTTATTATATTCAAAATATCACATCAAAACACGAGGGTCTTTGGCCTTTTTTTCTCCGTTCTACAGCATATGTTCTAGATGGCCTCCATTTAGCTCTGTGCAGTTGTCCATGACGTTCTTACGGACTGAATTGGTAATGGCTTTCATCTCCTCCCTGATGGCTTTCTTGAGTTCTGTAATGGTTCTGGGTCCAGACTCTCTGTCCTTGAGATAGCCCCAAAGAAAAAAATCAGGGGGGCTTAGGTCCGGGCTATGGGGTGCCCACTCAAAATCAGTCTTGAGACTGATCACTCTGCCTCCGAAGTTCTCTTTCAGCCAATCGCGGGACAGGTTTGAGTTGTGAGAACTTGCTCCGTCTTGCTGGAACCAGAACTTTACTCATGAGCGACGGGTAGATGATCCGGAGTTCATTCTTGAAGGTTTTGAGGACCTCCACGTACCGCTCCTTGGGTGCACTTAGGAGAGTGCAGGGGCTTGGTGGCTACTTCATTGGGTCTGGAGGACCCCCCAGAAGACATTTGTCTTGGAGTTCGCTTTTCCGTCAAGAAGTGGGCTTCATCTGAGGTCCAAAGGAGGTTAAGGAAACTTGGTGTCTCCTCGATCTTCTTGAGCATCACGGGGGACATACCGAGGGACTGACTTCGCTTACGCACAGAACGTTTCGGACTCTGCTGGAGAGACTCTCTCACTCTTTCTTGGGACGTCCCAAGTGGCTTGGACGGTTCTCACTGGCAGCGTTGAGGTTCTCCACGGTCCCATACTTCTAGAAGTGGTCCACCCAGTTCTGAATTCTGCTTTTGGATGGAGACTTTTCACATTCAAACTGACGCATGAAACCGTCCTGGGTTTTCTTAAACGAGCGTACTCACGGTCGTTGATTCTTCCATGTCCTGTAAAATAAGGGCAATCAGTGAATAAATAATGGAGATACAGTAAAACCTCGGATATATCGGACTCGGATATATCGGAAATTCGCTCACAACGGACAGATAAAAAAAGAACCAATTTTTCTGTAATGCATTTCCAATAAAAATTCATTGCATATATCGGATTTTGCCTATTTCGGACAAAATCTCCAGTCCCGTTCCAATTTCCCTCGCATATATCGGATCTTGTAGATCCATCTTTGATCCATGTTCACAGCCAAAGCAGCCAAAAAAAATTCTCGAATCTGTAGAAATGCCTTCTTGTTGCTATTAGCGAGGTTTAGAAACCAAACGATAAACGTAAGTGCAAAACGATAATGACTCTTTTCATTGCCCAGTCCAGGTACATTGGAAACATAGTCAAGGAAGTAACCGATAAAATCCGATTTACGCATATACCGGATATAAATCCGATATATGAGTAAAACGGACATTTTCCGGTATACGCATATAACAGATTTCGCTTATATCGGACAAAACCAGTGGGAACAATTGAATCCGATATATCCGAGGTTTACTGTATCACATAAAGTGTACACGGGCCCGTTTTGGGTCACCCTGTATACATAATGTAGTATAGTATAATCCACATGTACATACAGTGACTATAGTTCCCCACTGGCATCCAATGTCATTTTAAAAGCTCCTTCATGACAATAAATCATAATTCATTTTAAACGTGTAAGAAAACAATTTATATCACTCACGTCTTTCTTGTTTAACCATTTTCTTCTTCTATCAAGTGTCTCCAGCGGCAGAGCGGCTACGCTACATACTGAGTGAGGATGATGACATGCCGACACCGACGCTCTTCACTGAGATGGACACTTTACAGCGAGAAGGGGACGAGCTGGAATGGAAGGAGTCTGCAAGGTGAACGCAAACACTGGAAGCAATCATACATAAAGTCCTTGGAGATATGCAGGGTTAGTCCTCAGGTTATGAATGAGTTCCGTTCCTAGAAACTGGGGAACTTGGACCTAAATTTACTCCTGAGTCACTCGCGCTGTACACTCAAACTTGTGCCACATTTGGCCCGCAGGACAAATAACTGTTAATAGTTATCCTCCCTATTTGTGTGGAAGTGGTAAGTTTTGGGCTATTTAAGTTTAAAGGAAATAACTTGAAGGCTACCGTTTAGGTGCCCATTTACATCGATAGACCGCCAAGGCAGTTTGGCTCAATCGTGCAAACGTCACTTTGTAGATGTCATGTGACATCAGTCAGCTGATATTAAGCTCCCCTCCTGATTCGCTTTTGCTGAAGCTAAGCACGGAGATGCAGCTTTTAATATGTATGATTCTGGATACGGATGCCTATATCTATAACAAAAGTTATCATTTTACTTGTAGTGGTTAGTTATGTATTTAAAAGTTCATTGTTTGATTGTTTTTGTTTTGTGTTAAGAACTCCATTGTAGAAATTAGTGTTTTTATACACTTCCGTTTCTTAAACTATTTAATGAAAAATTGGAGAATGTGCTAACTGCTGAAAACTTTTGAATATGTTGCCTTGACTTCGGCTGCATTGATTTTTACTAAATCATTTTCATTTCTTGGATATGAATGAAATAATTAATAATTAGTTAGCAAATGCTAAAGGGAGCTTTCAGGCTAAAAAAAAAATGTGAGCACCCCTGCACCCCAAGTTTTTCACATACAGTACATACAGACATGTCTGTACAAGCGATCCTTGGTCTACATCAGGGGTCTCAAACACGTGACCCGTGGGCCAAATGTGGCCCGCAGGACACTTGTTTGAGGCCCCGCCTTGATATGAAAGTTTAATGTTATGTTATGTTGATATGGATGCTGTATGGTATGTACCCAGAAAAAATTATTACGTTTTATTTAATGTTCATGTTAAAGGTTAAATAACTGTTAATTAGTTATCCTCCCTATCCCTGTGGAAGTGGTAAGTTTTTGGCTATTTAAGTTGAAAGGAAATAACTTGGAGGCTACCGTTTAGGTCGCTAGCTCTCTAGTTTGCGAGTTAGCATGTGTCTCAAGACCCTGCAGTTGCGCAATATGTTGTAAATAAAAAGAGTATAAATGTGACTATAGTCGTGTTTTGTCATGTCTACAGGGCTCTAATAATAATAATAATTTTTTTTTTTTGGAAAACCTGATGCGGCCCAGTCTCACCCAGACCCTAGCTCCAGTGGCCCCCAAGTAAATTGAGTTTGAGATCCCTGGTCAATGCACACACATGGTAACGGACCGTAGGGTGACCAAACCCACCACAAAAAAACGGACCGTGCGGAAGGAATTATATAAGGATATTCATTTGTGATGGCTTTATCATAAAAGTCACAATGAGCCACGTTTGCTCCCGTGAAGCAGAAAATATGCAAAAGTAATCTTTAACAGCAGTGCACCTTTTTCAAATAGCCTATTATATTTCATATTGTCAAAAAAAAAAAAGCTGCTCGGCGATGATAAGACAAATTTTCAAAGAGACACAGAAGAGTCTTCCAGTTATTCTGTTCCATAGTCACAGTCACACACGACGACCAAATGGGTTCATTCCTGTGTAACATTTTTTTTTTCCACAGGTGGGTGAAATTTGAGGAGAAAGTAGAAGAAGGAAGCGAGAGATGGAGCAAACCGCACGTTTCCACGCTGTCCTTGCACAGTCTGTTTGAGCTCAGGACGTGTCTTCAGACAGGAACTATTCTACTGGACCTGGATGGATATTCTCTGCCTCAAATAGTTGGTGAGCTTTTCATTAGGGTTGGACAATAATGCTAAGGTTGGTATCCATCTGATACAAAGTACAAAGTAAATACGGGGGTGGGTACTGCAGATACTGATACGTTTTACTTCAACAGTTCGTTCGTTCATTCATTTTCTACTGCTTATCCTCATGAGGTTCGTGGGGTGTTCACAGGGCACATATAGACAAACAACCATTCACACTCACATTCATACCTATGGACAATTTGGAGTCGCCAATTAACCTAGCATGTTTTTGGAATGTGGGAAGAAACCGGAGTACCCGGAGAAAACCCACACATGCACCTAGCAAGAAAGCACCAAGTCCATAAAGTGTTAAGGCAGTCCCATAGTGTCACTACATCATGCCATGTGTGCATTTGCTTTTAGACATGAGTAAATTTGCTAAAATGCTAACATGCTAACAGTCATCATGCTAGCACCTAACAAGAGAGCCTCAAGATTAGAAAGTGCCAAGGTTGTCCTATAACTTCCCTGCCTAATGCCATGTGTGCATTTGCCTTTAAACATGAGTAAATTTGCAAAAATGCTAACATGCTAACAGTCATCATGCTAGCACCTAACAAAAGAGCCTCAAGATTAGAAAGTGACAAGGTTGTCCTATATCCTCCCTGCCTAATGCCATGTGTGCATTTGCCTTTAGACATGAGTAAATTAGCTTAAATGCTAACATGCTAACAGACATCATGCTGACACCGAACAAGAGAGCCTCAAGATTAGAAAGTGCCAAGGTTGTCCTATATCCTCCCTGCCTAATGCCATGTGTGTATTTACCTTTAGACATGAGTAAATTAGCTTAAATGCTAACATGCTAACGGCTGCCATGCTAGCACCTAGCAAGACAACCTCAAGATTAGAAAGTGCCAAAGTTGTCCTATATCCTCCCTGGCTAATGCCATGTGTGCGTTTGCCTTTAGACATGAGTAAATTTGCTAAAATGCTAACATGCTAACAGTCATCATGCTAGCACCTAACAAGAGAGCCTCAAGATTAGAAAGTGCCAAGGTTGTCCTATATCCTCCCTGCCTAGTGCCACCTTTAGACATGAGTAAATTTGCTAAAATGCTAACATGCTAACAGTCATCATGCTAGCACCTAACAAGAGAGCCTCAAGATTAGAAAGTGCCAAGGTTGTCCTATATCTTCCCTGCCTAATGACACGTGTGCATTTGCCTTTAGCCATGAGTAAATTAGCTTAAATGCTAACATGCTAAAGGTTGCCATGCTAGCACCTAGCAAGACAGCCTCAAGATTAGAAAGTGCCAAGGTCGTCCTATATCCTCCCTGCCTAATGCCACGTGTGCATTTGCCTTTAGCATGAGTAAATTAGCTTAAATGCTAACATGCTAAAGGTTGCCATGCTAGCACCTAGCAAGACAGCCTCAAAATTAGAAAGTGCCAAGGTTGTCCGATATCTTCCCTGCCTAATGCCATGTGTGCATTTGCCTTTAGACATGAGTGAATTAGCTTAAATGCTAACATGCTAACGGCTGCCATGCTAGCACCTAGCAAGACCGCCTCAAGTCCCATTGACAGCTGCAAAGCAGCAGTGCAATTGCATTGCATTGCAGTGCAAAGCCCATAATTAGGTACTGTGTCATACAGGTGGTATCAAAATAGGTTCTTGCACACTAATAACATGCAAAATGGCTACCGGTGTTTTTCTCTGTGAATATGTGTTTTGTAGATGACATTATCGAGAGACAGATCGAGGAGGGCATGATAGCTCCTGAGCTCCGAGATAAGATCAGTTTTGTTCTGCTGAGAAAACATCGACACCAAACCAAGAAGCCTATCCATCGATCTCTAGCTGACATCGGAAAGTCCGGCTCCTCCACCCGTGAGTGCCATTATCACGATACATATATATACCTATAATATATACGTATAATGACTTCAAATCAGTATTTACACACTCCGCCCAAAAGTCCATGTTGGACAAGTCACCAATCCGTGCTTTGTGATATGATTTGAATAACTCGACACCTTCTGATGATGCTATTATTCAAATGTGTCTCAATCTGTGAATGGATGACTGCACGGGAGTCAAAAAGTCGCATCCCCCGGCGGATGTCTTGTTTGATGAGTTCATTATCACATTTCCACAAGCTATCCGCTGTGAATGCTGATTGATGCACTCGAATGCATCGCCGTCACTCTGTTTTATTTTTTGCATCTGTCTTTTGTGTCCTGCTAGCTCGAGCGACAGGGCAGAGAGGGGCGCCAGGCGCGGCGACCGTGCCCAATTATAACAAATCCACAGAAGACCTTCGGATCAAACAGCAGTCTGGCAACTATGGTCGCCTACGTGAGTGTTTGATTATAGATTCTATTTTTGAGAGTAACAGTGGAACATGTTTAAGTTGACCCGGTCAAAAACATACATCATGACCCCTTTCCTTAAGAAAAAATTTGAAATCCAAATGGGGTCTGTTTATGTCGGAAAATAATCCATCAGCTTGGGAAGTTGTAGTAAAACAGCAGAAAAACTGTCAAATATCAAATTAATTTGTAATACTTTGTGTTATTGTTGTCACACTGCAGGTCACGCTCAGAGTCGCAGTATGAATGACATTGCAGATACTCCCAGCACAGACCAAGTAAGTCTTCCTTCCAGAACCCATCCTTATCCTGGTCATTTGTGGGATCCTGCAGCCTGTAATGGACTACATCAGAGTGGATCAACCACACATTTGCAATTCCGCAAATATAATCTAGGATCGGTTTTGCACAAGACTTACATCACTTCCTCCATTTGCAAAAACAGGTTTCAGTTAGAGGGCTGCACACGCCGTGCAGTGGTTAGCACGCAGGGCTCACAGCAAGGAGACCTGAGTTCAATTCCACCATCGATCATCTTTGTGTGGAGTTTGCATGTTCTCCCCGTGTGGGTACTCCGGTTTCCTCTCACATTCCAAAAACATGCTAGGTTAATTAGCGACTCCAAATTGTCCATAGGTATGAATGTGAGTGTGAATGGTTGTCTATATGTGCCCTGTGATTGGCGATTAATCACAAATTAATTCATTAGTTAATAATTAATTGTGATTAATAACACGATGAAATGCACATCATATTGTACTTAAACCAGAAATGTACACAAACCAAGGCTTGGGTTTTCTTTGGGTATTCCGGTTTCCTCCCACATTCCAAAAACATGCTAGGTTAATTAGCGACTCCAAATTGTCCATAGGTATGAATGTGAGTGTGAATGGTTGTTTGTCTATATGTGCCCTGTGATTGGCGATTAATAATTAATTAATTAATAATTAATTGTGATTAATAACACAATGAAATGCACATCATACTGTACTTAAACCAGAAAATGTACGCAAACCAAGGCAAAGTTTTGATGTACATTTTTTTATGTCAATCACAAAACACGCTAAACGGGGCGTCGAGTGGTTAGCGCGCAGACCTCACAGCAAGAAGACTCGAGCGAAGTTTGCATGTTCTCCCCGTGCATGCGTGGGTTTTCTCCGGGTACTCCGGTTTCCTCCCACATTCCAAAAACATGCTAGGTTAATTAGCAACTCCAAATTGTCCATAGGTATGAATGTGAGTGTGAATGGTTGTTTGTCTATATGTGCACTGTGATTGGCGATTATTAATTAATTAATTAATAATTAATTGTGATTAATAACACGATGTAATAACACGATGAAATGCACATCATACTGTATTTAAACCAGAAAATGTATGCAAACCAAGGCAAAGTTTTGATGTACATGTGAATGTGAGTATGAATGGTTGTTTGTCTATATGTGCCCTGTGATTGGCGATTAATCACAAATTAATTCATTACTTAATAATTAATTGTGATTAATAACACAATGAAATGCACATCATAATGTACTGAAACCAGAAAATGTACGCAAACCAAGTAGGTATGAATGGTTGTTTGTCTATATGTGCCCTGTGATTGGCGATTAATCACAAATTAATTCATTACTTAATAATTAATTGTGATTAATAACACGATGAAATGCACATCATAATGTACTGAAACCAGAAAATGTACGCAAACCAAGTAGGTATGAATGGTTGTTTGTCTATATGTGCACTGCGATTGGCTGGCCACCAGTCCAGGGTGTACCCCGCCTCTCACTACCCAGAAGACATCTGGGATAGGCTCCAGCACCTAGAAAATGAATGAATGAATGTTTCAGTTAGAGTCCAACCGATTAGTTCTTTCTGCTAACCAAAGTTTCATTGTACATTGGTCATATCAATTTCTCATTTTTCACGATTCTCTGGCTATGGAAGAAAATACCACAAAAAGATACTATCAAAAAATACCCAGCTCAGTATTGGGGTCTTGGCTCAGATGCGTAAATGTTGGATTTTCTCCAATAGAACAAAATTTGAGGTTAACTTGAATCTCTGAATTACCCATGGGTGTAAATATGAGTATTAGATTAGATTAGATTAGATTCAACTTTATTGTTATTGCTCATGTCACTGGTACAGGGCAACAAAATACAGTTAGCATCCAACCAGAAGTGCAATTATATAAGTACCTTAGTAGTAAGTAAATGTAGAAAAAAAAAATATGGACAGATCTATGTAAAAAAAACTATAACAGGCTATGACTATAATACAGTGAGGATATGTACAGCGATATAAATGACTATAATATGGCTATTGTAGATTATACAGAGTATGAATGATTATATGAATGACTGACCTCTTCATTTTCTACATTCCAACATTGGTTTCACATTCAATTGATGGCTCAATTGATGTTCTTTTTATGTATTTTATGACATGAAAATAGCTATTTTCTGCCTGGAGGTATATCACTCTGCTGTATTACTTTTTCCACTTTGCCACTTTGAATTATTGTTCAGATTACCGAGGGGTTGGATTGATGTTTCATCATCGATGGTGTGCGGTGCCTCGACTCTTCGTCATAGGAGAGGTGTGCACATACATAACAGATTCATTGAAGGCATCTTAATCCTAATGATACATGCTTAGACAGATTCCGGGATGTGCTAGTGTTGTTTCAATTACGCTCATGCAGGAATAGGTTTCATATTTCATGTGTTTGGAATGATTGAACGTGCCGGGGGTGGTATTTCCAGACCTATAGTAGGTCACGTGTGACAGTGGAAAAAAGGATAGTTTGCTGCATTGTCTGTATCAATATTGAGCTGGCAAAAAAAAAATGGATCTCATTGTTCAGGCCGCGTGCTTGGACCCTCACATGGCTCTATAGATTCAGGCTGTGGGTTACTGGCAAGGCTGTCATGTTACTGGGTGTTATTGTGTTGGTAAAAAAATTACCTTTCCATGCAAACAGGTCAGTGTGGTTCTTAAACGCACCTTCTATGCAGGCGCCGACGTGTTTGCTTATTTCTCTGAGGTCATTTACAGTAGTGCAAAATGCAGTTTTTGAATGAAAAAAAAAAACTCTATGGTCCTGTGTGACAGCAGAATTCATGGTTCCATTTTTTCACAGCAGGTCTTCCAGGTACTGAAGCAGCAAAGCAGCCCCTGACTATTACACTACCACCACCATATTTTACCGTCGTTTAGGGCTGGGGGATACATTGATATTTTTAAAATAGCAATATTTAGTTTTAGCACAACATCAAAACCAACTATATTGTTGATTAAATTTTCTACAAGAAAAGCTCTGATAAAACATTCTACTGTTCTCAAATATCTTAATATAAGATGAAAAATAAATAAACAAATCAAGAATAAAGAAAATAAATCAGTAATAAATAAATATAATAATAAATAATAATAATAATAATAAATAAACATATTGCGCAACTGCAGGGTCTTGAGACACATGCTAACTCGCAAACTAGCGAGCTAGCGACCTAAACGGTAGCCTTCAAGTTATTCCCTTTAAACTTAAATAGCCAAAAACATACCACTTCCACACGGATAGGGAGGATAACTATTAACAGTTATTTAACCTTTAACATGAACATTAATCAAACGTAATAATTTTTTCTGGGTACATGATACCATACAGCATCCGTATCAAACTTGAGCGGGCCACACTGACATTAAACTTTCATATCAAGGCGGGGGGCTCAAACCGGTGTCCTGCGGGCCACATTTGGCCCGCGGGCCGCGTGTTTGAGACCCCTGACTTAAAGCATCCGGTATGCTCTGCATCATTCAATTAGTGTGTCTAATGGCGTCTCAAGCTCAACTCTATTAATTATTATGGCCAAAAAAAAAACAACCATCACCCAATTAAAGGCAGCATTTCCCACTGAGGTATCAAGATATCAAAGAAACAACTCCATTGCATTTCGGGTTTAAATGACCTGATACTGAGAGTATTTCTAAATTGAAAAGTCGTTTTAAAAAACGTTTTCAGTATGAATTGTTGGTGAACGAGTGCTCTTTATTTCATGCCACAATATATTTCTCCGTCTCTCCCTTTATTAGCTGAAAAACAAATTCATGAAGAAGATCCCCAGAGATGCCGAGGCGTCAAACGTGCTGGTGGGAGAAGTGGATTTTCTCAACAAACCCTTTGTTGCCTTTGTGCGCCTTTCCCAAGCGACAACACTCGGAGGTCTGACGGAGGTGCCCGTGCCCACCAGGTGAAACACATCAGGCATTGTGTAATATTGTGTGAAGTATCAAATATTTGTACCCATGTACATACATCCGTCTGACTGCTTCCATCATTGCACAGATTCCTCTTTATTCTCTTGGGACCCCAAGGAAAGGCCAAGTCGTATAATGAAATAGGCCGAGCCATAGCAACCCTGATGGTGGATGATGTAAGTTGTGGAATGCACTGTGGAATATCTGGGATGCATTTTTGAGATGCATTCATTACAATCGGGAGAGTCGGGCGTCATTCTTGAATAATGAGCGGACTGAACGCTGTAAAGGGCATACCTTGGTTTCAATTCATCAGTCGAGGAATCATTAAAACACAAATGTGGGCGGTGAAGAAATGACTTTTATTAGCCCAGGGGTCTCAAACTCATGGCCCGCGGGCCGGACGCTAGTTTGAGGCCCCCGCCTTGATATGAAAGTTTAATTTGTTTAATGAATGAATGAATGTTTAATTTGTTTTTTGATTTGCTTATTTATTTAAAAAAAAATTGACATTAAACGTATATTTAATAATTTAATAATAAATACAAATTTATTTTTTTTCATTTGTTTTTTGATTTGCTTATTTATTTTTCCATCTTATTTTGTGTCAAAAAATGAAAATTAACATTAAACGTTTATTTAATAATTTAATAATATATAAATATATATTTCGTTTTTATGCCAATATTGGACGATACCAATAGTAGTATCGATATCAATATGATCTGATATTTCGTTTTTATGCCAATATTGGACGATACCAATAGTAGTATCGATGTCAATATGAACTGATATTTCGTTTCTATGCCAATATTGGATGATACCAATAGTGGTATCGATACCAATATGATCTGATATTTTGTTTTTATGCTAAAATTGGACGATACCAATTGTGGTGTCGATATCAATAGGATCTGATATTTTGTTTTTATGCCAATATTGGACGATACCAATAGTAGTATCGATATCAATATGATCTGATATTTTGTTTTTATGCCAATATTGGGCGATACCAATAGTAGTATCGATATCAATATGATCTGATATTTCGTTTTTATGCCAATATTGGACGATGCCAATAGTAGTATCGATGTCAATATGATCTGATATTTCGTTTTATGCGCAATATTGGACGATACCAATAGTAGTATCGATATCAATATGATCTGATACTTCGTTTTTATGCCAATATTGGACGATACCAATAGTAGTATCGATATCAATATGATCTGATATTTCGTTTTTATGCCAATATTGGACGATACCAATAGTAGTATCGATATCAATATGATCTGATATTTCGTTTTTATGCCAATATTGGACGATACCAATAGTAGTATCGATATCAATATTATCTGATATTTCGTTTTTATGCCAATATTGGACGATACCAATAGTAGTATCGATATCAATATGATCTGATATTTTGTTTTTATGCCAATATTGGACGATACCAATAGTAGTATCGATATCAATATGATCTGATATTTCATTTTTATGCCAATATTGGACGATACCAATTGTGGTATCGATATCAATATGATCTGATATTTCGTTTCTATGCCAATATTGGACGATACCAATTGTAGTATCGATATCAATATGATCTGATATTTCGTTTTTATGCCAATATTGGACTATACCAACAGTAGTATCGATATCAATATGATCTGATATTTCGTTTTTATGCCAATATTGGACTATACCAACAGTAGTATCGATATCAATATGATCTAATATTTCGTTTTTATGCCAATATTGGATGATACCAATAGTAGTATCGATATCAATATGATCTGACATTTCGTTTTTATGCCAATATTGGACGATACCAATAGTAGTATCGATATCAATATGATCTGATATTTCGTTTTTATGCCAATATTGGACGATACCAATAGTAGTATCGATATCAATATTATCTGATATTTCGTTTTTATGCCAATATTGGACGATACCAATAGTGGTATCGATATCAATATGATCTGATATTTCGTTTTTATGCCAATATTGGACGATACCAATAGTGGTATCGATATCAATATGATCTGATATTTCGTTTTTATGCCAATATTGGACGATACCAATTGTGGTATCGATATCAATATGATCTGATATTTTGTTTTTATGCCAATATTGGATGATACCAATAGTGGTATCGATATCAATATGATCTGATATTTCGTTTTTATGCCAATATTGGACGATACCAATAGTAGTATCGATATCAATATTATCTGATATTTCGTTTTTATGCCAATATTGGACGATACCAATAGTAGTATCGATGTCAATATGATCTGATATTTCGTTTTTATGCGCAATATTGGACGATACCAATAGTAGTATCGATGTCAATATGATCTGATTCCACTGCAATAAAACCTCACTACGTCTTTTCCATCCTAGCTCTTCAGCGATGTTGCCTACAAAGCCCGAGACCGCGAGGACCTCATTGCAGGCATAGATGAGTTTTTGGATGAGGTGATTGTGCTCCCCCCAGGGGAGTGGGATCCAAAAATCCGTATTGAGCCGCCCAAGAAAGTTCCCTCGGCAGACAAAAGGTTGGAGTTATACTTAAGTGTTGAGTTCAACACATCTGTCAATGGGATGGGTTAACCGATGGAGATATTTTTCTTTCAGAAAGTCCGTGTTCTCCTTAAATGAACTGGGGCAGATGAACGGTACAGCAGGTGGAGGAGGCGGTCTGGCTGAAGACGAGGAGATGCCAGCACAACATGAACTAGGAGAGGAGCTGGCCTTCACTGGACGGTGGGTTCCCGGCATAAACAGCACTTTTATGGGCATGAATCATTTTGTTTTTTTTGCCAGATAAATGACATTTATGTGGGTATGAATACAAACTTCCAGAAGTTCAGTTCAGTTTATTATCTGGCTGGCTGACACAGCTTTGCCATACCTGTCAACATTTACATTTCAAATATAGTAATCCCTCCTTTATCACTGTTCATTGATTTCACACCCAACCATGATAAGTGAAGTAGGAGTAGTTTTTTTTAAGCAAGTAAGCCTCTTTAACATTTAATGTCACAGCAGTAGACCATGAGGGGAATCCCGAGGAGCGCTACGCCATACCTGTGAAAATATACTAATCCCTCCTTTATCACTGTTCATTGATTTCACACCCAACCATGATAAGTGAAGTAGGAGTATTTTTTAAGCAAGTAAGCCTCTTTAACATTTACATACCGAGGAGCGCTAAGCCATACCTGTCAACATTTACATTTTAAATTTAGTAATCCCTCATTTATCACTGTTCATTGATTTCACACCCAACCATGATGAGTGAAGTAGGAGTATTTTTTTAAGCAAGTAAGCCTCTTTAACATTTAATGTCACAGCAGTAGACCATGAGGGGAATCCCGAGGAGCGCTATGCCATACCTGTGAAAATATACTAATCCCTCCTTTATCACTGTTCATTGATTTCACACCCAACCATGATAAGTTTTTTTTAAGCAAGTAAGCCTCTTTAACATTTAATGTCACAGCAGTAGACCATGAGGGGAATCCCGAGGAGCGCTATGCCATACCTGTGAAAATATACTAATCCCTCCTTTATCACTGTTCATTGATTTCACACCCAACCATGATAAGTTTTTTTTAAGCAAGTAAGCCTCTTTAACATTTAATGTCACAGCAGTAGACCACGAGGGGAATACCGAGGAGCGCTATGCCATACCTGTGAAAATATAGTAATCCCTCCTTTATCACTGTTCATTGATTTCACACCCAACCATGATAAGTGAAGTAGGAGTATTTTTTTAAGCAAGTAAGCCTCTTTAACATTTAATGTCACAGCAGTAGACCATGAGGGGAATCCCGAGGAGCGCTATGCCATACCTGTGAAAATATACTAATCCCTCCTTTATCACTGTTCATTGATTTCACACCCAACCATGATAAGTGAAGTAGGAGTATTTTTTTAAGCAAGTAAGCCTCTTTAACATTTAATGTCACAACAGTTGACCATGAGGGGAATACCGAGGAGCGCTATGCCATACCTGTGAAAATATACTAATCCCTCCTTTATCACTGTTCATTGATTTCACACCCAACCATGATAAGTTTTTTTTAAGCAAGTAAGCCTCTTTAACATTTAATGTCACAGCAGTAGACCACGAGGGGAATACCGAGGAGCGCTACGCCATACCTGTCAACATTTACATTTTAAATATAGTAATCCCTCCTTTATCACTGTTCATTGATTTCACACCCAACCATAATAAGTGAAGTAGGATTTTTTTTAATGACTTTTTCAATTTGTTTTTAAATTTCTAGATACAAATAGGACTCATGCTCATGTGTCTGGCTGTGAATATATTTTAATTTTTATGGGTTTATGGGTTATTCGTAGCAAAGAATATGCTAGTATTTATTTTTGCATGAATTGCTTAATTCAGGGAAAAATACATACAATTTGCTTAAATATGCACATTTTTCACTAATAGTAGGCCATTTGAACCACAGCATGAGTTATAAATTAATATATATTTGAAAAACCATGATAAAGTGAAACCAATGTGGCGAGGCATTTCTGTATGCTAAATATTTCCACATCTCAATCAGCGTTTGTGTCTTCATTTTGTAGCTTCTGCGGTGGATTGTTCCTGGACATAAAACGCAAATTACCATGGATACCCAGTGATTTCTACGAGGGTTTCCACATTCAGTCCATCTCTGCTGTGCTCTTCATCTACTTGGGATGCATCACAAATGCCATCACCTTCGGAGGCCTGCTGGGTGATGCCACAGATAACTACCAGGTCTGACGCTGTGCATGCATGTACTTATTTGCTTCACCGGATCCAAGTAAATACAATTGTTTTTGCTGATTTGTTTTTTTTTTCACTGACACTGACATTGTCCTTATAGTTCGATTTCCGTTCAACATTTGAAACACTTCTATGCTAGGACTACGTTATGCTAGCCATAGCATTTCAGTATGTGGAATCAAACTATGGAATGGATTGAGTAAGGAAATCAAACAATGCACAACGATGAGCCAATTCAAGAAACAAGCAGTTGATGTTTGCTAAATACAAGGATGAAGAGTCTAAACTAAACTAAAATAAACTAAAATAAACTAAAGTAAAATAAAATAAAATAAAATAAAATAAAATAAAATACAATAAAATACAATAAAATAAAATAAAATAAAATAAAATACAATAAAATAAAATAAAATAAAATAAAATAAAATAAAATAAAATAAAATAAAATAAAATAAAATAAAATAAGAAAGCAGGAAGTGAACAAATGTAACAGTTACTGATTGTAAAAGTACCAGATGGAGGGGTAGGATTTAATAAGCTTCTTCCTACTCCTTTTGGACATGTGGAACTGGGAACTGATTATGGGATGGATTCAATTGTAATCTGATGCATGTTCAAATGAAATAAAACCATTACCATTACCATTACCATTACCATTACCATTACCATTACCATTACCATTACATCTGTTAATAAAATGGCTATAACTATTAGATTAGATGCAGCTCCAGAATCCTGCCCTTCTCTCTGGGAAGTTCTCTCGTAGCCCTTGGTCAGTCATGAATATGACTCGACCGATATGGATTTTCAAATATTATAGAATAAAATATTTAAATATATACTTTCGTTTCGCTACCACATCATCTGTCTGTCCTTCTCACCCTCGACAGGGTGTCATGGAAAGTTTCCTCGGTACAGCACTGGCCGGTTCTGTCTTCTGCCTTTTCGGAGGTCAGCCCCTCATCATCCTCAGCTCCACTGGACCCATCCTCATATTCGAAAAACTCCTGTTTGACTTCAGCAAGTAAGCCTCTTTAACATTTAATGTCACAGCAGTAGACCATGAGGGGAATACAAATGAGCACTATGTTATACCTGTGAAAATATACTAATCCCTCCTTTATCACTGTTCATTGATTTCACACCCAACCATGATAAGTGAAGTAGGAGTAGTTTTTTTTAGCAAGTAAGCCTCTTTAACATTTAATGTCACAGCAGTTGACCATGAGGGGAATCCCGAGGAGCGCTACGCCATACCTGTGAAAATATACTAATCCCTCCTTTATCACTGTTCATTGATTTCACACCCAAACCATGATAAGTGAAGTAGGAGTAGTTTTTTTTAAGCAAGTAAGCCTCTTTAACATTTAATGTCACAGCAGTAGACCATGAGGGGAATACAAATGAGCACTATGTTATACCTATGAAAATATACTAATCCCTCCTTTATCACTGTTCATTGATTTCACACCCAACCATGATAAGTGAAGTAGGAGTAGTTTTTTTTAAGCAAGTAAGCCTCTTTGACATTTAATGTCACAGCAGTTGACCATGAGGGGAATACAGAGGAGCGCTACGCCATACCGGTCAACATTTACATTTCAAATATAGTAATCCCTCCTTTATCACTGTTCATTGAATTCACACCCAACCATGATAAGTGAAGTAGGACTATTTTTTTAAGCAAGTAAGCCTCTTTGACATTTAATGTCACAGCAGTTGACCATGAGGGGAATCCCGAGGAGCGCTACGCCATACCTGTGAAAATATACTAATCCCTCCTTTATCACTGTTCATTGATTTCACACCCAAACCATGATAAGTGGTTTTTTAACGACTTTTTCAATTTGTTTTTAAATTTCTAGATACAAACAGGGCTCATGTGTCTGGCTGTGAACATATTTTACTTCATTTCGGCATTTTTATGGGTTTATGGGTTATTGGTAGCAAAGAATATGCTAGAGTATATTTTTGCATGAAATGCTTAATTCAGGGAAAAAAAATCCATACAATTTACTAAAATATGCATATTATTCACTAATAGTAGGCCATTTGAACCAAAGCATGAGTTATAAATTAATATATATTTGAAAAACCATGATAAAGTGAAACCAATGTGGCGAGGCATTTCTGTATGGTAAATTTTCCAGAAAATAAAATAAATAAAACAATGAAATTATGAGAGTTTCCATCATTCCTTATCGCTCTTTGTAAGGAAAGACATTGAGCAAACGTAAAAAGCACAAATGATCGTAGAAAAATTTGGACAGGGGACACAATGACTGGACAGACGCTACAATATTGGGGAACTGGACCAGGAAATTTTACGGTCAGATTATTTTATATCCGCAGAGAACGGAATAAGTGGCTGACAATGTTGACTCATGGCCGACATAAACATAGAGACATTGCATTTTTTTATGCAACGCTGTCTCCAGAAAACTGTTCCAATTACGTTATCACGGTCGAGGTAATGAATTGATTAGTCTTTGAGGGTCCGCCGTGGTTTGAGCACTTGACGCATTCATTCACCATGCTTCCCTGATTTCTACCTCCCAAAGGAATAACAACATTGATTACATGGAGCTGCGCCTGTGGATCGGCATCCACTCATGCTTGCAGTGTTTCATCCTGGTGGCGAGCGACGCCAGTTACATCATCAAGTACATGACACGTTTTACCGAAGAGGGTTTCTCCAGCCTCATTTCCTTCATCTTCATCTCCGATGCCATCAAGAAGATGGTCGGCTCTTTCCAATACTACCCCATCAACACCAACTTCAAACCCGACTACATCACCTCCTACAAGTGCGAGTGCTTGGCGCCAGACCCGAGTAAGTTCATCCCTTGTCTCAGCATGATCGTGAAATTAGTACAAGTGAAGCTTGGAGATTGTTGACGTTTTTTTTTCTTCCATTTATGATTATTATATATTGATTCCATGACTTAAGACAATACTTAACAGTTTATACAGAATTTACTAACCGTGAAACGATTACAGTATACAGTGGATGATCATACAGTCACGAGTCAATACTCACAGCCATGCAAGTTTGATGATTTTTGGTTAAAAATAAAATAATCGTCTTCAGACATAGGCTGAATTTTTCACATCTCATTCAGCCATTCAACATAAATTGGTAATAATTATTCATTCATTCATTTTCTATTGCTTTTCCTCACGAGGGTCACGGGGGTGCTGGAGTCTATCCCAGCCGTCTTCGGGGTAGTGCGAGGCGGGGTACACCCTGGACTGGTGGCCAGCCAATCACAGGGCACATATAGACAAACAACCATTCACACTCACATTCATACCTATGGACAATTTGGAGTCGCTAATTAACCTAGCATGTTTTTTTTGGAATGTGGGAGGAAACCGGAGTAAACCCACGCATGCACGGGGAGAACATGCAAACGCCACACAGAGATAGCCGAGGGTGGAATTGAACCCTGGTCTCCTAGCTGTGAGGTCTGCGCGCTAACCACTCGACCGCCGTGCAACAACATTACTTATTATATTGATTACTCTAATACAGGGGTTTCAAACACGCGGCCCGCGGGCCAAATGTGGCCCGCAGGACACTAGTTTGAGGCCCCCGCCTTGATATGAAAGTTTAATGTTAGTGCGGCCCGCGCAAGTTTGATATGGATGCTGTATGGTATCATGTACCCAGAAAAAATTATTACGTTTGATTAATGTTCATGTTAAAGGTTAAATAACTGTTAATAGTTATCCTCCCTATCCGTGTGGAAGTGGTAAGTTTTTGGCTATTTAAATTGAAAGGAAATAACTTGAAGGCTACCGTTTAGGTCGCTAGCTCTCTAGTTTGCGAGTTAGCATGTGTCTCAAGACCCTGCAGTTGCGCAATATGTTGTAAATAAAAAGAGTATAAATGTGACTATAGTCGTGTTTTGTCATGTCTACAGGGCTCTAATAATGCTTTGTTCATTTTAATGTGAAAAAAATCATTTCTATAGACAGTGACTTCTGTAACTGATTTGTCTCTTGTTTGTTTTTGTCATGCTAAAACAATTTGGCTGCCATCTCTTTCAAGTGAGTCAGCATTTTATTGATTGGCATGCCCAGCAGAGTACATTCTGTTGGGTTCTCGTGATGATTTGGTTTGGTTTTTCTTATTTTATTCCCTTCTGTTTCCCCGTCTCATGAACCCTCCTGGTCTCTACCTACCACCCCCCCCCCCCCTCCTCGTCCTCCCCCAGTGGCTGCAATGATCTTCAATGGTTTAGTTCTGATGCCAGATAACAGCTCTAGTGTCTCTGGGGTAAGTTCTTCTTTTAATTCCACTTTCATGCACCGATTCAGTGTCCGAGTAACTTGTATCAACTTGTACTTTCATCTATAATGGTTATAATTGATAATGGGTTCAGACCCAATATCAGCACAAACCAAGACCAGGAAAGGGATTGTCAGCTAGGCAGTCACGGAATATGCGGCAAACAGACAAAAGGCAAGGTTGAGAATATGGGGCTAAAACCCACAATAAATACTCAGGGTCCTAACCCTGTCAGTCAACGAGGCACTAAAATCCTCGTCCTTTGCATCAAGACCACAAGAACCAGAAGAATCGATAGAATAGACAGAAAACAAAAAAGCAGGAGTTCCTCAAGGAGGAGTACTAAGATCAACTCTCTTTCCGACATCAACAACAAAACAAAACATTATCGACATACCTCAAAATACAATGTAAACAAACAACCCAGATTTGGCACAGCAAGGGAAGACCGGGACTGGAGCTGGTCATCGATAAAACCTGGCTTTTTAATGCACAAGACTAGACACACACAAACTAATAAACACGTCTAAAAACCTTGGTTTGAATGATTCCTACTATCAGAGAATCTGTAATGCAGTCTTCCGGTATCTGTTTCTCCAGAGTAGCAAGAGAGTAACGGTATTTTGGGTGATGTACCAGAAAAAAATGTACACAGATGACTTGGTTGACCATGTAGAAGAAGTAGTGGAACTGGAATTGACATCAAATTTCCACAAACTAAAGAAGCCTGCCTATCAGTTCCAACTGTTGGTTCTCAAAGGAGTACAACATGCCAGACTGAGCCCACATACCTTGAGTACAATTTAGTTTTTTGGCCAGTACTCCAAGCCACAGATACAGGAAAGTAGAAACAACAGAACCAACCTGATACCTGATGAACATCAGTGATCTTGATCCTGGAGATCCTGAATCCACATCAGTTGGTTTGAATGATTCCTACTATCTGGGAATCTGTAATGCAGTCTTCCGGTATCTGTTTCTCCAGAGTAGCAAGAGAGTAACGGTATTTTGGGTCATGTACCAGAAAAAAAATGTACACAGATGACTTGGTTGAGTAGTGGAACTGGAATTTACGTCAAATTTCCACAAACTAAAGAAGCCTGCCTATCAGTTCCAACTGTTGGTTCTCAAAGGAGTACAACATGCCAGACTGAGCCCACATACCTTGAGTACAATTTAGTTTTTTGGCCAGTACTCCAAGCCACAGATACAGGAAAGTAGAAACAACAGAACCAACCTGATACCTGATGAACATCAGTGATCTTGATCCTGGAGATCCTGAATCCACATCAGTTGGTTTGAATGATTCCTACTATCTGGGAATCTGTAATGCAGTCTTCCGGTATCTGTTTCTCCAGAGTAGCAAGAGAGTAACGGTATTTTGGGTGATGTACCAGAAAAAAATGTACACAGATGACTTGGTTGACCATGTAGAAGAAGTAGTGGAACTGGAATTGACATAAAATTTCCACAAACTAAAGAAGCCTGCCTATCAGTTCCAACTGTTGGTTCTCAAAGGAGTACAACATGCCAGACTGAGCCCACATACCTTGAGTACAATTTAGTTTTTTGGCCAGTACTCCAAGCCACAGATACAGGAAAGTAGAAACAACAGAACCAACCTGATACCTGATGAACATCAGTGATCTTGATCCTGGAGATCCTGAATCCACATCAGTTGGTTTGAATGATTCCTACTATCTGGGAATCTGTAATGCAGTCTTCCGGTATCTGTTTCTCCAGAGTAGCAAGAGAGTAACGGTATTTTGGGTGATGTACCAGAAAAAAATGTACACAGATGACTTGGTTGACCATGTAGAAGAAGTAGTGGAACTGGAATTGACATAAAATTTCCACAAACTAAAGAAGCCTGCCTATCAGTTCCAACTCTTGGTTCTCAAAGGAGTACAACGTGCCAAACTGAGCCTGCATACCTTGAGTACAATTTAGTTTTCTGGCCAGTACTCCAAGCCACAGATACAGGAAAGTAGAAACAACAGAACCAACCTGATACCTGATGAACATCAGTGATCTTGATCCTGGAGATCCTGAATCCACATAGAGCACAGCAGTTGGTTTGAATGATTCCTACTATCAGGGAATCTGTAATGCAGTCTTACGGTATCTGTTTCTCCAGAGTAGCAAGAGAGTAACGGTATTTTGGGGGATGTACCAGAAAAAAAATGTACACAGATGGCTTGGTTGACCATGTAGAAGAAGTAGTGGAACTGGAATTGACATAAAATTTCCACAAACTAAAGAAGCCTGCCTATCAGTTCCAACTGTTGGTTCTCAAAGGAGTACAACGTGCCAAACTGAGCCTGCATACCTTGAGTACAATTTAGTTTTCTGGCCAGTACTCCAAGCCACAGATACAGGAAAGTAGAAACAACAGAACCAACCTGATACCTGATGAACATCAGTGATCTTGATCCTGGAGATCCTGAATCCACATCAGTTGGTTTGAATGATTCCTACTATCAGGGAATCTGTAATGCAGTCTTACGGTATCTGTTTATCTGGAGTAGCAAGAGAGTAAAGGTATTTTGGGTGATGTACCAGAAAAAAAGGTCATAAGGTGGAAGGTATTTGGCTTTAGCTTTACTGAAAAATGACTTTCGGTCATGATGGTGGACGGGTCAGGAATTGAACAGGAAGGATCAGAAACTGGATTTGGCAGAGAGGAAGTTTGGATTGAGGCATAACCAGGATTGCAGGTCTGGGATTTTAATTGACAGGTAGAGTACAGTAGTAGTAGTAGTAGGTAAGCAAAAAAAGTACTGGTAGTCGACAGGTAACACCAGGGATGGACTATCCTAGACTCAACTCCACTTTCCCAACGCTCTGCACTGTGAATGACAATGTTACATCTCTGCTGACCAAAAAACGTTTCTTTGTCTTCTGCATTACCGAACTCACCCCCAGTTGAATGTGACAGTTCTGGACTGGAGCCAGCTGAGTAAGAAGGAGTGTTTGAAGTACGGGGGTTCTTTGGTGGGGAACGCCTGCAAGTACGTCCCGGATCTGGCGCTTATGTCCTTCATCCTGTTCTTTGGGACGTACTCCATGACTGTCACTCTCAAGAAGTTCAAGTTCAGCCGCTACTTTCCCACCAAGGTGACAATGTGACTTATTATTATTATTATTATTATTATTATTATTATTATTATTATTATTATTATTATTATTATTATTATTATTATTATTATTATTATTATTATTATTATTATTATTATTATTATTATTATTATTATTATTATGCCTCTCAATCATAAGATGATTTGCTTTGGTGAGTACCGTATTTTCTGGAGTATAAGTCGCTCGGGAGTATAAGTCGCACAAGGTCAAAAATGCATAATTGGGTAGATAAGTCGCATTTTTTGCGGGTAATTTATTTTATGTCATTATGTCATTGTATGGTCATATCACCTCCTACTTCGGTACGTGATAAAAAATAAATAAATAAAAATGTAACTATATTACCCTATATTTTACTATATCTTACTTATATGGGGAAATATGGGGTACTAACTATAAAAGCAATCCTCACTAGCTAAATGTACTGCAAAAAAAGGTCAGTCAGGATAATTCATAATGGCGCCTACAGAGAACATACTAACTCCTTATTTCTAAAACTTGCTGATATAGTTCATCTTCAAACAGCTAAAAATAATGCATAAGGCTAAAAAATAAACAATTAGCTACAAATGAGCTTTTCTGGTCATGTTTTAGTTTATTGTGCTTGTGTGACTGATGCACGATCGTGCCCGCTGTCCTGTGAAATGCGGCGTCTAAGTTATGAAAGAAGTTTAAGATTGCAAAGTGCATATGACAACGTTTTGAGATGGGTGTAATATTGGTGCATTTTATTTTTATGTCAACCATACGTACATGCAGGATGCTTGATGCTGCTCTTGTGCTATTGTGCACAAGTGTACCCGATGTTGTGGCCAGTCAATGCAGTTTAATGTTACCACTGTCTGTGTATTTCTAACTGAAAATGAACAAAAGTGAATACATAAGGAGTATTTTGGGATAGGCTGTAGTTTGGATATGACTGTTTATGTTTTCAATTACCTCCATTGACAGACTGCTTTTCAATACTTGCACAATTTTGTTTACTCTTGTCCAGAAATATATGTTGACTCTTCTGTTATTTTTATTTTTGCTTTTTATTCCAGCTGAGGAAACTCATCAGTGACTTCTCGATCTTCATGTCAATCATGACGTTTGTGGGCCTTGACATGCTGATGGGTCTCAAAACCCCCAAGTTAATTGTCCCGACAGAATTCAAGGTACGGTCTGTATTTTCTTCTTTCTAACATTTTATGCATGCTAACACTTTGTGTATGCTAACATTTTGTGTATTCTATTTGTGGATGCTAACACTTTGTGCATGCTAACACATTATGCATGCTAACACTTTGTGTATGCTAACATTTTGTGTATTCTATTTGTGGATGCTAACACTTTGTGCATGCTAACACATTGTGCATGCTAAAACTTTGTGCATGCTAACACTTTGTGCATGCTAACACTTTGTGCATGCTAACTTTTTGTGCATGCTAACTTTTTGTGCATGCTAACTTTTTGTGCATGCTAACAGTTTGTGCATGCTAAAACTTTGTGCATGCTAACACTTTGTGCATGCTAACTTTTTGTGCATGCTAACTTTTTGTGCATGCTAACTTTTTGTGCATGCTAACAGTTTGTGCATGCTAACATTTTGTGCATGCTAACACTTAGTGTATGCTAACTTTTTGTGCATGCTAACACTTTTTGTATGCTAACATTTTCTGCATACTAACACTTTGTGTATGCGAACATTTTGTGCATGCTAACACTTTGTGCATGCTAACTTTTTGTGCATGCTAACATTTTGTGTATGCTAACACTTTGTGTATGCTAACACTTTGTGTATGCTAACACTTTGTGTATGCTAACACTTTATGTATGCTAACACTTTGTGTATGCTAACTTTTTGTGCATGTAAACACTTTGTGTATTCTATTTGTGCATGTGAACATTTTTTGCATGCTAACACTTGATGTATGCTAACACTTTATGTATGCTAACACTTTGTGTATGCTAACTTTTTGTGCATGTTAACACTTTGTGTATTCTATTTGTGCATGCTAACATTTTTTGCATGCTAACACTTGATGTATGCTAACTTTTTGTGCATGCTAACACTTTGTGTATTCTATTTGTGCATGCTAACATTTTGTGCATGCTAACACTTTGTGCATGCTAACACTTTGTGCATGCTAACATTTTGTGCATGCTCACACTTTGTGTATTCTCTTTGTGAATGCTAACATTTTGTGCATGCTAACACTTTGTGTATGCTAACTTTTTGTGCATGTTAACAGTTTATGCATGCTAACATATTGTGCATGCTAACATTTTGTGCATGCTAACACTTTGTGTATTCTATTTGTGCATGCTAACATTTTGGGCATGCTAACACTTTGTGTATTCTATTTGTGCATGCTAACATTTTGGCATGCTAACACTTTGTGTATGCTAACTTTTTGTGCAAGCTAAGTTTATGCATGCTAACATTTTGTGTATGCTAACATTTTATGCATGCTAACACTTTGTGTATTCTATTTGTGCACACTAACACTTTGTGTATGCTAACTTTTTGTGCATGCTAACAGTTTATGCATGCTAACACTTTGTGTGCAGCAGTTTTCATACAACTCTGAAAGAAGAAATAGGGGGGGTGCATATCAGCATGATAAATGATCATAATACACAAATACAGGTTGAATTGCTCCTTGGGAACCATTCATTGTGTTAATCCGAATCCATCATGAGAATGTGCAAATCAAACACAAGACACAGATAAAAGGGCAATTTCAGCATGTGAATAATTGACAAAAGACCATCATAACTGTCAAAAAGCTTATCGTGCTTCCACTTACTGTTTGGACAAAGCAAATGCAAGTCTTGACTGAGGATGTAATGACACAAACATACGTATGATTCATTGCGGAACTAAAGTGTTTTCTTATCTCTGACTAGCCTACTCGGTCGGATCGTGGCTGGCTTGTGATGCCGTTTGGAAAGAACCCCTGGTGGGTTCAAGTGGGCAGTTTTGTCCCTGCCCTCCTGGTCACCATCCTCATCTTCATGGATCAGCAGATCAGCGCTGTCATTGTCAACCGCAAAGAAAACAAACTCAAGGTACGGGTGGATGTCTGCTCGAATGCTTTGCTTCCTAATTAAGATCAAGGTTGAATCCCAAATAATAATACAAATAAAAATAGGCAAATGATGCAATTCATAACAAATATTTCCTATCATAAAATAAAGTGCATACATTTCAATATTGTATAGGATAAATAAAACGCACATATTTTTACTTAGTGTGACATTTATTTCAAAACAACAAACTCTAATAAATAACCAGCACTGTAGTGACATAAACCTTGCCATGCACCATTTCAAGCTTTAAAAAAAACTCCCAGTTTTGGCCTCACTCTCTTCCTCTTGGTATTTTTTTCCTCTTAGTTATGGTATTTTGTTATATTTTACTTTTCCATAAAGGGATATTAGCTATTGAATGGACTCAAACACAGGGCTGGCTGATGATTAATGGGCTACAATGATTAACTCATTGCAAATACTAATAATAATAGTAAAAGTGCATGGCAGTATTATTGGATATTCCTAGCTGCAACATCGACGCAAGGTAGTTTTATAAAGTTATTCTATTTTTCTACAACAATGCCTTGCTTATGAAAACCAAATGGCAGATTTAATGTCATATTGGTGCATATTTCTTGTGACTGCCGCAATCATCTGGCAATTTTCCCCTTCACACAGTTGTCTGCAGGGACGTGACTAGGATGAAAGAAAGGGGGGGGGCGGTTATTCTGCGGATAAAATTCAACATGGCCGGCGTTTTATACATAATGACTATCTGTGCCTAAGCTTAACTGCTTAGAGTGGCTTTGGTGTCCCAAGGCTTGGTGGTTCCTGGTTTGCTCCTGAACAACCTAAACTATTTCTTTACAGTAATTATTATTATTATTATTATTGCATAATCCCCAACACACCAAACCATAACCCATAGAGCTGTGATGTGAAATACTGAGGGCCCATTTTTTTCTTTCTGTCCCTTCAGAAAGGTTGTGGCTACCATTTGGATCTATTCTGGGTGGGCGTCTTGATGGCCGCTTGCTCCTTCTTGGGTCTGCCCTGGTATGTTGCTGCCACCGTCATCTCCATTGCCCACATCGATTCTCTAAAAATGGAGAGTGAATCCAGCGCTCCAGGAGAGCAGCCGCAATTCCTCGGGGTCAGGTTAGGCAAAAGCATTTCAATTTCAGCAGAGCAAGAGTCTTGAACCAGTCATGATGTGCTATATATATCACTATTATACACTTACTATGGTGCCCATTATGGCATTGGATGCTCATATAACCTCCTACTGCGGTACGTGATTAATTTAATTTAATTTAATTTAATTTAATTTAATTTAATTTAATTTAATTTAATTTAATTTAATTTAATTTAATTTAATTTAATTTAATTTAATTTAATTTAATTTAATTTAATTTAATTTAATTTAATTTAATTTAATTTAATTTAATTTAATTTAATTTAATAACCCATAGAGCCAATTTAACCCATAACCCAATTAAATTAAATTAAATTAAATTAAATTAAATTAAATTAAATTAAATTAAATTAAATTAAATTAAATTAAATTAAATTAAATTAAATGGCAATTACATTTAATTTAATGTAGTTATTTTTTTATTTAAATTAAATAAAATTAAATAAAATTAAAAGGCAATTACATTTAATTTAATTTAATTTAATTTAATTTAATTTAATTTAATTTAATTTAATTTAATTTAATTTAATTTAATTTAATTTAATTTAATTTAATTTAATTTAATTTAATTTAATTTAATTTAATTTAATTTAATTTAATTTAATTTAATTTAATTTAATTTAAAGGCAATTAAATTTAATTTAATTTAATTAAAATTTAATTTAATTAAAATTTAATTTAAAGGCAATTAAATTTAATTTAATTTAATTAAAATTTAATTTAATTAAAATTTAATTGTATTAAATTTAATTGTATTAAATTTAATTTAATTTAATTTAATTGTATTAAATTTAATTTAATTTAATTGTATTAAATTTAATTTAATTTTATTTAATTTTATTTTATTTAATTTAATTGGAAAGCAGGAAGTGAACAAATGTAACAGTTACTGATTTTTGGTGCAGATTAAGTGTAAGAGTACCTCCATTTTTATAGGCTCAATAGTATTAGAGTGGAACCCGTTTAAGTCAACTCTCGTTGATCGACTCATCGAGTCTCGGTCCAAAGTCAAGCACTTTTATCAACATAAAATCCGAAACCAAAATTTCTATTCTTCATGTACGCATGAGTCAGCAAAACTCCTGTATTCATTAATCATCAAATAACTCGGAAAAACTGCAGTACCAGTGAGTCAGTGAAACCAGAGTCTTCTTTGAGTACTCCTAAGTCAGTGAAACTCGATTCTTTGGTGAGAACCCGTGAGTCAGTGACTGTGGAGCCAAAAATAATTGTGCAAGCAGTGGATGTATATATTGAGTTACATCGGCAACCGCTTATGTTGACACGAATCAGCCAATCAGAAGGATGTCGATTTAAACATTTTTCACTGTACTATAGTATTTGAACAACTGATATCTCTGGGAATATTCAGCTACTGTAAACCTGTGAGGGTCACTATTATTATTATTATTCCAGTCGGAGTGAAATAATTAGTAAAGAATATAAGAAAAATATTTGCTCTCATTTATCTAATGTATGTTTATCATTACAGAGAACAGCGAGTCACGGGCATCCTAGTGTTTGCTCTCACCGGGGTTTCCATCTTCCTTGCTCCAGTGCTGAAGGTATGAAGAATACCAGCAATGAACCACATGTGCTGTGCAAAAGCTTTAGACCAGGGGTCTCAAACTCAATTTACCTGGGGGCCACCGGAGCTAGGTTCTGGGTGAAGCCGGGCCGCATCGGGTTTTCAAAAAAAACCCCAAAAAAAACGCATTTATTAAAAACTGGAAAAAAAAATCAATAAAAAAACTATCTTCAATGCTTTTGCTTCTGCTATACCCTACACTTTTTCAGTACTTTGGTTCCGGTTTTCCACACCAAAATATCTGATAAAACATTCCACTGTTCTCAAATATCTTCATTTTTATTTTTCTATACACAAAATAAGATTTAAAAAAATAAATAAACAAATTAAGAATAAAGACAATAAATCAATCAATCAGTAATAAATAAGTAAAATAATAATAAAACAGCAAATAAGAAAAACGTAAGAAACCACATACAGTTGGTAGAGAAATATTTTTTTCAGATTCAAATGTACAGCATTAACAGTTATTTAACCTTTAACATGAACATGAATGAAACTTAATAATTTGACCCAATTAGCAAGTTAGCATCGTACTCAGTTCCATCTGGGAGCAGCGTCGTAACTTTAACAACATGTTTATCTTGACGTGTATTTTCCGTTTTTATTCCAAATCATTTCCTGCATTTATTTGTACCCATAAGCGTCATAAGCCTTTAGCTTCATTGCTAATCCAAAGCAAAACATGGCGGGGTAACAGGGTAGGGTAACGGTATGGGCGGGGCAAAAATCATGTTAATTGTGTCCGGTGTGCACACACAGCTTTAAGCTGTCATTTCAACATTTGGTATCAAAGTACGGGGCCTCAAAGTAGAGTCTCGCGGGCCGCATTTGGTCCGCGGGCCGCGAGTTTGAGACCCTTGCTTTAGACCATGATTGGAATTTACTGTAGGATTACGTGACAATAAAACGGTGAACGTTTGCACAGCACTGTGTAGTATCTTGTTTACCTTCCCATGATCCAGTCTTGTCACATGATTTCTGAACTTTGTCTTGTTTGTAGTTCATCCCCATGCCTGTACTATATGGCGTCTTCCTCTACATGGGGGTGGCTTCCCTTGGCGGAATCCAGGTACGCTTAGAGAAACGTGTTGGGATAAATTGGCTGCCCTTCAGTCTTATTACGTTTGTTGAGTGACAGCGAGAGAAATGATTTGGAGCTGCCAGACAAAGCAGAGAGCAGGCAGGCTGTCGGATTACTGACAGCTTGGAAATTATTTGAATTATGGATGTACGCACGATGTTGCATATACTGTATTTACCGACAACATTACTATTTTTGTAACAATATGCTATTGTACAGTCCAATATTTTCTCCCGCTTTTATATTAGTAGTTCTCAACATTTTTTTCAATTAAGTACTGGAAATATTATTTTCAAGTAAGCACCCCCCCCTCCTCAGACTACAGAAAAAGATGTAAAACACAGCACTGTAGCATCATTGTATGATTTATTACTGTCCAAACAGTTTGTTTGAATATTTTAAAGATAAAACTAAAGCCCTATTGTAATCGTAATGTTTATTATTATTATTATTATTATTCTCCCAAAATGATGAGAATCAGAATCAGAATCAGAAAAGGTTTATTGCCAAATATGATCAAACACATACTAGGAATTTGTTTTGGTATAGTAGGTGCAGACACATCTATTAAAAAAGAATGAAAAATACAAAATATGAAAAATACAAAATCGCGATCGCGATGTTGAGGGCCTTAACATGCCCGAAAACTCACCAAATTTGGCGAGCGCATCAGGTCTGGCGAAAAATTTGATATTTTATGGGTTTCAAACATAATTAGGGCTCGAGCACTGACAGTGCGAAAGCCCTATTGTAATCGTAATGTTTATTATTATTATTATTATTTTTCTCCCGAAATGATTGCAATTTTGAGGGCCTTAACATGCCCGAAAACTCACCAAATTTGGTGAGCGCATCAGGTCTGGCAAAAAATTTGATATTTTATGGGTTTCAAACATAATTGGGGCTCGAGCACTGACAGTGCAAAAGCTGTATTGTAATCGTAATGTTTGTTATTATTATTATTATTATTCTCCCAAAATGATCGCGATTTTGAGGGCCTTAACATGCCCGAAAACTCACCAAATTTGGCGAGCGCATCAGGTCTGGCGAACAATTTGATATTTTATGGGTTTCAAACATAATTAGGGCTCGAGCACTGACAGTGCGAAAGCCCTATTGTAATCGTAATGTTTGTTATTATTATTATTATTATTATCCCAAAATGATCGCAATTTTGAGGGGCTTAACATGCCCGAAAACTCACCAAATTTGGCGAGCGCATCAGGTCTGGCCAAAAATTTGATATTTTATGGGTTTCAAACATTATTAGGGCTCGAGCACTGACAGTGCGAAAGCCCTATTGTAATCGTAATGTTTATTATTATTATTATTATTATTATTTTTCTCCCAAAATGATCGCGATTTTGAGGGCCTTAACATGCTCGAAAACTCACCAAATTTGGCGAGCGCATCAGGTCTGGCGAAAAATTTAATATTTTATGGGTTTCAAAGATAATGTTCCAAAAATTGACTCTCTAGCGCCACCTTGAAATTTAAAAAAAAATTAGCCCCCGCCACCAGTTTCACCGATCGTCACGAAACTTGGTGGAGACGTCTATCATGACAGGACGCACCAAAAAGTCTCAAGAACGCATATTGCAAAACCAACAGGGAGTCGGCCATTTTTGATCAGCTGGGATAGCACCCCCGCGACCCTCCTGAGGATAAGCGGTAGAAAATGAAAAAAAAAATTGTTTTAACATTTTAAACATTTAACATTCTCTCTCCCACTTTATAATAAACATACAATAAATAATAAACAATAATAAACATGACAATAAATAATCTGTATACTTCACTTATTGTTCCCACGGTATATACACTAAATGTCAAGCAACCCCTGGCGTGACTTCAAGTACCCCCAGGAGTACTAGTACCACCATTTAAGACCCAATTAGGGCACCCCCCTGCAGTCCCAAGAAGGTCAAGTTATTTTTGTCTTCATATTATTAGAAATTTGAATATGTTTAACATGTACACACCTACAATAAGCCATGTGTTTACATTCTATCATTACAAAGACTTTAACAGGAGTTTATTCACTTTCTGTCTTTTAATGTTACTTTTTTTAATAAGGAGAGAAAAGAATAAAAAACATGTTTGTTTTTGTTTATGCCAGAGGCAACGTTCCCTCGAAGCTGTACATTAAATCCTTCCAGCGGAACAAAATAAAATCCAACCGAAACATTAAATAAAACGGACAAACTGACTTACCGAATACAAGAATTGTTACGCCGAGTGTGCATGAGTGATGCCAAAAAGAAGGTGGTTGGTTTTTTTTTTTTCTTAGAAGAAAGAAAACAACATTGTGAAACCCGCCATGCTGACCTTTTGAACTCACTCATATACAAAATACCACAGAATGGAAGTTGGAATGGAAGTTTCTTCCAGAGGAATAACCTCACTCTTAAATTAAATTAAATTAAATTAAATTAAATTAAATTAAATTAAATTAAATTAAATTAAATTAAATTAAATTAAATTAAATTAAATTAAATTAAATTAAATTAAATTAAATTAAATTAAATTAAATTAAATTAACCCCCGCCTCTCGCCCGAAGACAGCTGGGATAGGCTCCAGCAACCCCCGCGACCCTTGTGAGGAAAAAGCGGTAGAAAATGAATGAATGAATGAAAAAAAATAAAATAGGAAAGCAGGAAGTGAACAAATGTAACAGTTACTGATTGTAAAAGTACCAGATGGAGGGGTAGGATTTAATAAGCTTTGCTTCTTCCTACTCCTTTTGGACCATTACCATTACCATTACCATTATCATTACCATTACCATTACCATTACCATTACCATTACCATTACCATTACCATTACCATTACCATTACCATTACCATTACCATTACCATTACCATTACCATGCTAGGTTAATTGGAGATTCTAAATCAGGGGTGCCCATGACATCGATTGCGACCTACCGGTGTATTGCCAAGGGTCAATCGCGTAAACGTCACTTTGTCAGATGTCATATGTCATCAGTCAGCTAGCATTAAGCTCCCCTCGGATTTTTGCTCCCCCCGCGGCGTTTAAAGCTACACACGGAGATGCAACTTTCGTCTTTATTATTCTGATTACAGATCAACTCACTCAACGGTATTATGGTAAATGGTCTTTCTCGTATAGACACAGTTAGTACATTTAGTACCTACTGGTGATGCAGCATCAGGAACATCTGAGGGTTTAGTGGAAAAAAACAATAATGTTTTTGTTTCAATCCCATTTCTTATTTTTGTATTCTGAAGCCTAAATTCCGTCAGACTACATTAGTCTTTATTTGTCTCCCTTTTGTGTTCCGGGATGTTAGAAACTGACTTGGGTGTTTGAAAGTGACCTGACGTGGTTTTTCTTCACCCTCTGTAGTTCTGGGACAGGATTAAATTGTACATGATGCCGTCCAAGCACCAGCCCGACCTCACCTACCTGCGCCATGTTCCCCTGAGGAGGGTGCACCTCTTCACCCTGATCCAGATCATATGCCTGGCTGTACTCTGGATACTCAAATCTACATTTTTAGCAATCATCTTTCCGGTTATGGTATGTACTGAAATACTATACTCGATGAGCTATTCTTACAAATTGTACTACAGTAATCCCTTGCCCGCTTCACTTATTAATTTTTTTTAAATATGTATATTTATGCAAATATGACTTCCCCAAAGTAACAGCTAAATGAAGTGAAATACAAATATAAGGCATTCAGAAGACTCATTCAAATACATGATTATTTGTAGTATTCCACACTGGTCAGTAGATATCAGTCAAGCTACTACAATGTTGCCTGAGACACACAAGCACCCAACTTGATAGCCAAAACAACAGGCTTTTATTGCAGATGTGAATTTTCTCACAACAGGCACAATAATCTAGAACACAAGTTACTGACTCCGCTACTACATATGCATGTAAATGTGACTATAGGGGTGTTAGTTTATGTCTAGAGGTTTCTAATAATGTTAAAAACAGTATTCAGAAGGTCCTAAACAGGTTGACTACCAAAATAATAAAACTTATAAATAAGGAATCCTACTTTGCAGAAATTCACTTTTTTTACATAACCAGTGATAAATGAGGGATTACTGTAGATCAGGGGTCTCAAACTCAATTTACCTGGGGGCCACTGGAGCTAGGGTCTGGGCAAGGCTGGGCCGCATCAGGTTTTCCAAAAAAAAAACAAAAAACAGAAAAATATACAAACTTTTTCAGTGATTTTCTACAATAAAAGCTCTGATAAAACATTCCACTGTTCTATCTATCAGTAATAAATAAAAAATATAATAATAATAATAAAACTGCAAATAATAAAAACTTCAGAAACCACTTATAGTTGGTGGGTAGACAAATGATTTTTTTCAGATTAAAATGAACAAAGCATTATTAGAGCCCTGTAGACATGACAAAACACGACTATAGTCACATTTATACTCTTTTTATTTACAACATATTGCGCAACTGCAGGGTCTTGAGACACATGCTAACTCGCAAACTAGAGAGCTAGCGACCTAAACGGTAGCCTTCAAGTTATTTCCTTTCAACTTAAATAGCCAAAAACTTACCACTTCCACACGGATAGGGAGGATAACTATTAACAGTTATTTAACCTTTAACATGAACATGAATCAAACGTAATAATTTTTTCTGGGTACATGATACCATACAGCATCCATATCAAACTAACATTAAACTTTCATATCAAGGCGGGGGGCCTCAAACTAGCGTCATGCGGGCCACATTTGGCCCGCGGGCCGCGTGTTTGAGACCCCTGCTGTAGACAGTTCAAAGTTTTCTGTGTAACACATTTTTTTGTCATCTCGTCTTAAACTTCAGATCCTGGGTCTGATGGTTGTCCGCAAAATGCTGGACATGGTCTTCTCCCAGCACGACCTGGCTTGGCTGGATGACTTGCTGCCCGAGAAAGAGAAGAAAAAGAAGGACGATGACAAGACGAAGGGGAAAGACAAGAAAAGGCTCAAACTGGATGCCAGTGAGGATGAGGTGTGTAAAAACGGACTTCTGCTGCCCCCTGCAGCACATAAGTGCCTTTTTTCTAATCATATTTATGTGTGTACTATGTGTGTGTTTTTTTTGCAGGAGAAGTACAGCCCTTACAGCAACCATTCACCAAGTTCGGACTCAGACGTGGATCGCAGGTACTGTGTCCTCAAACTGCACATCCCCTACAAAGATCTGGTCTACCCTGAAGTTGAACAGTCTGAGTGGGGTGCATACTGCCAGCCCTCTGCTACACATCATGCTCTTTAAGCAACACATACATTGTACACAATACACACAAGTCACCGAATAGATGTCTTATTTTGTCTAGAGGATGTTTTCGTGTTTTTAAGTAATTGGAATAGCATTTGAAGTAAAGTTAAAGCTGTTTTTTTGCTTTAAAATTATATATATGTACATATATATATATATACACATATAGACAAACAACCATTCACACTCACATTTATACCTATGGACAATTTGGAGTCGCTAATTAACCTAGCATGTTTTTGGAATGGTGGGAGGAAACCGGAGTACCCGGAGAAAACCCACACATGCACTGGGAGAACATGCAAACTCCACACAGAGATAGCCAAGGGTGGAATTGAACCCTGGTCTCCTAGCTGTGAGGTCTGTGCGCTAACCACTCGACCGCATTGATATGAAAAAAAAAAACGGTCCATTTATGTCAACTTGTGTTGTTGTACAATGGATCCCCTGCAGAAGTGCGATTTAGCATTCCTTATCAGGAAGTTACCCAGCATGCTCTGCGGTTATTAGTATTGTTTTGAATGAAGTGAGGTCTGTCATCTATACATCTATGCTGTATCAGAGGCCGAATTCGGAGTTCATGCTTTATAGTTTTATAATTAGAGATTAGAGGCGGTACGGCGGTCTAGTGGTTAGCGCACAGACCTCACAGCTAGGAGACCAGGGTTCAATTCCCACCCTCGGCCATCTCTGTGTGGAGTTTGCATGTTCTCCCCGTGCATGCGTGGGTTTTCTCCGGGTACTCCGGTTTCCTCCCACATTCCAAAAAAACATGCTAGGTTAATTAGCGACTCCAAATTGTCCATAGGTATGAATGTGAGTGTGAATGGTTGTTTGTCTATATGTGCCCTGTGATTGGCTGGCGACCGGTCCAGGGTGTACCCTGCCTCCCGAAGACAGCTGGGATAGGCTCCAGCACCCCCCGCGACCCTTGTGTGGAAAAAGCGGTAGAAAATGAATGAATGAATGAATTAGACATTAGCATGCAGACCTCACACCTAGGAGACCCAGGTTCAATTCCACCCTAGGCCATCTCTGTGTTTTTTTTGTTTTTTTTCAAAAACATGCTAGGTTAATTATCCACTCCAAATTGTCCATAGGTATGAATGTGAGTGTGAATGGTTGTTTGTCTATATGTGCCCTGTGATTGGCTGGCCAATCCGTGCCTCTCGCCTGAAAACAGCTATGACGTAAATCTACATGACCGTGTAAACCTGCCATAAGTGACACAAAGATCTAATTGTCGTCTGCATAGTTCTGGTAGGACACATTGCAGCAGCGTATTAGCTGGCCTAAAGAAAGCATGTACAGATTGAACTGTAAGGGTCGCAGGATTGACCCCTGGGGATCCCCATATGTCATAACCCATGACAGACAGTTACCAATTCCAACAAAGTGCTTCCTGTCCTCCAGATAGGAAATGACTCTGTTATTTTACTTAAGATTTGGGTTCTTATGGGTTAAATCGTGAAGCGGAAGTACGTAAAAATGCACATTCAAGGATAAATAGCCACTTTTTCAGGCACAACTCTGCTACATTCTTAATGTATCGCCTTTTGTTGTTGATTCTAATACTTTTGTAACACCCGTATTGATATTTCTGTTTTATTTAATGGTGAAATGGTGAAATGTAAATAACACAACTAAACCGTGTCCTTTCCATGCACTTTAAGGCAATGCAGATCTTTGTCATGTTATGTTATGTATGCATTGTCATGTCCCCATGATGTACAGTATATGAATTTATTACGACAGGGAGGGACTGTGGTATGAATTCAAATGCACTGTGATGATTATAACGCATACAGAATAAGAATAGATGTTATTTAAGTTTAGGGATGTATTTGTAGAATCATTCAAAATGAAAAAAAAAAAAAAAGAGTTGTAATTGTTTTGGTTGTTTCTTTTGTCATCCATGTCCCGACATTGCATGGGAATTAATGAATGCTTCTGGAGCGTTTTATTTTGTAATATTCCCTCCCAAATCCACCCCCTAAAAAATACCCCCAAATACACTTGATGCATTTATTTGGTACTTTTGTCCTGCAAATACATAGTATTGTTTATGCGCTAGTGTTGTGTTCATTCCTTGTATGCAAATGACCCCCCTCATGTCTGCATTGCTTTGAAAGAGGCATGGTTTGGAAACTAAAGTGTATTTTTAAGATGCATGTACATACATGTACATCATTAAGTACATTGGAATTGATAAGTACATACATGTGCTTTCCATGCACTGTGAATGGTGAAGGTCATGGTCTCATACCCTGGTCTTCTACCCTGCTTTGAATCGATCCACACACACCCTATTAAAAATAACTGTTTACATATAAATACATTTACTAGCTGGCACACACACACAGCACACATCTACAGTATGGCACGTTCAAGGATCACCAAACAAAGTGAAATCATAAATGTGTAAACGAGGGGTCTCAAACTCAATTTACCCGGGGGCCACTGGAGTTAGGGTCTGGGCGAGGCTGGGCCGCATCAGGTTTTCAAAAAAAAAAAAAAAAACGCATTTATTAAAAACAGAAAAATGAATAAACTTTGCTTTGGTTCCGATTTTCTACAATAAAAGCTCTGATAAAACATTCCACTGTTCTCAAATATCTTAATTTTAATTTTTCTGCACAAAATAAGATGAAAAATAAACAAATCAAGAATAAAGAGAATCAATCAGTAATAAATAAATATAATAATAATAATAATAAAACGGCAAATAATAAAAACTTAAGAAACCACATATAGTTGGTGGGTAGACAAATGATTTTTTTCAGATTAAAATGAACAAAGCATTATTAGAGCCCTGTAGACATGACAAAACACGACTATAGTCACATTTATACTCTTTTTATTTACAACATATTGCGCAACTGCAGGGTCTTGAGACACATGCTAACTCGCTAACTAGAGAGCTAGCCACCTAAACGGTAGCCTTCAAGTTATTTCCTTTCAACTTAAATAGCCAAAAACTTACCACTTCCACACGGATAGGGAGGATAACTATTAACAGTTATTTAACCTTTAACATGAACATGAATCAAACGTAATAATTTTTTCTGGGTACATGATACCATACAGCATCCATATCAAACTTGCGTGGGCCGCACTGACATTAAACTTTCATATCAAGGCGGGGGCCTCAAACTAGTGTCCTGTGTGCCACATTTGGCCCGCGGGCCGCATGTTTGAGACCACTGGTTTAATCATTGTGAAACTTTATTAACAGTAATACATGTTTTCTGTACATTTTACTTTTATGATCGTGTATTTATAAGTTGTTACCAACTTATGATGAATGAGATGTGATTTTTTTCCTACCAAATAAACTTTTGTGATAAGTCAGAAATAATGAATAAATATTTGATCAATACACAATAATGCAACACAATATAAAATCTGTAGCATACATGTATCACTGTTAAAAAAAATGTTGTCGACCATTTTTACAATTATGCTTCACTTGTCATGAAGCTTTGCGATTTCACACTTTGTTCAGCAGTCCTTGAATGCACCATAGTTGCTGTGATACGCAAAAATAAAACTTTTATGTGGAAAATCACCAACAATTTTTTTAATAGTCAAAAATCTTACTTTTTGTGTACTGGAGATAACAGGCCAAAATGCGAAAACTAGCCATGTTCGGATGTACTTAAATATAAATATGAGAGCACAAACACAAAAATGTAAACAAATATTTTAAAAAAAAATTTTTTCAAGACGCTTTTCCTTTCTTCCCTATTATGACCAAGCCCCCCGCCCCTCCCCAACGTCCCCACCCTCCCTTACTTCACGTCTTTGTCTAAGTGTGTAACTGGACATTGCCCTTCCTCAGCATCACCCTCCACCTGAAGATATCCTGCCCGTCATCTCCGGCAATGCCATTGGGGCGCGGGACGGCCTGCCCCATCCCGCAGGTCAAGATCGAGGTGGAGTCTGACTACGACTCGGACGTGGACCACCATCGGCCTCGAGACATGAGCAGCGAGACCACGTTGTGAAGCGGACGCTGCTTACATGTTGATGCCTTCTGTATTATGCCATTCCTTTGATATATATATATATATATATATGTGTGTGTATTACTGTATTATTACTGCAAAAATATGTAATCATTGTACCAAATTTGTCTATGATGACAGAATGTTTAGGCCCTTTATAAAGGTATATATTTGTCATGTAAAGTACTGTGTATTTGTATCATATGTATATCTCCTTTAACCCTCCCCCCCACTCCAAACGCCTCAATGAAATGCTCCATTTTGGGACCTGGAAAAAAAAGAAACAACCAAAAGGTTTATGGATTAATGAGGTTATAAGTATAAGGTTAAAGATAATAGAGTTTTATGAGAAAATGCCCCCAAACTATATTTGAATAATGAATCAAATCACTCACATTATATATGAAATAAAAAAATACATGAAAAAGATGTGCTGTTTGTTGTTTGCTGTTGAAGGATCAACTTAACTTATATTCTACATTATTGAATAAATTAGGTACAAATAAAATAATTATTATTATAACCACAAATATTATTTTTGTAATTTTATGAATATTTTTTTTACTTACAACTTAATTTTTTGTTTGTTTAAAAGTCTTTTTCCGCTAATATTTCAACTTTATGCTATTAAAATGACATTATTTTTTCCTCATAGTGTTACATTATTCTTGTATTTTTTGTTATTAGATTACAACGTTTTACTCTTCATATTTTCGCTTAATTTTTTAAAAATTCCTGCGTATTTTTCCATTTTTGACTGTCCATGACAGTCGGCGAGCAGAAGAGCGCCTTGCCTGGTAAATTCATTCATTCATTTTCTACCGCTTATCCTCACGAGGGTCGCTGGAGCCTATCCCAGCTGTCTTCGGGCGAGAGGCGGGGTACACCCTGGACTGGTCGCCGGCCAATCACAGGTGCCTGGTAAATCCATCAGCGAAACCCTCCCCTTTCAACAGCTCCGGCTTCCTGTTGCACATGGGGCAGAGTTTGTTGCGCTCCTGTGAGGCTCTCATCCAGATGATGAGGTTCCATCGCTGGCCAGAGGAGATAGGCAGGGCCCCGTGCATGTGCTGTCCCCGATGAAGAAGACCCTCCGTGGCTTTGTGTTTAATCTCAGTGCACTCAGTCTCGCATAAAGGCACCTGGAATCAAATCATCGCATAGAAAAAGGGTTGGGTACACTTGACTACTTGGTAATCATTGCGTAGTAAACTTGATCACCTGTCTCATATTGCCAAAATAAAGGTTTCCCTCTGTGAAGTCTCTTCCCAAGGAGACATTGAGTGTGACTTCTGCATTATCGTAATGGTAGCTAAGGTCCAGGTCTTTGTTCATGTCGTATTTGACAACAAAGGCTTTGTGGCTGTCAAGACATTGTCCTCCGCAGTCTGGGTAAAGCAAGGAAGTGAGTGGATTCAGGTACCGCTCACGAAGAGGTGTGATGAAACCCTCGTCAAAACCCAGTTCATTCAGGAGGATCTAGAACAATCACATCAGACATTCAAGATCCCTTGTGACTTCTTTCTCGGAAATCACAAAGAGTGGTAAATATTCATTACCCCGTAGTTGTTCATGGTGTTTGGTCGACCTTTAGGTGCTGCAGAGCGCTCAAAGTGCTCCAGCTCATCCATCAGATCCTCACAGAAGCGTTTGTTGAACACGGGGAAGCGATACACCCTCGGAGCTTGAACAGAATAGTCCAGAAATTGGAAGATGCCGAGTGTTGCCAGTGTTGTCTTTAAACACGCAACTAGCAAGATAGCGCAAAATATGGTAATGGTTTTATTTCATTTGAACATGCATCAGATTACAATTGAGTGCATCCCATAATCAGTTCCCAGTTCCACGTGTCCAAAAGGAGTAGGAAGAAGCAAAGCTTATTAAATCCTACCCCTCCATCTGGTACTATTACAATCAGTAACTGTTACATTTGTTCACTTCCTGCTTTCCTAATATAGTTTATTATTTATTATTTATTATTTATTATTTATTATTTATTATTTATTATTTATTATTTATTATTTATTATTTATTATTTATTATTTATTATTTATTATTTATTATTTATTATTTATTATTTATTTTAATTTTAACTTTATTTTTTGTCACGTACCGTAGTACAAGGTGATATGAGCATCCAATGCCATAATGGGTACCATAGTAAGTGTCAATATAGTGATATATATAGCACATCATGACTGGTTCAAGACTCTTCATCCTTGTATTTAGCAAACATCAAAATGTGTGAAAGTGTCAATGCAAACACTCAGTTTGTCTTGGGTCTCCAACTGGTGGCATACGGTAAGTTGTACCATTTGCCTTCCTTTATATCAGAGGTCTCAAACACGCGGCCCACGGGCCAAATGTGGCCCGCAGGACACTAGTTTGAGACCCCCGCCTTGATATGAAAGTTTAATGTTAGTGCGGCCCGCGCAAGTTTGATATGGATGCTGTATGGTATCATGTACCCAGAAAAAAATGATTACGTTTGATTCATGTTCATGTTAAAGGTTAAATAACTGTTAATAGTTATCCTCCCTATCCGTGTGGAAGTGGTAAGTTTTTGGCTATTTAAGTTGAAAGGAAATAACTTGGAGGCTACCGTTTAGGTCACTAGATCTCTAGTTTGCAAGTTAGCATGTGTCTCAAAACCCTGCAGTTGCGCAATATGTTGTAAATAAAAAGAGTATAAATGTGACTATAGTCGTGTTTTGTCATGTCTACAGGGCTCTAATAATGCTTTGTTCATTTTAATCTGAAAAAAATCATTTGTCTACCCAACAACTATATGTGGTTTCTTAAGTTTTTATTATTTGCCGTTTTATTATTATTATTATTATATTTATATATTACTGATTGATTAATTTTATTTATTCTTGATTTGTTTATTTATTTTTCATCTTATTTTGTGTAGAAAAATAAAAAGTAAGATATTTGAGAACAGTGGAATGTTTCATCAGAGCTTTTGTTGTAGAAAATTGGAACCAAAGCAAAGTTTTTTTTAAATGTTTTTGTTTTTAATAAATGCGTTTTTTTGTTTTTTTGGGGAAAACCTGATGTGGCCCAGTCTCACCCAGACCTTCACCCAGTGGCCCCCAGGTAAATTGAGTTTGAGACCCCTGCTTTATATGAAAAGTGAGGTTATACAGTATTGCGTCCAAAATTCTGAAACATGAAAATATTGTCTGCTTCACCTGCTTCTTCTTCCAACAGTTCAGAAAGACAGCTGAGTGTGACATTGCGACTTCGACAACATCCAACAAGATCCTTGAACTCTGGTGTGAGAAAGGTCTCCTGAGAAGAGGAGAAGAAGCATGTAAATGTCTCCAAGATGTGTTTCTGACACATTTATGGTGACGCCTGCAACAGACTATACCTGCAGACGGTAGACGTGAGGATGAAGAGGTTGGTATGTGTTTTTTATGACAGACTTTCTCTCAACACATGTCACGGCTAAACGCATTCGCCTATCCACTTCCTGGGAAATCTACAACAAGATGAAGTGTCATCCATCCATTTTCTTACTAGAGTATCCTGTTCAGGGTCACAGGGAAGCATGGAGCTTAAACGTGGAATGATTCAATAATAAATGTAGTTTAAATATCAGTATTTACTCAAGAGGAGAAAGTGATTGGAATTTTATTTTGAAATAATCCCATAAAACACATCTTAAACCAGGGATATCCAAACAGGAAGTCACTGCCTGTGAACGATGCTATTTATATTTACAATGTTGATTATTGCAGACACTTGCCTGACTGAAGATGTCCTCAAACTGTTGCTGTGTAACGCAGCCAAGCCTCTTCAAAAGCTAAAATATAATAATAAAAAATATTAAAGACATCATTGGGGGGCTCAATTGACTACAAGAACCAAAAAGAAGCAAAGCTAGACTCACTGCTTCGTAGTCCTGTCTGAACTGTTCCTCTGTTATAAAGCGAACATGCAGCTTGTAGTCCTTCAGAAAAATGTTATCCGTCATAAAACATTTACAGGTATAAAACTGTTTACTCTCCATTGTCCTCCTTTGTCATTGTTGCGCCTAAGAATGATAAATAAATAAAAATTGACACCACAAGTCAATTGACATAAAGCACCATGACTACCAATGTGGACTACTTCCGTGTTAGCAAACATTATCATTAATACAACTTCCGGGTTGCATAGAAAAGTTGGAATAACGCCACAAGTTAAGGTCTACTTATGCTATCTATATCACCGATTAAATATATTTATTCATTATTTTGATAAATTTCGGTTTATAGTAGAAAATGTCATCAATGTGGTAATATTTGTCACCGTCATCTCCGGTAAGTACGCAACGACTGTCGAAATTCGCGCCCTCGGGAGGTACGTAAGTACACAGTGCATATTAAGTATACTTATAGAATTGTAAGTGCGGAAGTATCCCACTTGAAAGAGCCACTGATAAACCGTGATGGCTACCGTTTTAATTACGACAGTTGGTGGCGATAATGATCCCCCACATTGCTTTTTTTTCGTCATGAAATGAAAAGAAGAAGACGCCGCTCTTGGTCGCACGCTTTTAGCATTAGCTTAAAATGTTACCGTGTGTTTTTAGTGGCGCATTACTGTGATATAGTTGTAAAGTCCTAGGAGGAAATGTTGAGTGTGGACTCTTTGCAAGTAGCAGAAGAGGAGGTGGTGGATTCCACCTCCAGTAAACTCGGTGACATTTTCACATTCGTGGCTAAAGGCTGCTTCCCGCAGTCCATGAATCCTCTACGGAAGAAGAATCTCAAACGATACGCGCAGAAGTTTATCATAGACGGTAAGGGTCGCTTCAAAACCTTCTTTTACTCATTTGAGTTCCTATATTAGCGATGCGGGGTCCAATTCCATAAAAACGTTCATTGAAATGGCGGTAGCTTTCAGTAATGGTAAACGCGTTTAAAATTCGTTTTTCCAGTCATGTATACGAATTATAGATCATATGTCTCACACAGCTGAAAACTACAGAAAAAAATGATAAATTGGCTTAATTTTACAGGAATAATGTAATGATAAATATTTGTGATATTGTGACGAGAACATGTTCGAAAGTCGTTATAGTAACAGTTGAATAATTCAAGAAATAATCGTAATAATGTATGTCACAAAAAAAGAAGAATTGTGGGAGAAGTTATGCTATGAAAATAATCTCAAAATATTATAGGAATAAAGACAATTGTAAAAAAATTATAAGAAACAAAGCAGAAATGAGGGGGGAAAACACCTGTAATTTTATGAGAATAATGTAAAAATATTAATGTAATTTTAGTTGCATAAAGTGAAAAAATTGAAGAAAAATGTCTATTTTTTTTAAGTCTTATTTTGGGGCTGCACGATGGACGAGTGGCTAGCGCGTAGACCTCACAGCTAGGAGACCCGAGTTCAATTCCAATGGTCTATATGTGCCCTGTGATTGGCTGGAGACCAGTCCAGGGTGTACCCCGCCTCTTGCCCGAAGACAGCTGGGATAGGCTCCAGCACCCCGGCAACCCTCGTGAGGAAAAAGCGGTAGAAAATGAATGAATGAATGAATTGCCCTCCAGAAGCCTTCCAGCCTTTCTTCAATATGTCTCACACAGCTGAAAACTACAGAAATAAATTGATAAATTGGCTTAATTTTACAAGAATAATGTAAAAACGTTTATTTGTGATCTGACGAGAACATGTTCGAAAGTTGTTATAGTAACAGTTGAATAATTCAAGAAATATTCGTAATAATGTATGTCACAAAAAAGAAGAATTTATTTGTAATTTGTGGGAAAAGTTATATTAGTTATATTGGTAAAGTTATATTATTATTTTTATTCCAATATTATTGGAATAAAGACAATTGTAAAAACATTTATAAGAAACAAAGCAGAAATGAGGTGAAAAAGCACCTGTAATTCTATGAGAATAATGTAAAAATATTAAGAGGAGAAATAATGTAATTTTAGTTGCACAAAGTTAAAATAATTTAAGAAAAATGTCTATTTTTAAAAATCTTATTTTGGGGCTGCACGATGGGAAAATGAATTGCCCTCCAGAAGCCTTCCAGCCTTTCTTCAATATGTCTCACACAGCTGAAAACTACAGAAAAAAATGATAAATTGGCTCAATTTTACAGAAATAATGTAAAAACGTTTATTTGTGATCTGACGAGAACATGTTCGAAAGTCGTTATAGTAACAGTTGAATAATTCAAGAAATAAAAAAAATAGTTATGCTATGAAAATAATCTCAAAATATTATAGGAATAAAGACAATTGTAAAAACATTTATAAGAAACAAAGCAGAAATGAGGGGGGAAAACACCTGTAATTTTATGAGAATAATGTAAAAATATTAAGAGGAAAAATAATGTCATTTTAGTTGCATAAAGTGAAAAAATTGAAGAAAAATGTCTATTTTTTTAAGTCTTATTTTGGGGCTGCACGATGGACGAGTGGCTAGCGCGTACACCTCACAGCTAGGAGACCCGAGTTCAATTCCAATGCTCTATATGTGCCCTGTGATTGGCTGGAGAACAGTCCAGGGTGTACCCCGCCTCTCGCCCGAAGACAGCTGGGATAGGCTCCAGCACCCCCGCAACCCTCATGAAGATAAGCGGTAGAAAATGAATGAATGAAAATCTTATTTTTGGAAAATATGGTTGAGGGAAAAGTTATAATATGGGAATAAAGTAATAAATATAATGACACTAAAGTCAGAAAATATGAAAATGTGCCAATATTATTTTAGAAGAAAGTTTACAAAATAAATTAAAAAAAATGGAAGAGAAGCGAAAAAACCAAAGTTCTACTAATAACACACCTTTTCATCACAAAGCTGAGATGCTCTTTTTTCTGGAAATATTTAAAAAAATTATTAAAAAAAATAAAATAAAAATTGCAAAATCTCACCACTTGATAAAACAAACATTATCAGTGAATTATTATGACATAAGTGCATTTTACCTGTATCATCACTTATTTATACATATTATACATATTATTACATATTAATACATATTACAGACGTATGGCCTCTTCTCTTTGTTATTTAAGGGTAGTTGTCCTTTCCCGGTGGTCTTGTACTGGAAATATTTAAGATTCTGTCTTATAACACCATATAACGGTTCATGTCTGTGTTTCAAGAGGGCAAGCTCTATTACGTGGGGCCAAAGAAAGAAGAGAAACGAGAGGTGGTCATCGAGGCCGAGAGGAAGAGGCAAATTTTTCTCGACTGCCATTTTAACGACATCGGCCATCATTTGGGTCAGAAGAAGACCGTCCACAAAATCCAGAAGAAGTACTACTGGCTGGGAATTATTAAGGATGTGGTAGACTGGGTACGGCCATCAGGTTATTACTGTTAGGTTTGATAGGAACCAGTATGATTTGAAGTTGTCTTTTTCAGATTAAAGTATGCGACACTTGTCAGCACACGGAGAGGAATAAAAACCTGGCGAGGACAGTTCGTCCCATCAAAGTGGACGCGCCGTGGGATATCGTGGGAATTGACATCATAGGTGTTTTGCCGCATTTCATAGCAAAAAAAAAATATATAAACATTTTGTGCTTTTGCGTCACCATTGTTGTTGTGTTACACAGGGCCTTTTCCAGAGACCCAACAAGGCAACACGCATGCGGCGGTTCTTATTGATTACTTTAGTAAATGGCCTGAAGCCTTTCCGGTGCAAAAGACGGACGCCGTTTCTGTGGCAAGATGTATTTCCAAATGCCTGTCCAGGTAAAAAGCACAAGTTCTGACTCATAATATTAATGTATATGTTTTTGTGTTGTGTGTTATGCCGTTGATTTGGCCTATTCCCAGTTATGGTGAACCATGCTCCACAGACAATAACATGCTGGATGTTGTAGAAGAGTGGGAGCGTTCATACCTGGAAATGGTGGTCAATGACGAGGTGTCCCAATATAGGTGCAAGGTGTCTTGCATCTTGTTATTAATACACCGCATTAGTGCATTCGTGTTCCTGCGCCTCCTTTTTTTAAAATTTTTAATCAAAACGTCCTCCCTGTTAGCATCCTGTTAATTTATTGAACTCAAGCGTTTCTCACCTTCTTTGTTATTTTGGGTTATTGTGGTGAGAAACTATTTGATCGAATAAATAGATCATGGGCGGCACGGTGGTCGAGTGGTTAGCGCGCAGACCTCACAGCTCGGAGACCAGAGTTCAATTCCACCCTCGGGCCATTTCTGTGTGGAGTTTGCATGTTCTCCCCGGTTTCCTCCCACATTCCAAAAACATGCTAGGTTAATTAGCCACTCCAAATTGTCCATAGGTATGAATGTGAGTGTGAATGGTTGTTTGTCTATATGTGCCCTGTGATTGGCTGGCGACCGGTCCAGGGTGTACCCCGCCTCCCGAAGACAGCTGGGATAGGCTCCAGCAACCCCCGCGACCCTCGTGAGGAAAAGCGGTAGAAAATGAATGAATGAATGAATGAATTAGAGATTAGCACGCAGACCTCACACCTAGGAGACCCAGGTTCAATTCCACCCTAGGCCATCTCTGTGTTTTTTTTTTCAAAAACATGCTAGGTTAATTAGCCACTCCAAATTGTCCATAGGTATGAATGTGAGTGTGAATGGTTGTTTGTGTGATTGGCTGGCCACCAGTCCAGGGTGTACCCCGCCTCTCGTCCGAAGACAGCTGGGATAGGCTCCAGCACCCCCCGCAACCCTCGTGAGGAATAAGCGGTAGAGAATGAATGAATGAATGAATGAATGAAATAGATCATGGCAAAACAGGAACCTGGAGGGTATCGATCTCGCTGCCACATCATATCTTTGGGGACCGTCACACCAATAATCACGTTTTCGGTGAAGGTAACCTGAAATGAAACCTAATTTTTGTGTTAACATTTTATACATGTAAAAACTATAAAAATATGTTTTTGTGTTGGCAATTTTGAGAGTCAACTGATGACATCATAGACGTAGCTAACTTCCGGGTTCCGGTTGCCGTTTTTTTTCATTCATTCATTTTCTACCGCTTTTTCCACACAAGGGTCGCGGGGAGTGCTGGAGCCTATCCCAGCTGTCTTGGGGCGAGAGGCGGGGTACATCCTGGACTGGTGTCCAGCCAATCACAGGGCACATATAGACAAACAACCATTCACACTCACATTCATACCTATGGACAATTTGGAGTCGCTAATTAATCTAGCATGTTTTTTTTTTTGGAATGTGGGAGGAAACCGGAGTACCCGGAGAAAACCCACGCATGCACGGGGAGAACATGCAAACTCCACACAGAGATGGCCGAGGGTGGAATTGAACCCTGGTCTCCTAGCTGTGAGGTCTGCGCGCTAACCACTAGACCGCCGTGCCACCTGTTTTTTTTTTTTTTTTTTTAACTAGGTAATAGGACGCTAACGAGAAGAACATTTTCTGATTAAACAGAAATTCACTAAGAAAGCAATTGGACTCATGCAGTGTATTAATAACATGACACCGTTTTGTATGCTAACCAGACAATGCATGCAAATTAAGGCAAAATTGTGACATCAATTTATGACGTTAACCAAAAGCTCGTCTAACCAGGCTAAACGAGGTTCTACTGTTTTTGAATTTACATAAATTTTCCCAGAAAACATGAATTTGGTTAGCATGTTTTGGTTAGAGTCTAAGCTTCTAGAATGGGTTAATGACGTTAACCAAGGTTCCACTGTACTTGGAATTCCACATTTTGTATGTTGTCCTCTTTTCAGGTTTGGTGCTCCTAAAACAATGGTGTGCACGCAGAGCGAAGACTTCTGTGATGAGGTGAGATGTAAGTCAGTTATGTTAAGACCCCATCAGTCGGTAAGGTAAGATGTCAGCCGTGGGTCAGTGTGACGTGGACTCCTTTTCGTCCAGGTAACCAATCTGCTGAGTAACCGATGGGGCGTCGTACAGAAGGTCTCTCCTCTGGCTCAACCTCAGCTCAACCCGCTGCACGACTGCACGAGTCCACTGCTGAAGGAAGCCGTCTTTCAGATGGTGACGGAAAAGCAGGCGGACTGGGATGACTTTCTGGACCCTGTGCTGTTTCTCTTCAGGACGTCAGTCAACCCCACGACAAAGTTTACTCCTTATTCGCTTGTGTTTAACCGCAAGGCTAACACACCAAACCAGGTAAAGCTGATAATCCTAATTATACATGCTGTTTGTTTTCTGATTACTAAGTCTCCTTTCGCATCATTTAGGCTTCACTTGGTCCACTCGGGTATGACGAAGAGGCAAACGGGTGTCCTGTCAAGGAGAAGGCTTCTTCGTATATGACGATAATGCAGGAACAACAGAACACCGTTAAGCAATTGGTGATTTTTTTTTCTTTCTACTTAAGTACAACTCCAATGATTATGCTGTTTTGGAATTGAATATGGCCTATTATTAAACAAAAATATGCCTCTCTTAACCCTTAGATCAGGGGTCTCAAACTCAATTTACCTGGGGGCCACTGGAGCTAGGGTCTGGGCGAGGTTGGGCCGCATCAGGTTTTTAAAAAAAAAAAACGATAAAAAAAAGCATTTATTAAAAACAGAAAAATGTACAAACTTTTTCAGTGCTTTGGTTCCGATTTTCTACAAGAAAAGCTCTGATAAAACATTCCACTGTTCTCAAATATCTTAATTTTTATTTTTCTGCACAAAATAAGATGAAAAATAAATAAATCAAAAATTAAAAAAAATCAATCAGTAATAAATATAATAATAATAAAACAGCAAATAATAAAAACTTAAGAAACCACATATAGTTGGGTAGACAAATTATTTTTTTCAGATTAAAATGAACAAAGCATTATTAGAGCCCTGTAGACATGACAAAACTAGCGTCCTGTGGGCCACATTTTCCCCGCGGGACGCGTATTTGAGACCCCTGCCTTAGATGCATGACTGACTGGACCCTACACTTTTCCATAATGCCATTTTGGTTAGGAATAATCACTTGTATGATATTTAGTATTATATTCAGGACCATACAAGAATGATTTAATGTTAGAAACATCTAAATAATACATAATACTGAGAATAGATAATACTTGTATTAGTACTTTATGTGTAAAATAATCTTCCCGAGGGCTGACACTTCTGTGTGGTCCACAGTTAATTTATTCCTGACAGCCAAAGTTGATAAGAATCAAAGGTTCCTATTGGATTCCATAGAAAATGCATGCGGGTCATTTTTGACCCACTTATGGAAGGTTGGGGTAGTAAAACAAAAACTAAAATTTCTTAAAATGTATAAAAGGTAAGTTAAAAATGTGAATGGCATGATATCAAAAATGTGTTTTTTGGGGAATACCTGGAATATGAAGTGATAAAAAAATTTTCATTATGAAGATATTTCAAGAAAACAACCTGACCGGGTCATTTTTGACCCACTTATGCATCTAAGGGTTAAGCATTTTCAAGTAAAGCTAAAATACGAATATAAGGTATTCAGAGGCGCAATTAAAGACGTGATATGTAGTACTCTCCACTCTCCACACAATACGATACGATTACTATTTGAGAATCACAACATGACATACATGAATGAAGTTAAATGAACTTATAAGTAATGGGAGAACAATACGAGTATATTAGTACAATATCCTAGTTTATTTTCTTTTCCAGGTTTGTATGAATTTAACCACTTTACATACATTTTCTCTGAATGTGTGTCTCTTTCCCAGGTGTTAGCCAATATGAAAGCAGCCTACAAACAGGAGAAGAAGAACGTTAAACGAAGGGCGCACAACAACAACCCCGCGGTGGTTTTAAATACACCGAGTGCACTGTTTTGCGATGGGGATACCCCTTCCTCGAAAAAACTGAAAGAAGAGTGTTTATATTTGTCTTTCCCTGTGGAGACGGTGCTGGCCACCGAGCAAAGCGGCTCTGAAGTGTTTAAAAACTGCGATAACTTATCACATGGCCGAGTCTGATGTCCACTGAGTCTTTAGAAAACTTTGTTGACACAAGCGTTCATTCGCTGCCAGAGGTTTTGTCTGTGTGCAGATTGTGGTAAAATGAGTTATGTCACTTTAATACTTGCATGCTGACCCTGCCTTGTCTCGCCTTCTTTCCCTGAAATCCCTATGAAATACCCAAATAAAGTAATTTATTTAATTCATTTTGCCTTTTGTATTGCTGTGAAGGGGGGGAAGTCAACCTGGAAATGTGTTTTATTGTTCTCATAATCATAATCAGTGACAAAGAACATGCCGGACAGAGGTTGCAGGACTTAATTGTTTAGCATAAAACCCTTATAAGTCGTCTCTAACAATATGAACATCAAACAAACTAAATGGTAAAGAATATTATAATATATAATATAATCAGTTGCATTTATGAGAAAATGATGCACAATACCGAATGTGACGTTTTATTTGCAAACGAGCATTAAAAATAGTACCTTTTACTGTAATACTCTAGTGACGTCACTGCCTTTAGATATCGCGTCACTATTAGTCTTGAACGAGAAGAAAAACTGGGCGGAGCTTCATGTTTACTTCCGCAAACAACGCGGACAATTCTACTTAAAGACATTTTTTTTTTAATAACATGTACAACAGCTATGGCATCATTATAAAATATATTTCCCTCTGAAAGAGAATAAGAAAAGGTTATGGTATTTATTTGATACCCGTGGATATTTCACGTTCATTACGCGGGTGTCAATTCGATACTGATACTGTCATTCCGGTATCGAAGTTATTAATATTTGGATTCACCCATTCCCCCCGACCAATAACAAATTAAATCGTTGTTTTTTAGTTGTCTTTAAGCATTGACAAGGGTATTATACTACTTGTATCACCTGCTTTGTTCATTTATGGCTCATCTGTCTCGAGGATCTCCCAGGATGTAGTCGGGGATATTAGTTCATTTACATGTCAAGGTACCAGGATGTAGTTGGAGCCATTCCAGGACATATGCATAACCACTTTGATCACCTAGCCAACCAAAGCGATGTGACATTCTGTCGAAACGCCACTCGTGTGTTGTGGCGAGTTAGCGTGCAGTCAAAGGTTCGCTGGTTTGGACTCGGGAAGAAGCGTGTTTGCCGAATGAACCTAGGTAAGCCTCTTTCAACTTTATGAGCGTATATTATAAATATGTTTATGTATTTCCGAATGAGCCTAAATGTACTACTGTAATAACCTTTACAGGTGAACTGAATTTGTGCTGCTCTAATTTTGAACGCACGTCCAACGTCAATACTTTACGCACATTTCTGATATCTAATATAACAATTGTGCATAAGCCATAAACTTTTTGTGACTATTGTAATAAGTAATTGATCTTATGAGCGTTCTTGAGTGTAATGAGACTTTCGAACTTTGCCCGTTACTAGCTAACTTGCTAGCTATCATGAAATGTGTGGCGGCACCTGTATTGCTCGTGCCTCGGTTATGGCTAAATGACGTCATCACGTATCATTTGCCACTTCCTGTATCCTTAGTTTAGAGGACGTACAATAGTGTTGGCAAACGCTGCTGTTTTTTTTTTATTTTTACGGAATATCGTGACAAGTTTACCAAAATAGCACTTTCATTAATATGAATACGACTTTACTGTATTGTAAGTGCATATATTATGTACAATTTTCGCAGATACACCATAAGATATGATAAGATATGCTTTTATTCGTCCCATTGCACAGCAGCAAGAGTACAGAAACAGTTAAGCAGTACAAAATACACAATATAGAAAAATAAACAATATAAACAACCCAACTATTAACAAAATCAACAGTTTTTCCCAGAGTTATATACAAATACAGTATGCAGATAATATGAAACGAGATGAGATATATGACCAGTCTTTACACTGAGATCTTGCTAGTGAGTTAATATGAGGCATTATGGGAATACTTCACATAGAACTTAGTATATTGCATTTAAAGCCTTAATATTGCACAGTGAACGGAGTCTGGAGTAACTATACTGAATATAAAAAAACAAACTATTGTGTGAAAACTTGGTTATTAATTTAATTTGTTTTGAATATGCACATTTCACATTAATTGCAATACATTTGTTCGTCTCCTTTATTCCAATTCCAACATAGGGAAAATAATAAGCAACATAACAATGTGGAGCAATTATAGTCAAGGTTAATATCTACACCAAGGAAATATATAACAGATTTAATGATAATAACAAATAGGTACAATTCCTTTCATTCTTGTTTGCTTTCTTTCTAATCCACAGCCACCTTCAGAAGAAATGCCCATCATGGAAAATACATGAGAATGATTTAATTACATTTATGCATAAACGTTCCATATACAGTATATTTACTGCCAATCATTCTCATGCTCATTATTACAGCAGGGTAGTGGAACCTTGCATTTGATGCTCTAAAGGTCAGCATGGAGATGAAAATAAGAGTGAGCGGCACTGTTTCTTATGTCCTACTGGACGTTGTTATCACCACAATTTTATACGCACATGGATCACACTTCAATATATTCACGAAGGAGGCTCTGAACTTCAGCATTCTGCAGTCCACATTGGACATCTGGGGGACTGTGTTGGTTCGAGCTTTTCTCCTTCTGGGCGCCTCCATTGGAGTTTTATGGAACAAAGATGATGGCCCACATAGGGTGTCTAACCTCACCATCCTCATTCTTTTGGTGTGCCAGACTATTATAACATATACTTTGGCCAAGCTGCTGATGCTTAGTGAACTTGAAAGTTTATCTCATTGCCCCTGGTCCCTGAGTCTGATGTTCTGGACGTGCGCGTCCTCGCTGGGATTTGTGCTTCTGTGGTGGATTCTTGGAAAGGAATCTAACTCGGAGACAAGTAGCGGCATCGACGAGGACACCGAAGAGTTGCTTCAGGCAGATAATGAAGAAGAGAAGGAGGTGAGCATTGAGAAGGAGGCGAGTCGTGCAATAAAGACAAAGACACAGCGGAGCAGCACAGGATCGACGCTGGGACGTCTCCTCAGCTACACGAAAAAAGACGGCGGACTATTAACCGTAGCCATCCTTTTCCTTCTCATCTCTGCTGTGTGTGAGTATCCTTAAACGTCTCATTGGCATGATATGAAACTATGAATTAGGGATGGGCATATGATTGGTTTGAGGCAAAAAAATACGTTTGTATTAATTCTGTTCTGGAGAAGAATAGAACAAAATATAATAATAACACTAATCAGGTACTAATAATATAATAGAAATCTGTCTAAATATCTGGTGGTGCGGCATATGAAAATGCTGATTGGACAACTTGATTATTTTACAGTTGTAAAGCTATCTTGGCCACAATAAAAGGCCATCCTGAACACACCACAACAGAACATACAGTATGTCAGTGAAGTGTTTACAGAGCATGCAGTAGCAATGCCGACTGCAGGAATGATTGGCAAAGCTGTTGCCAATTAAATGTTAATTTCTCTAACATACGCCGTCTCCAAAGGTGTTTCAAAGAATTTGGCAGTCAATAATAATTTCAAGCCAATTAGGTGAAATTGTATAATTAACTTGTATTTAATGACAATAATTACTTTTTTAATAGCTAATCAAAAAGGGGTAATCACATGTACAAAGTGAAGTACTGTATTTGATTTGTTTATGTATTGTATATTTAACCCCTTACAAATATAAATATGTTTCAAATAAAATAGCATTATTTCCCTTCAGGCTGCACGGCGGTCGAGTAGTTAGGCCTCACAGCTAGGAGACCCAAGCTCAAGTCCACCCTAGGCCATCTCTGTGTGGAGTTTGCATTTACAGTAGTGCAAAATGCAGTTTTTGAATGAAACTTTTTTTATTATTATTAATGGAGAAAAAAAATCCGGGCTGCACGGCGGTAAAGTGGTTAGCACGCAGGCCTCACAGCTAGGAGACCCAAGCTCAAGTCCACTCTCGGCCATCTCTGTGTGGAGTTTGCATTTCCAGTTGTGCAACATGCAGTTTTTGAATGAAACTTTTTTTTATTATTAAGGGAAAAAAAATCCGGGCTGCACGGCGGACGAGTGGTTAGCACGCAGGCCTCACAGCTAGGAGACCCAAGTTCAAGTCCACTCTCGGCCATCTCTGTGTAGAGTTTGCATTTATAGTAGTGCAACATGCAGTTTTTGAATGAAACTTTTTTTTATTATTAAGGGAAAAAAAATCCGGGCTGCACGGCGGACGAGTGGTTAGCACGCAGGCCTCACAGCTAGGAGACCCAAGTTCAAGTCCACTCTCGGCCATCTCTGTGTAGAGTTTGCATTTATAGTAGTGCAACATGCAGTTTTTGAATGAAACTTTTTTTTATTATTAAGGGAAAAAAAATCCGGGCTGCACGGCGGACGAGTGGTTAGCACGCAGGCCTCACAGCTAGGAGACCCAAGTTCAAGTCCACTCTCGGCCATCTCTGTGTAGAGTTTGCATTTATAGTAGTGCAAAATACACTTTTTGAATGAAACTTTTTTTATTATTAAGGGAGAAAAAAAATATGGGCTGCACGGTGTCGAGTGGTTAGCACACAGGCTTCACAGCTAGGAGACCCAAGTTCAAGTCCACTCTCGGCCATCTCTGTGTGGAGTTTGCATTTATAGTAGTGCAAAATACAGTTTTTGAATGAAACTTTTTTTATTATTAAGGGAGAAAAAAAATATGGGCTGCACGGCGGAAAGGGGTTAGCGCACAGGCCTCACAGCTAGGAGACCAGGGTTCAATTCCACCCTCAGGCATCTCTGTGTGGAGTTTGCATGTTCTCCCCGTGCATGCGTGGGTTTTCTCCGGGTACTCCGGTTTCCTCCCACATTCCAAAAACATGCTAGGTTAATTAGCGACTCCAAATTGTCCATAGGTATGAATGTGAGTGTGAATGGTTGTTTGTCTATATGTGCCCTGTGATTGGCTGGCCACCCCGCCTCTCGCCTGAAGACACCTGGGATAGGCTCCAGCACCCCCTGCGACCCCTGTGAGGATAAGTGGTAGAAAATGAATGAATATTTCCCTTCATCACATTATTATGATGATATTTTTTTACATCCTGCTTGTCTTAAGTTACAATAAACGTAAAATAAAAATGTATACTTCAACAAGGGATCAAATACTTATCCCTCCAAATGCGACTGTCTTTATTTTTGCCTGCAGGTGAAGCCTTCATACCTTACTACTACGGCAAGGCAATAGATAGCATCGTGGTTCACCACAGCATGGAATACTTTGCTCAACCTGCCATCACACTGACCGTCCTGGCCTTCGCAAGGTAAGCATCAGGTGGTCCTGGATGAAAGTACACAGAGTCTGTGTAGCAGTTACTGCGACCCTCTGGAAAGTGAAACTTACGTTTGAGTGGGAGTTAAGCTTGTGTGAGTGAGGACAATGCATCTTGTGTTGTGGTCTCCTGGTACTTTTCCATGGATTAACTCTAGTTTTGCTATTGAGTGTGTGTGTCAAGAAGGCTGTTTACGAGAAGCTATTGGACTTACAATCAATGCATTTCATAATAAAAGGCATTTTGAGCAAGGCAGCACCTGTGCTGAATGTACAATGCTGCCAAAATGGCAACTGAAAAACCGCCCGACTAAACGGCTTTTCCCTGCATTCAGTTCAATTGCAGTTGGAGTACGAGGAGGAGTGTTCACGCTTACATTTGCGCGATTGAACCTTCGACTCCGGAACCACCTGTTTAGAGCTCTGACAAGGCAGGAAATTGGCTTTTTTGATGAGAACCATACAGGTAAGACAATAGCTTCACCCGACAAGTCCCGCTTAGTATTCACATGCACTTGTATCACCGTTCAGGTGACATCACCTCACGCCTGTCAGCTGACACCACCCAAGTGAGTGACCTGGTCTCCCAGAACATCAACATGCTCTTGAGGAGCACCATCAAGGGCGTTGGCTTTCTCATTTTCATGTTTGGGATGTCCTGGAAGCTGACGTTGGTGAACATGATGGGACTTCCGTTTGTCGCCTTTCTTTCGGAGTATTACGGAAACTATTACAAGGTAAACTACAGTACATGCCGATCATCGCATTTGCACATTAACTCTGAATAATTTGATGATTTTCAGAAACTAACAAAAGAGGTGCAGACGAGTCTTGCAAAGGCTAACAAAGTTGCAGAAGAAACCATTTCGGCCATGAGGACCGTACGGAGCTTTGCCAATGAGCACCAGGAGGCCGACTCCTACTACGCCAAGCTCATAACGATGTACCATCTCAACAAAAAACAAGCCCTGGCTTATGCTTGCTACATGTGGTCCACTTGTGTAGGTGTCATGTGTACAAATATACATTTTATTAGTTATTGGTCTTAGTTGCATGGCACATTTTAATGAAGTTCTTCCTGTTTTTTTTTTTTAGATCTCAGAGCTCGCTCTAGAGGTTACCGTCCTCTCCTATGGTGGTCACCTTGTGGTTACCGGTCAAATGGAAAGCAGCGAGTTGATATCGTTTTTCATATACATGCTTGAAATGGGAGAATGTATGGCGGTATTGATTGTCATTGCGTATTTTCCCCACATTGTGATTACAGTCAAACATTCCTAATCCATCACTAAGCTCAATATCCGCTTCACAGAGCATCGCATCGGTGTACTCGGGCCTCATGCAGGGAGTTGGAGCTGCTGAGAAGGTTTTTGAGTACTTGGACAGGAAACCCAAACACCCGGACGATGGTGCAGAGACTCTGGACACGTGCGCCGGATTGGTGGAATTTCAAGGCGTCGTATTTGCCTACCCTACACGTCCAGAGACTGAAATCCTCAAGGTTGGTCTGTAGCTAAGTGCCGCTTAAATTGCTCCTTTTTATGTTGACGCCTCGTCTATGTTGTGTGCTCGCTCACGCCAACGTCAAGTATACAAAAACTTTATTGTCATTGTAGTCAAGACACAACAAAATTAGCCTAGAGGCTCAATTACATTCATTCATTCATTCATTTTCTACCGCTGGAGCCTATCCCAGCTGTCTTCGGGCGAGAGGCGGGGTACACCCTGTACTGGTCGCCAGCCAATCACAGGGCACATATAGACAAACAACCATTCACACTCACATTCATTTGGAGTCGCCAATTAAGTCGCCGTGCCACCCCTGCTCAATTACATAAGAGCATAAATTGTATGTAAACATGCACAAATGATGAAACGACAAACCTCTATTATTGCCCGTTTTCTTTGTAGCTCCGGTGAAAGCAATTAAACGTGCCTGCGGTATTGAGTTTTTATTTTGGTTATGTCGACAACCGCTTATGTTGATGTGAGCCATTGCTAACATTAAATGTATTCATGAAATAAGTTACTAAATAACTGGTGTACTGCTAGGAGTTTTTTTTATTAACAATTGTGTGCAATGCAGGGAGTGTCATTTGCGATAAGGCCAGGAGAGGTGACAGCGCTGGTTGGACCTTCAGGCAGTGGAAAGAGCTCTTGTGTGAACCTACTGGAAAACTTTTACCTTCCGCAGCAAGGTCAAGTGCTGCTGGATGGGAAACCTGTTCATACCTTCAAGCATGAAGACCTTCACTCTAAGGTCGGTGTATGTAAGAGCGTCAGGACAAGCCTCTGTCTGTCTTCTGTCTGTAGCGGCTTTAGCAAATGTATTGTGGATGTATAGAGCAGTGTTTTTCAACCTTTTTTGAGCCACGGCACGTTTTTTTTTTTTTTACATTGGAAAAATCTTGTGGCACACCACTAACCAAAAATGTTCCAAAATGTCACCACGACCTCACACGTGCATCAATAAGTCTATGGGAGGAACAAGGTAGGTGTTGCCACACGGACCAATATTACATTGCTATGCCAGTCTTTACACCACAGACACTCCACAGTAGCCATGTTTACATGACGAGTTTTCTCATTCCAAATGACCTTTCGGGAAACAATGGTATTCATGGAAAGGAATATTCCAATCTCTTGTCTACATGCACCGTGAAAATCAAACGGAATAGTCAATAGGGCATGCCCAGTAAAACGTAAACATCAGGTGATACCGACTTCCCCGAGTTATTCTTTCACTTGTTGGAATAACTCCATGTTCACAGTTTATCGTCTGTCCAGTCTTGAAATTTAGTTTGAATCAAAAACAAACTTTGCTTAGTCCAGTGCCGATTGCTGGCCTCCATTTTTAAAAGTGAAGAACATCTGGATCTGCGTGTTACGTCATATCTGAGCATGCGCTGAAAGAACGCACCCGGGATCAATTTAAACAGGAAAAGATCACATTCAATCTTGATAATATTTTATAATTAAACTCAGGACATGTTTTATATAGATATGTATTTTCTTTTTGAATAAAAGTGGACTTGTGAATGGCGTATAGAAGGGTTTAGATTCTGTTCCACAGATGGCGCTAATGCACACCAAAGCTGCTTGCCAACTGCCAATAAACAACAGAAGAAGAAGAAGAACGCAGTCTGACAAATTTCTGTTTGAGCGGGTACAAGATACCTCAATCGGATTGGTTAAAGGAATATTCCATGCCTGTTCAATTCTTTCCGTTTGGGCAAAAATAAACCAAATGCAATTGGAATATTTGGGTCCATGTATACTATTGACATAATGCCTATTGACATAATATTTGCAAATGATGATTAATAAATGTTTTATAATTATAAAAAGTGATATTGGATAATTCCTCACGGCACACCTGACGGTCAATCACTGGTATAGAGATTAAGACACAGTTAATGATAACACATTATTGCTGACAAATGAATCTATTGCCATTTTAAAGATATACTACACGTGATGTTTGCAGGTGGCTCTTGTGGGCCAAGAACCAGTGCTTTTTGCCCGGACGGTTGAGGAGAACATCACTTACGGTCTGACCGACGTCCCCATGGAGGCCGTTGTCCAGGCAGCCACAAAGGCCAACGCTCACGAGTTCATCACCGACCTGCCCCAAGGCTATCAGACAAGTGATTAGTGCATATCTTCCTTTCTTTCTCTCTCATCTATTTTGCCTGCTGCTATTCTTTTATGTGGAGTTTCCCTCAAATGATGGCGGTGATGTTCAGACACGTTTCACGTTTCCGTCAGTCTAGTAGTTGGTGTGTGACTGAGGAGTGAATGAATAATTGGGTACATGTCACTGTGAAGTGCTTTGGGTATCTTAAAAAGCAAATCCATTATTATTATTATTATTAGAGGAGGTAACTCTTTGAAAGTAGTCGTGAAAAAAATGTGACACCTCTAACCACTTAGTTCTTTCATTCATTCATTTATTTATTTTCTACCGCTTTTCCTCACGAGGGTCGCGGGGGTCTGGAGCTGGAGCCTATCCCAGCTGTCTTTGGGCGAGAGGCGGGGTACACCCAATCACAGGGCACATATAGACAAACAACCATTCACACTCACATTCATACCTATGAATTAACCTAGCATGTTTTTGGAATGTGGGAGGAAACCGGAGTACCCGGGGAAAACCCACGCATGCACGGGGAGAACATGCAAACTCCACACAGAGATAGCCGAGGGTGGAATTGAACCCTGGTCTCCTAGCTGTGAGGTCTGCGCGCTAACCACTAGACCGCCATGCCGCCCTAGTTCTTTAATAAGAAAGTTAAATTAGGGACCATCTGCAAAGGGCCATAAACATGTATATTTTGACACCAAAAACACAATAAAACACAATAAAACACAATGTAACTGCAACACATGAGCCATATGCAGGTATTGAAATATGGAAATACCGGGTCGATGGGACCCAAGGATGGCACCCCCCTCAGTGTGGAGGACCCCCCCTGAGGAAACACTGGCGTTAAAAGCTGAAGACTAAGAGCATAAAATAGGACTAAAAAGATAAAAACGAAAAAAATTAGAGTCTCCAGTCAACCTAACATGCATGTTTTGAAATGTGGGCGGAAACTGGAGTACCCGGGGAAACATGCAAACTCCACACAGACATGCCAAGCGAGATTCGAACCCAGGTTTTTCCGATTTCCGATTCTTCTGATTGTGTGGCCTACATGATAACCACTCGTCCACCGTGCGGCTAAACCAATCCTGTATTATACAAATTATAACCCACCTCCCCCTTTCGGCAACTAACAAAATATACCCGGTTAAATTTTGCACAAATAGAGGAAAACTATTTAAAAAATCCACCCTCCTTTCTCTGGTGAAATTTACCGCAGTTAATCATTCCCGATCAGACCATAAGAAGTGCATTTCTGGAGGAGTACTTGGTATTGTTGGTCTGAAGGATAAAAATACAAATATAAGTGGGTTCCACTGTAGTGTATTTGCTTTGTTTTTTTTTTAATAGTACAGCACTTTGGGCAGCAGTACTTGGTAAAATGTGCTATATAAATAACATTCAACATGAGATCTGCATCTTATTGTTTCCTAGGTGTTGGAGAGAAGGGCACACAGTTGTCAGGTGGACAGAAACAAAGGGTGGCAATCGCAAGAGCTCTTGTCCGACACCCTCGTGTTCTCATCTTGGATGAGGCAACCAGCGCCTTGGATGCAGAGAGTGAACACATTGTGAGTGCTGGTGAAAAATGAGCTGACTCGCAAGGTGGCAGATGGAAAAACCCTTGCGATTGTGACGCAATCTCGTGACTAAACCCCGAGTCATTGTATTCGACGCAGATTAAGTTGAATGATTTGAAATATGTCCAACTTTTGTAGAACTAGAGTATGTGCTTCTAAAACCACACTGAACTTAGAACCGTTATCATGCATGCCGTCAGAAAATCACAAAAGATGTCTGCAAGGTAAATAGGAAATAGGTAAATAGGATTTTTTTTTTTTTGCAGCACTTATTCAAAAAGACACACCAAGCACATCTTAGGGTTTTTTACACTGTAAGAAATGACACTGTGATTCAAGTCCTATGATTCACACAGGTCCAGCAAGCTCTGAACAACATCATGGAGGACCACACTGTCTTAGTGATTGCGCATCGGCTGAGCACCGTGGAGAAGGCACACAACATCATTGTGATCGATAAAGGTCAGGTGGCTGAACAAGGCTCCCACAGTCAGCTGATGGCCACCGGGGGACTTTACTCCAAACTGGTGCAGCGACAGGTTCTGGGCATGGAGACGGGGGAGGACACATACAGCCCATCCAGGAACCTATCCCGGAGGCCTGGTGGAAGTCTGAGCGGAGAAAACAGCCGTGCCAGTGAGGAAGAGAATGATGCCTGCTATTGAAAAGAACCCGTGTGGAAATGCGATGCCACTGTGGGGCATTTTGTTGCCACTTGTGGACTACATTCTAACTCTTGGGAGATGTTTTATAAGGATGACCGGAAGCTGGGAGTGATTGCTCATGTACAAAATTGAGGCATAGTAGATCAGAAATTGTTTTCCTCTGAAATAAAACTTGAATTTTGAATTAAAAATGAAACAGGCATTAGTGTATGCATGAGCACTATTGCGACATTTCAGCTCATTGAGATAAATACTCCCTTTCCTGTTTTTTTGTAAGCATATGTACTGCTGGATTAAGGCCAAATGATGCTTTCAGAGTCCCTTGGTTAAAGCAAGACCGCCGAACGGATTCGATTAAACACAGCTACGTTAATTTTCCCTTGGCATCAGGCTATTTTATGTATTATTTAATGATGATAAAATTATACTAACATAAGCAGTCAGTCCCACCAGACCGAACACAGTCAGTGTTCTTTTCTCACAATTTAATCACATTTTTTAATATGTACGTATTTGACTAGAAATGCATACTCCATAAAGATAAAAGTATTGTATTTTTTAGTATATAACGATTTTTTGTCAATATTGCGTGAACCAAGAGTAATCCGGTTTTCGGTTCCCGTTATTAAATATTGTGTTATAATATTTCCGATAACTATGAAGGCATCATCTGTACGTACTTCCGGTAAGGAGCTCAACCAGCTGACACATAGTGAGGCTTTTAATTTCCAATGTACATTTCATAAACGATATTAACTTCAAATTTTGTGACCACATTCACTTTATTCCACAGAATTAATATTTTATAAAACATGATTTTACGCTTAAATTGAGATTTTAATTTGTATGACTTGCATATTTTTCATGGACAGTTCTACAGTATGCGACGTGAACCTCAACTATTCGGGTTTCATGATTTAAAAATGGGCTATACTATTTCCGACAGTCATTGAATGTACCATTGGGCCTGCATGTACTTCCGGTAGCAGAAGCTCAGTCAGCTGTCACAAAGTGAGACGGGAAGAGGGACCTCGAAGCGAAGACAAATAACACGACGAGGGTGAACATGTCTACTTTTACCAACAAATTCAGTGACCATACGTTGACTCAGCTCAACGAAATGCTAGAAGACGACGAAAAACTTAGCAAAATGATACAAGAGATGGACGAGGTATGTTCAGCTTTTTTTTTTTTGCTATTGTACTAGCCCTCCTTTCGGTTACTGTTTCCTCTCAGCCTTTGTTTTGTTTTAGCAGCAAACACTCATCGCCATCTCACGGAAAGCTCACAATTTTTTGGAAATATAAAGTCAAATATTCGCTTATCTAAACTAATTGAGACCTCTTGACCAAACTATACATTGTTAACCTTGTCTGGGACCAAAGAAACCCGAGCAATAATTGTTTAAACACTGGAAATATTCACTTCGCTACACTTTAATGTTTTGTTGTCGTGTTACACGCAACATATTTATTTGACGATGCATTTAATGCATTAAAAAAAATCTTTTTAAGAAACTACGTCATGCTGAGTCACGCGAAAACATGTTAAGAAGTTGCTTACTGTTGACACTCAACTTGTCGCTCACCTGACAATTAACGGCATTGTCCATAATTACCTAACATGTCTGGTGCTAACCGGTTGGTAATATTTTCCGTTAAACGTATCCCTACAAAACAGTAGCTAGGCGGTTGCTAACTGCGAGGGATCTTCATACTGGCTTATTGGGAAATGAATGGCTTGTCTGTCCTCGAAAATCGACACTACAAACTATTTAATGACACAGTCTTTTCTTTTCTCTTTCGAGAGCAGTTTCCCACAGGACTGCAATGTAAATGCGGCTGCGGATTGCCTGGGGTGGGGTCTAGATCAGTGTTTTTCAATTTTTTATTGAGCCACGGCACGTTTTTTTTTTACATTGGAAAGATCTTGTGGCACACCACTAACCAAAAATGTTACAAAATGTCACCACGACCTAACACGTGCATCAGTAAGTCTATCGGAGGAACAAGGTAGGTGTTGCCACACGGACCGATATTACATTGCTATGCCAGTCTTTACACCACAGACACTCCACAGTAGCCACGTTTACATGACCACTTTTTCTCTTTCCGAATGACCTTTCCGGAAACAATGGTCTCCATGGAAAGGAATATTCCAATCTCTTGTCTACATGCGCTGTGAAAATCAACCAGAATAGTCAATAGGGCATGCCCAGTAAAACGTAAACATCAACATCACGTGATACCGACTTCCCCGAGTTATTCTTTCACTTGTTGGAATAACTCCGTATTGCCAGTTTTTCGTCTGTCCAGTCTTGAAATTTAGTTTGAATCAAAAACAAACTTTGCTTAGTCCAGTGCCGATTTTTGGCCTCCATTTTTAAAAGTGAAGAACGTCTGGATCTGCGTGTTACGTCATATCTGAGCATGCGCTGAAAGAACGCACCCGGGATCAATTTAAACAGGAAAAGATCAAATTCAATCTTGCTAATATTTTATAATTAAACTCGGGACATTTTTTATATAGATACAGTAAACCTCGGATATATCGGACTTGTCGTATATATCGGAAATTTGCTCACAACGGACAGATGAAAAAAGAACCAATTTTTCTGTAATGCATTTCCAATAAAAATTCATTGCATATATCGGATTTTTTATAACGGATTTCGCCTATTTCGGACAAAATCTCCAGTCCCGTTCCAATGCATTTCCATTAAATTTCCCTCGCATATATCGGATGGCCGCATCATGGCGCTCCGATTCGCCGAATCGTGACAGGCCACTATACGACGTCATTTGCAGCGTTTGCAGCGTTTGCAGCGTTGCCTGCGCGTCCAGGTACATTGGAAACATAGTCAAGGAAGTGCCTTTTTATAACGGATAAAATCCGATTTACGCATATACCGGATATAAATCCGATATATGCGTAAAACGGACATTTTCCGGTATACGCATATAACGGATTTCGCTTATATCGGACAAAACCAGTGGGAACAATTGAATCCGATATATCCGAGGTTTACTGTATATATTTTCTTTTTTAATAAAAGTGGACTTGTGAATGGCGTATAGAAGGGTTTAGATTCTGTTCCACAGATGGCGCTAATGCACACCAAAGCTGCTTGCCAACCGCCAATAAACAACAGAAGAAGAAAAACACCACGAAGAAGAACTCAGTCTGACAAATTTCTGTTTGAGCGGGTACAAGATACAGTAAAGTCTCATTATATAGATATCGGTTATAACGAATTACTACTTATTACGATACTATTTTCATTTCCCGGCAAATTTCTAGTCTTTTATGATATAATTAGTTCTGTTAGTACGATACCCGGTTATTATGATAATCCGGTTACTACGATGCCCTTTTCATCTCCCGCCAGCCAATTTGGTCTGCTTATATCGATACAAAAGCAGCTTAAATCAATCTTTGCTTAAGGATTTCAATACCAAAAAAAACACGGCGAACGGCTGCTTCCAGTCAACTTTATTTTTCACACTTCCACCACCAGAGCACAGCACACACACCGATTCCCGCACTTCTTTTTTGGTATTGAAATCCTTAAGCAAAGATTGATTTAAGCTGCTTGACATTGTTCTATACTATAGAACAATGTCGAGTGCATTATTGCCCACTCTTAATGCAGTTCGGCGCAGGATCGGATATATGGATAGTCAGGTTATATCGGTATTTTTTCCGACTCCCGAGAATATCGATATAACGAGACTTTATTGTACCTCAATCGGATTGGTTAAAGGAATATTCCATCCCTGTTCAATTCTTTCCGTTTGAGCAAATACACCAAATGCAATTGGAATATTTGGGTCCATGTATTCATGGCTATTGACATAATATTTGCAAATAATGATTAATAAATGTTAATTATAAAAAGTGATATTGGATAATTCCTCACGGCACACCTGACGGTTTCTCAAGGTACACTGGTGTGTCGCGGCACAGTGGTTGAAAATCTAAATCTAAATGGTCTAGATGACTTTATCGTCCATTTTGTATAACTGTCCTAATGCATAGGCTTGTAATTTATTTGAAAATGGCTATAAACTATGCTAACAGCAATCCCTCATTTATCACGGTCAACTGATCAGTGTCCGTTTCCCAGTGTGCTTTGCTGTTTTTTTTGCGTTTTTTGTAAATGGCTGGAAAGCACATGGTTAGAACTCACATAGTAGGTTCATATTCTGCATTATGCGTCGGTAGTGTCTTGGCTGTTTTATCCACCTGTGTAAAGTCCAGTTCATCAGACAGGATACATTTTGTGTGATTCTTTCTTTCTGTCAAAGAGAGAGCGTAGCAAGAAGAGCCTCTGTGACATTGAGCTACTTTTCCAGTAGGACATGTTTTTTTTTTTTTTTTTGACCTGCTGAATGTAACAATCAAACACAGCAAAAACATGAGTCACTCTTCTACTGCATTGTTACAAATACTGAGATGTATCTTGAACTTTTCCATCAGGCCCTCATTTCCTTATATTTAAAGGTGGAACTTGTTGGTTCAGTCACATGAGACGCAGCAGTAGTTTTTTTTTTTTTTTTTGTTCCTCAGAACATGAATCTCATCTATTTCACAGATTTGCAACTTTTGATCATTTTGGGTAACACAATGGTGTGACAGTAGGGATAACAACTATAACACAACACCGTCAAAGCTCTTCACACTGTGGTGTGGAAGTGAGATCAGTTTGCTTTGCTGGTACAGTCCATATGGTCCATTGTGAAGGCAGTCCACGGGACCCTGGACCGGACCAAACAAGTGGACAGAGACTGCCAGAAAGATCGGTTTGGGTACATGCGTAGGTGGACTTACTTGAACGGAAGTATGAACGCCAACTAGCTAGCTTCAGACTGATCGAGAAGAAGAAGCATCCTAGCAGCCCTCGTATGAACTAAACAGTTAGTGTTGGTTAGTGGTTAAAGCTGGGCAATATATTTTATCTACCCGTATACTTTGGAAATTCTTCAGAAAAATATACAAGAAGCACATATATTTTTGAACGTTGTTCATCTTATGTACATTGTCCATACATAATTCTGTGACCGTCCTTTAAAATAACAGTGCAGTTTGCTCCCATGTCTGCGTGAACAAGATAAAAAAATATAAAAAAATATCTTCCATATACAGTATTATTGTATGTGTGACAACATCTTCCTTAATCGCAAGTACAGGCATTACTGTTTGTTGACGACTTGGCAGGGCTCTACATTAAAAACCAAAATGACTTGCCCATGGGGAATCCTTAAGGTGAGAACTACTTGCCCGAACTCGCCCCATGTAAAATGAAAAGACCGCCATATTGATAATCATATATCAATATATGCTGATAATTCATCAGATAATAGTACTGATGCATTTTATTTGGAGGAATGTCTGAAAAATTGTATGTTAACATGGCATATGCCATACTACCTTACACATCGTAGTCGTATCGTAGTAAGCAGTGATATTTAGAAGTTGTGCACCACAATGAAACATTATTGAATAGACACATTTGTGTACTAGTAAAGTGTTTTTTAATCCAGAAATAAATGCTCAATGGTCAAACAATAATTTGTGAAGCAAAGGTGAGAAAAATACACAGAGAAATGGAAGCGCTAGATTTTGTAGCTTGTGCAAAAAATCAGCACTTGGTATTGGATCTAATCGGTGGTGTTTCATTGTAACTACTTCAAATTGTCACAGCAATGTGATTCACTCACCTGTGCCATCGTTTGATTTGTTGCCGCTAATAAAATACTTGTTTAGGAGGCACTGGTTCATCACTTTTTGCTGTTTTCCTTCACAAGTTGTTGAAGAATTAGACCATGTTGGCAGGGACGCCATGATAGATGTTTTCCTAGTCAAACCATCGCTGATTGGTTGATCACGAACAAGAACGGGTGTGGGTAAAACACGGACCGCGGTCTAAATAAACGATTCTGATTGGTCCATTTCAAGATTTCCAAGGATTGGTTTGCAAATTACCACTGGAATTACGCAGTCCGTGTTTTACCAACACCCAACAAGAACCGCTTTAAAAAAAAAAACTCTTGGCAGTACGGCATGCCAAAGTGCAATTGCCCGACGGGAATATCACTGATTGGATTTACTTGCCCCAATGTTGTTTTAACTTGCCCCGGGCCATCGGGACATCGTTATTGTCGAGCCCTGCTTGGTACCAATGTATGCAGAGGCTGCCATCCCATTAGAAAAGTTAGCCAGTTTACCAATAAATAAAAGTATTTCATTATATGGCTTATGGTTTGTAGCTTTTTATACAAGACTCTGCTGAATTAAAATTTTATATCATTTTATTTTGTCATATCATGATACATACCATGATATTTCCATCATGGTCTCATGATATCTCCCAACCCTACTGGTGGTCGTCTGTGTAAATTACTCTTGATTACAATGCTGCTTTGCCAAAAATGAATTGCTAACATTTTATTCTTTTTTCTTATAGATGCAGGAAGTCCAGCAAAGCAAAGAGACAACACAGGTGAACAACAGAACCCTGGCAGAAGAAAACCTTGCCCTCCAACCCAGACTGGAGCTCAAGAAAGAGCAACTTTCCAAGAGATACGGTTGTCTCCAGGAGAACTTTGAAGCCTATCAACTGCGCAAGTCCACTCTAGGTACAGACGCAATTAACGATGCTCATTGGAACTCAGATTCCTTCTTCCTTAAACTTTAAGGAACAAGAGCCTGATGAGTTTCGAGTGCACGCCAGTGACTGTCTGGCACAAGATGGTTTCGGAAGCTGAGGATTCTCTTTTGCTACCAAAAACTTATTTATACATTTTTATATAAAAAAAGACTATCTACAGGGGTTTGATCACTCCATCAATATAGTGACAGAGCTGCAAAGTTAGCAACACTGATCCCTCTTGCTCCATCTTCTTATTCCCTGGCAGACCAGGTGCGTCACAATGTGTTTATGAGTGAGGGCGAAGTGGTAGCACCAAATCAAAACGAATCAATAGAAAATACTGGTGGAAGTACCCACTTGACCGGGGACATTCTATTAGGGTTGTCTAAAATGTGGCACGGTGGCCATTTACAGCCTGTGGCTGTTTTTAAATTGGCCCGAGGCACATTCTAAAAATTGACAACAACAAAAAAAACATACAAAAAATACCAAAAAAGTCAAAATATTGACAGGGAAAAAAATTCCAAGAAAGTTTTGACATTTTACAAGAACAATCTCATGAAAATATAAAAAGTATAAAACATAGTTTTAGCAGCTTGACGTTGGAATACTAAAGAAAAAAAGATGTAACATGAGAATTTCCCTATCGGCAGTGTAGTGCATCAACAGTGACTTACCCCACACTTTGTAGTCGGATTTTGGTGAACGTAAGTTCTGGTTAGTTTTTGTGGCTACTTAGTTTGACTTCTTAAAACAATGTGTGTTCAAAAGAGTAACATATTTGCATGACAAAAAAAAAAACCCCAAACAAATCAGACCTCACAATCGCTCTGCATTACTTTCTCTTGGTCCTGGTCTCATGTGCTGTTGAATTGACTGTTGTTGCACATTTGGGCGAACGTTGTCCAGCGTTGGCTACGTCAGTTTGTATGTGAGGCTCGAATACTCACTATACTCTGTAAAGTGTTTGTTCTTCACATGCTTTTTAACGTGCTACCCCGGCATGTTTTGCAGGGTGCTCTCATAAACGGCAGGTTTCCGGACGGCAGCCATGTTTGTTTTGGGTTTGTCGTGCAGTGTGAAGGAAAGTGGGTGGGGGACACTTGCTACAAGTGATCGCCCTTGAAAGCCGTTTATCGGATCAAATATTGATGAGTGGCCAATGGATCGGAGCATCCGTAATAATAATATTATGATTATATTGATGTGTGCTCAAGGGGAGGTGTTGTTTGATAGACGTCTGTGAATGTTGAAGCCAATTTAAATGTTGTAATATTTTGCTTTATATGATGGCAGTGGTGATATGATTCCTCTGAACACACACACACGCATGCATGCTTAGAGACCTGTTTTTCTAGTTCATGTTCTTCTCCCTGGAGGCCGGGTAAGCTTGTTAGCTGCAGTTGTCACATTGTTGTAAAATGTGCCGGACTGACTTTAGTTTTTTCATCAAGCAAGCCGCAAATGTTAGTTGAATCTGTGCGGCGATCTCCAAAATAGCGACGTCGCCGATTCCTGACGCACCTTCACACTACCTTCTAGTGTGTGAACGCAGAGACTGTGTTGACGCAGCAGTTGCTAAGCAACCTTCTCAAAATAGCCCTCCAGCCATTCACTACTACGCTGACACAAGTTTCACTTTGCCCCCCCCCCCCGACCCGCCCGCCATCAAGTCAAGTAGACGCTAGGTCTCTTCTTTTGTTGTACACTTTTATGATATGATTGTCTCGTTCGTTCGTAATATTAATGTATACGAGTACCGCAAATACGTACACCATTGCGCTGCATTTACAGTGCTCCGTGTCTTTCTTTCAAGAAGGACTCGTGCTTTTGCCGCCAGGAAGACTGGCTTTTGTCAAATGTAGGTTACTCTCTGTCCCTCCCCCATCCCCTGACTTCTCCGCTCCAGCCATCCTAGTTATGGATTTGCTTTTGAGCAGCTGGAGACAGACATTGATGCTCAAAGGCTTTAAAAAAAATGCTGCTGTTTGACCCAGATATGAAAGGGGTTGGTGGAACTCCGTGGTTCCCAAAATTTTCAAAGTTTCATACCCCTTTCAGACATTTGACCTCATATCACGTGACCTCACACCTGCAGTCTTGGGTGAATATTCATTTATTTCATACATTTTTTTAAATTTATGTGTATAACTTTTACTTATCGACATTCATCTATGTTTTGTTTTATATATTATTATATAATACATTCTCCATTTTAAATTATTATCCTATGTGTGCTGTTGAAAAATAAGACTCATCATTTTTTGTGTAATAATATATATCAGGGGCGGCACGGCGGTCTAGTGGTTAGCGCGCAGACCTCACAGCTAGGAGACCAGGGTTCAATTCCACCCTCGGCCATCTCTGTGTGGAGTTTGCATGTTCTCCCCGTGCATGCGTGGGTTTTTCTCCGGGTACTCCGGTTTCCTCCCACATTCCAAAAACATGCTAGGTTAATTAGCGACTCCAAATTGTCCGTAGGTATGAATGTGAGTGTGAATGGTTGTTTGTCTATATGTGCCCTGTGATTGGTTGGCTGGCCACCAGTCCAGGGTGTACCCCGCCTCTCGCCCGAAGACAGCTGGGATAGGCTCCAGCACCCCCAAGACCCTCTTGAGGATAAGCGGTAGAAAATGAATTACTATTTATAGAGCCCTCTAAACATGAAATAACACCCCTACAGTCATCTTTCCATTCATATTACCCATTATAGTTGACTCTGTTGCTGTTGCCGTTTTGCCAGGTCTCACTGCTAGGTGAGCCGGGTTCGATTCCCTGCTCAGGCATCTCTGTGTGGAGTTTGCATGCTCTCCCCGTGCTTGCGTGTGTTTTTCTCCGGGTACTCCGGTTTCCTCCCATATTCCAAAAACATGCTAGGTTAATTAGCCACTCCAAATTGTCCATAGGTATGAACGTGAGTGTGAATGGTTGTTTGTCTATATGTGCCCTGTGATTGGCTGGCCACCAGTCCAGGGTGTACCCCGCCTCTCGCCTGAAGACAGCTGGGATAGGCTCCAGCACCCCCACGACCCTTGTGAGGAAAAAGCGGTAGAAAATGAATGAATATATAATATTTAATAATGCATATGAAAGATGTTTCACTATGCGTTTTTTAGTGCACAGTAGTAGGGGGTACATGACTTCCAGTCAGATGATGAAGGGGTACGCAACTCTGAAAAGCACTGGTCTAAAACATTGAGCCTCCTGTTGTTACTTGGCCAACCTCCTCAGGAACTGTTCTTTGGAAACCCCTCATTTTTTAAGGTGTGGCGGCTTTTATTTTCCTTTAGCGATGTCGCAAAAACCCTGACAGAGAAACAGTGTTGTTTGCTGAAGGCAAGGGCTGTATATATTTTGTGGCCTTAATCATTGCTCATTTATTATGCTTATTTGCCTAATGCTCATGCAGCTCAGAACAACTTTGTCACAGCATCACATAAGCACACAATGTAAATGAAGTGTTCCACATTAAACACACTTAATATACATCATACATTACTCTGTGCTCTGCCTTTCTTCTGCACTGTACCCCAAGCGCTGTACTATTGCACTATTCACATGAAGCGCTGCATGAAAACACACTGTCGGTATTAGTAATGTAGTCACGTTACATTTTTATTCATGTACCCGAGGGGGTACACCGACCCACATTTTGAGAACCCAGTGCAGGGGTCTCAAACTCAATTTACTTGGGGGCCACTGGAGCTAGGGTCTGGGCGAGACTGGGCCGCATCAGGTTTTCCAAAAAAAAAAAACAAACAAAACGCATTTATTAAAAACAGAAAAATGACAAGAAAAGCACTGATAAAACATTCCACTGTTCTCAAATATCTTACTTTTTATTTTTCTACACAAAATAAGATGAAAAATAAATAAACAAATCAAGAATAAAGAAAATCAATCAGTAATAAATAAATAAATATAATAATAATAAAACAGCAAATAATAAAAACTTAAGAAACCACATATAGTTGGTGGGTAGACAAATGATTTTTTTCAGATTAAAATGAACAAAGCATTATTAGAGCCCTGTAGACATGACAAAACACGACTATAGTCACATTTATACTCTTTTTATTTACAACATATTGCGCAACTGCAGGGTCTAGAGACACATGCTAACTCGCAAACTAGAGCGCTAGCGACCTAAACGGTAGCCTTCAAGTTATTTCCTTTAAACTTAAATAGCCAAAAACTTACCACTTCCACACGGATAGGGAGGTTAACTATTAACAGTTATTCAACCTTTAACATGAACATTAATCAAACGTAATATTTTTTTCTGGGTACATGATACCATATAGCATCCATATCAAACTTGCGCGGGCCGCACTAACATTAAACTTTTATATCAAGGCGGGGCCTCAAACTAGTGTCCTGCGTGCCAAATTTGGCCCGCGGGCCGCATATTTGAGACCCCTGCATTAATGCCTTTCAAAATCTTTTGGCTCTATTCTATTGGCTCCTATAATCATTACAGTTGTGTGGACTTTAACCTTGTTGGAACATTTCTCAAGGCCTGAGCAGCCCATCCATCCACTCATCATGCTTCTTATCTTCACTAGGATTGCAGGGCTATGCTGCAGCCATTGGCCTGAGTAAACCCTATCATTTAGTGACTTTGCTTTGTCCCAGACGAGTCGCTGATTACTGAGTATGTTTCAGCTCTCAATCATTCATCCAAGATCCAGATAATACATTTCTTTGTGGCTGGTATTCAAGTGCGGAATAACATTATTCTTTATATGTTTTATCAGCAGTCATTATGGATTCATGGAAGCCGAATTGATAACTTTGTTTGCCCGTTTGAAAGAGACTCGAGGCCATTTTGATTACTCCATAAATATAGTGACAGAGCTGCAAAGTTATCAACACTGATCCCTCTTGCTCCATCTTCTTATTCCCTGCCAGACCAGGTGCGTTACACAATGTGTTTAAGAGTGAGGGTGAAGTGGTAGCACCAAATCAAAACGAATCAATAGAAAATACTGGTGGAAGTACCCACTTGACCGGGGACATTCTATTAGGGTTGTCTAAAATGCGGCACGGTGGCCATTTACAGCTTGTGTCTGTTTTTAAATTGGCCCGAGGCACATTCTAGAAATTGACAACTAAAAAAAACATACAAAAAATACCAAAAAATATTGAGAGGGAAAAATTTTTTAATCTTAACAAGTAAGTTTTGACATTTTACAAGAACAATCTCATGAAAATATAAAAAGTATAAAACATAGTTTTAGCAGCTTGACGTTGAAATACTAAAGAAAAAAAATAGCACATGACGAGAATTTCCGTATCAGCAGTGTAGTGCATCAACAGTGACTTACCCCACACTTTGAAGAGACTGGAGGCCATTTTGGATGGGCGAAGACCAGTATCACATACCTGCCCGAGGCCCTTCTGTGTTGATCCATGCAAAGCTGGTGTTGACTTTCAGGCTTGCTTAGGAGCACAAACACAACAGATACCTTCCTGGAGATTAAGACGTAACAAGATAGTTTCATCTGAGTGTCGTATATTTACCATATCAAGCCTGAGCGCTGTGTGAAAACCATGTTTTCTCATACACAGATGCGATACACATGCGATTTATGATGATAATGATAAATATTATCATAATACAAAAAAATTCAGGTGTGTGGACCGCAATTTTTTTTTCTTAAACTTTGAATCATGTGAATTATACAGCAGTGTGGATAATTTATGGCCATATTGTGACATCTCCTACACTCAAAAAATAAACAACAAAAAAAAAATAAACGCAACAATTTCCATTAGTCTTTCTTAGTTATGGCAACTTAATTTGAAGTTGCTTTGAACCAACAAACAATATTGCATTGCACGAAGTAGCTTTTCCTCTTCACTCAAAGCTTATTTTAAGTAATGCTTACTGAATAATTGTTTTTAAATAAAAAAGAATAAGAATAATAAAGTTTTTAAGTTTGTAACTCAAAAAAATATGTTAAGTCAACTGACTTAATCATTTTTAATATATATATAATTTGCTAAATAAAATAAATAAATACAATTTGAGTGTATATGACATGCTAAATTAAGTTCATGTAATAGCCAACATTATTATTTGAACATAACTTAAAAAATAAAGTTAGCAACTTGGAAAGTTTATCTAAATCAATTAATTACATTTTTTACATTGCATTCATGTATTAAATCAAGTGGTGTCAGCAGATACTCTGAATTACTTTTTAGAGTGTATACTTCCGAACTACTACAAATCATTTAAATACTGTGCCACTCATGAGTCAATGAGAAAATGGTAGCTCTTTCTTCAGCAAGAAGGGATAAGGGAACTTGCGTCAAGCTTGTCAACCCATTGGAAACGGTGTCATATTAGATTCGTCACTAAAATCATCACACAGTAACTTAACACATACACAAGTACCAATATGAAAAACAACTGCTATTTTAACTCCCCATATTCCCTACAGAGCAGTTTACTGTCAAACAGCTGCCATGGGTGGGCCACCAGAGGGAGCTCTTGAGCTCATTTCTACTACATCGCACTCGTTTGCACTCTGTATGTCAGCTGCAAAAGGGCTCACTCCGTTCATGCTGTTGTTCTATGGAACAAACGTGCCAAGGTGTGAAAACCAATGCCCAGAGTGAGCTCTCCTCCTGCCTGTTTTTGTGGCCAGAGGCGAGGAAAACAGACACGCATGCACATGTGTCGTGTCGCCAACTTGGCGATTTTGTCCTTTGATCCGGCGACATTCCAACCCCCCCCCTTGAATGGCATATTTTCTCGAAAGCGACGAGTGACAAATCTTGCAACTTTCTCTGACGTTGTCGGGGAGTTTTCTAATATGTTGAAAGCATGCATTTTTGTGCGTTTTGTGTTCTCAATTGGGAGTGGCGGGTGCGGACAGGTCCGTCGGCCCAAAGCTAAGTCCCAAGCCATGATGTGGAGCTCTAATGTGTCCCTTAGTATTGTATAAACTATAATATGAATGAGTTGCCTTCCTCACTAAAAACAACAAATTCTTTGATTTACCATGCTAGCATCAGTGGAATTGAAACCAAATTGTAAAGTTCTTTTTTTTGTCTTACCTTTTTTTGTAGATCACAAATCAGGAAACACATCACTGGACATTCTGTTGGCTTTACTGCAGGCGGAGGGAGCCAAAGTAGAAGAGGAAACAGAGGTAATTGCATTACTTTCTCCACTAGCAATACTTCATTCATGGTGTGAACCTTCTAGGTACTCCTCTCACCGGTTATCCTTATTAGCAAACATGTTGAAATATGGGTAGCCAAGTAGCTGACAATGTGAAAACATGCTCTGCAATCTAGTGGTGTACTGGAATTTGGTTTTCACATTTTGAAATCACTTTAGTTTTCCTAATTATTATGAATTTGGACCTACCTTTAAACACAAACCTCCACAAATGCGGACACATATAGAAAGTTGGTCTGCCCATCAGGTCAAAGAGCTCAAAACAAGTCCTTTTATTACTCTTTATACAACCTATTTATTGGCATTTATCTATCACGCCTCTCACCTTTTATTCCATTTGTTTAGTCATAAAAATCAATCCACCACAAACAGATGCTGCAGGTATGGATTATCTGCAAACAGTGGCTTGTGTTCCACCACAGGGCCATCTGCTGGATGCGTTGAGTGCGTGGTCTACTGCACAATTGCCATTGACAAGTGAAATATACAATATAGACACTATTCACATTAAAAGCCAAGGTCTTGCATCATAAGACCCTTGTCTCTTGTTAGGGACTTGACTAGTAACCCCGATATTGTAATATGCCTCAAACTCAATTTACCTGGGGGCCACTGGAGCTAGGGTCTGGGCGAGACTGGGCCGCATCAGGTTTTCCAAAAAAAAACAAACAGTTTAAATTAAAAACAGAAAAATATACAAACTTTTTCAGTGCTTTGGTTCCGATTTTCTACAATAAAAGCTCTGATAAAACATTCCACTGTTCTCAAATATCTTAATTTTTATTTTTCTGCACAAAATAAGATGAAAAATAAATAAACAAATCAAGAATAAAGAAAAACAATCAGTAATAAATAAATATAATAATAATAATAAAAGGGCAAATAATAAAAACTTAAGAAAGCACATATAGTTGGTGGGTAGACAAATGATTTTTTTCAGATTAAAATGAACAAAGCATTATTAGAGCCCTGTAGACATGACAAAACACGACTATAGTCACATTTATACTCTTTTTATTTACAACATATTGCGCAACTGCAGGGTCTTGAGACACATGCTAACTTGCAAACTAGAGAGCTAGCGACCTAAACGGTAGCCTTCAAGTTATTTCCTTTCAACTTAAATAGCCAAAAACTTACCACTTCCGCACGGATAGGGAGGATAACTATTAACAGTTATTTAACCTTTAACATGGACATTAATCAAACGTAATAATTTTTTCTGGGTACATGATACCAGCATCCAAACTTACGCGGGCCGCACTAACATTAAACTTTCATATCAAGTCGGGGGCCTCAAACTAGTGGGGCCGCGTGTTTGAGACCCCTGGTTTAGGTAGTCAGCATTAATGAATGAATCAGTTACAGTGTAGTCATTAGCCTCGTTAGGCTAGCCAAAGATGCCAGCAGGCTGGAGAACATGTTTCTCCAAGCCATGTCTATACATAATCCATATTATCACATTACATAATCCAATTCCAGTAACAAGTGACAAGAATACTTAAGAGCTGCAACATTTAATTGATTAATCAATTATCCAGTTAATAATTTTCCTATTCAATCTATTGTTTCTTTTTTTTTAATGCAAATATCCTCTAAATTCAGCCTTTCAAATGAGATTATTTTATAATTTACTTCATCATGGTGAATAAAATTAACTTTTCTATGGAAAAAAAATGACGCATTAAACTAATATTTATTTTGTTTATGTCACATCTGTCTTCACTGCTCTCTACAGAATATGGCTGACTCATTCCTGGATGGTGACATGACCCTGGATGCCTTCATTGATTCCTACCAAAACCAGAGGAAGTTGGCCCACTTGAGAAGGGTGAAGATCGAGAAGCTGCAGGAGATGGTGCTGAAGGGCCAACAGCTTCCACAGGCGTCGGTATCTACCTCCCATTCTCAGGACATGTCCGCCGCGGCCAGGCCCTCGTCCTCCCTGCTCGCCGATGCCGGCAACGACTTGTCTCCTATACTTCAAATCAGGAGGAAGCCTCCACCTCCTCCATCCCAGGCAGCCACAATACCAAACCCAGCTCCAATCGTCTCCCCCCAGCCTTCAACCTTCTACGCCGTATCACCTTACCCCCCAATTCCTCCCAGAACAGGCCAGCCCTACCCCGGTTCTTCACCTGGGTATCCCTTCTTACCTCAGTACCCGCCTGCTTTGCCACAGAGGCCCCCGGCTCGTGTGGCCCCGCAGCCTGGTTTCATCATTCAGTGAAAAAAAGCCATCGCCACTTGAGGTTAACAGTGTGTGCCAAGGACGATTCGCAACTGGAACTCCTCTGAGAACAATTTTTTTTTTTTTTTTGTGGCGTTTACCATTTTTCATTACGACCAATCCCCACACTGGCCTGAAGGCAGACCAGCACCGTCTGCACCGGAGAAGCCATTCGGTAATAACGTGGGGATGTGTGCATAGCACTCACTCAACACTCCTAACGATAACAAAAAAAAAATGGAGGATTTTCTCTCCATTCGCTCCATCTGGCCCGAGTCTCCGCAGAAGAAGGGCCCAACGTAGCCTCCAGTGACACAAGCTGCTGAGCTTGTCGTTTATTAGCACTTTGTCTTCTTTAGTTCCCATTAATGTTCCGTCTCTCCTTTACCCTCCAAGGCATGATCCTAAGCTTCACGTAAAAAAAAAAATGATTCACTTAGTCAATATTTTTCATTTGCAGCATACAAATATTACTGTTTATGCATATGCAGCAGAGAGACCATATTTACTGTGTTTTGACAAAATACATAATTTCCCAGAATATATTTAGGGGGAAAAGCATCTATGCTGTGATTAGTTTTTCTATACAATGGTACATAGGAAGATAATGTAATTTCAACATCTTTTTATGAATAGTGCTTTAAAAAAAAATCTAGACTGATAAAAACACATGTAAAGGAGAACTTTGTTTGAATCAAACATGTGTCTCAAGATGGTCCAGACCTGCTCTTTTGAAGATGACCGACTATTGCACTTGGTCCTTCTCGGGGGCAAAGGTCTAAAGGAACTTGAGAAGATTGGTGGCTGAATCGTTTTTGATAAATTAACCTGGGCTTTTAGAGAGTCATATCAAAGTTGAAGGATTTTGTATACTTGCCATACAGTACAATTCTTATAGTGGGTCTTCTCTGGATTTATGTTGTAATACAGCACTGCTTTGTCATTTTTGTCCTCGGCACCTGCTCATGTCAACAATTTAGTTAAAACTCTGAACGTTATGGTTCTGTTCAGTCATCTCACTGAGCACCAAAGGCTTTGCACAGCACTCTGTGAAACCTTTTCTCAGGGCATTGGATCCATGGCAACTGGACCGTTCAGGTTGCCGCAAATCCATCCGATCGAGCTTCAGATCAGTTCATTCCCCGAAGACTAGGTAGGACAGCTGCAGTCTGTCTCATCTTTGAGCACATATTTGGTTTCGCTTCTCATTCAAGCAGGCTTTGGACTATCTAGTCTTTGAGCATGAATCGATCAAGCAATCAGTTCATCTTCAAAACCGGGTAAACTAGTCTGTTTTATGGTCAGGTTGTCTTACAGGAGGTTTCGCCTTAAATCTGAGCAAGCTTCATCGGTCCAGTCTAGTCTTTCAACATGAGTTGATGACATCTGTCTTTGGTTTCTTTTTTGTTTCATGTCTCCTAGCAGACTTCATTGGTGTATGCTCAATGACTAGATAGGACAGTTCTAGTCTGTCTAGTACTGTCTTATCTCGATTCAAGGACAGCTTGGACTAGAGGCGAAACTAAAGACCGATTTTTTTGCGCTAGAAAACCTAGAGCTGTCCTATCTAGTCTTTGAGCATGAATTGATCAAGCAATCAGTTCATCTTCAAAACCGGGTAAACTAGTCTGTTTTCTGGTCAGGTTGTCTTACAGGAGGTTTCGCCTTAAATCTGAGCAAGCTTCATCGGTCCAGTCTAGTCTTTCAACATGAATTAATGACATCTGTCTTTGGTTTCTTTTTTGTTTCATGTCTCCGAGCAGACTTCATTGGTTTATGCTCAATGACTAGATAGGACAGCTCTAATCTGTCTAGTAGTGTCTTATCTTGACTCTTATTCAAGGACAGCTTGGACAAGAGGCGAAACTAAAGACCGAGTTTTTGCGCTAGAAAACCTAGAGCTGTCCTATCTAGTCTTTGAGCATGAATCGATCAAGCAATCAGTTCATCTTCAAAACCGGGTAAACTAGTCTGTTTTCTGTTCAGGTTGTCTTACAGAAGGTTTCGCCTTAAATCTGAGCAAGCTTCATCGGTCCAGTCTAGTCTTTCAACATGAGTTGATGACATCTGTCTTTTTTTGTTTTGTCTCTCCTAGCAGACTTCATTGGTGTATGCTCAATGACTAGATAGGACAGTTCTAGTCTGTCTAGTACTGTCTTATCTCGATTCAAGGACAGCTTGGACTAGAGGCGAAACCAAAGACCAAGGTTTTGCGCTAGAAAACCTAGAGCTGTCCTATCTAGTCTTTGAGCATGAATTGATCAAGCAATCAGTTCATCTTCAAAACCGGGTAAACTAGTCTGTTTTCTGGTCAGGTTGTCTTACAGGAGGTTTCGCCTTAAATCTGAGCAAGCTTCATCGGTCCAGTCTAGTCTTTCAACATGAGTTGATGACATCTGTCTTTTTTTGTTTCGTCTCTCCTAGCAGACTTCATTGGTTTATGCTCAATGACTAGATAGGACAGCTCTAATCTGTCTAGTAGTGTCTTATCTTGACTCTTATTCAAGGACAGCTTGGACAAGAGGCGAAACTAAAGACCGAGTTTTTGCGCTAGAAAACCTAGAGCTGTCCTATCTAGTCTTTCAACCTGAATTGATGACATATGTCTTTTTTTGTTTCGTCTCTCCTAGCAGACTTCATTGGTTTATGCTCAATGACTAGGTAGGACAATTCCAGTCTGTCTACTAGTGGCCTATCTCGACTCTTATTCAAGGACAGCTTGGACAAGAGTCGAAACCAAAGACCGAGGTTTTGCGCTAGAAAACCTAGAGCTGTCCTATCTAGTCCTTGAGCATGAATCGATCAAGCAATCAGTTCATCCTCAAAACCGGGTAAACTAGTCTGTTTTCTGGTCAGGTTGTCTTACAGGAGGTTTCGCCTTAAATCTGAGCAAGCTTCATCGGTCCAGTCTAGTCTTTCAACACGAATTGATGACATCTGTTTTTGTTTTTGTTTTTTGTTTCGTCTCTCCTGGCAGACTTCATTGGTTTATGCTCAATGACTAGATAGGACAGCTCTAATCTGTCTAGTAGTGTCTTATCTTGACTCTTATTCAAGGACAGCTTGGACAAGAGGCGAAACTAAAGACTGAGTTTTTGCGCTAGAAAACCTAGAGCTGTCCTATCTAGTCTTTCAACCTGAATTGATGACATCTGTCTTTTTTTTGTTTCGTCTCTCCTAGCAGACTTCATTGGTTTAAGCTCAATGACTAGGTAGGACAATTCCAGTCTGTCTACTAGTGGCCTATCTCGACTCTTATTCAAGGACAGCTTGGACAAGAATCGAAACCAAAGACCGAGGTTTTGCGCTAGAAAACCTAGAGCTGTCCTATCTAGTCTTTGAGCATGAATCGATCAAGCAATCAGTTCATCTTCAAAACCGGGTAAACTAGTCTGTTTTCTGTTCAGGTTGTCTTACAGGAGGTTTCGCCTTAAATCTGAGCAAGCTTCATCGGTTCAGTCAAGTCTTTGTTTTTTTTTTTTGTTTCTCGGTCTCCTAGCAGACTTCATTGGTTTATGCTCAATGACTAGGTAGGACAGCTCTAGTCTGTCTAGAAGTGTCTTATCTCGATTCTTATCTCGATTCAAGGACAGCTTGGACAAGAGGCGAAACTAAAGACCGAGTTTTTGCGCTAGAAAACCTCGAGCTGTCCTATCTAGTCTTTGAGCATGAACTGAGGAAGCTTGCTAGGCCAAACCTTTTTTTTTTTTTTTTTTTTTAAACAACCCGAACAATCCAGTCGTGATGGATTCAATGCCCTGAGAATACAATTTACCAGGATGAAAGAGAATATTCACAAGCATGTATGAATGTTGTTTTTGCGTTTGTGTTTTATTGTCGTAAATGACATACGTTGTCTGTGATCCAGTCCGTACGATTTGGAGCTAAAACACATTTTTTTTGCACAAATGCAAGCCGTATTTCTTGAAGCCGGACTAACCCCCCAAGCTTTGAAAAAGAACCCTTTCTTGTGGTGTGAATAGCGTATCACTTTTCCCTCTTAATGCTGTCGCTGTGCACTGTTGAGCCGCGAGTGCCTACGCTTGTTGTGACGTTGACCACGTTCTAACTGACTGCTCCGTTTTTTTTTTTCTTCTCTATTCCAGTCATAGACTTTGACCTGGTTGGGATTTTTTGCCATTGAGCATGTGCCAGTGTGACATCTCCCCAGGCTTTTTTTTTTGCCTACTGGTGCTTGTTAACGTATGCCTGGTGTGACTTCAAATATTGCATGTGGCGTTTCTTGACATCATCGTTGCAAATTAAGAGGGCTCTGAAATGTCGTATTTGTTGTATAGCCGCCCGCAAAAAGCAAGGGTAAGAATACAGAATTTGGTCAATGACATAATAGATCCAGCATTTCTAATAAGAAAGATTATGTTGTGCATGGCCTTTGTGTTCAGTCCGAAGATTCCTTTTTGTGTGTTTTTTTTAAGCTATTAACCATAGTTTTCTATGTGGTTGGTGATATTTTCAGTGTGCTGTTGTAGGTGTTTACTTATTCTGAATGTTTAGGTGGAATTTTAATGCTATTTTCAAGTTCAATAAATCTCAAATTTGTCTATTTTTTTATTTGTCATGACCACAAAGAAAAACCACACTGGTTAAACAATATTAGTGTTAGCGTTGGTACAGAATTATATTGTCGTCTTTTAAATTGAGCAAGTAGGCCCTCTAGTGTCACTGGTTGGTATTGCACGAATCTCCACGCTGTTTACTGAATCCCCCATACATCCTTATATGATGTATTTATGTGGAACATGCAGTACAAACAAAACTATAACTAGCTATAAAAGGTATATTCTTGTATATATGCTTGTTCGCTAATACACTGCTGGACTACACAGGTATTTAATTCAATTTAAAGTTGCGTCCTTCCATAGAGAGGAAAATCGGGTGTTTTTAGCTAGAGCCCTTGTTCAGGAGGAAGTTAAATACATAAAAAATATTTTTTTTTGCTAAATGAGTGAATCAATTTGACAGCCAAAACAGAGTATTACATACATGAACTGAAGTATTTAAAAGCAAACTTGTAACTTAATGAGCAACCTGAGGAACAAGGGTCTCGAACTCAATTTACCTGGGGGCCAAAAAAAAAATAACGCATTTATTAAAAACAGAAAAATATACAAACTTTTTCAGTGCTTTGGTTCCGATTTTCTACAATAAAAGCTCTGATAAAACATTTCACTGTTCTCAAATATCTTAATTTTTATTTTTCTACACAAAATAAGATGAAAAATAAATAAACAAATCAAGAATAAAGAAAATCAATCAATCAGTAATAAATAAATATAATAATAATAATAAACGGCAAATAATAAAAACTTAAGAAACCACATATAGTTGGTGGGTAGACAAATGATTTTTTTCAGATTAAAATGAACAAAGCATTATTAGAGCCCTGTAGACATGACAAAACACGACTATAGTCACATTTATACTCTTTTTATTTACAACATATTGCGCAACTGCAGGGTCTTGAGACACATGCTAACTCGCAAACTAGAGAGCTAGCGACCTAAACGGTAGCCTTCAAGTTATTTCCTTTCAACTTAAATAGCCAAAAACTTACCACTTCCACACGGATAGGGAGGATAACTATTAACAGTTATTTAACCTTTAACATGAACATTAATCAAATGTAATAATTTTTTCTGGGTACATGATACCATACAGCATCCATATCAAACTTTACATTAAACTTTCATATCAAGGCGGGGGCCTCAAACTAGTGTCCTGCGCACCACATTTGGCCCGCGGGCCGCGTGTTTGAGACCCCTGCTGTAGAACCATAAAGAAACGGCCATGGGCGGCGTTTAAAATGGTAATCCATCAGATTACCCATTAGTGGAAAACATGGCATTACGCCGTTAATAACCAATAAAAAAATGATTTACAAAACGCAAGTAGGGCTAGGAGACCCGAGTTCAATTCCACTCTGTGTGGAGTTTGCATGTTCTCCCCTGGTTTCCTCCCACATTCCAAAAACATGCTAGGTTAATCGGCGACTACAAATTTTTCCATAGGTATGAATGTGAGTGTGAATGGTTGTTTGTCTATATGTGACCCTGTGATTGGCTGGCCACCAGTCCCAGGGTGTACCTCGCCTTTTCGCCCGAAGACAGCTGGGATAGGCTCCATCACCCCCCGCGACCCTCGTGAGGAAAAAGCGGAAGAAAACGAATGAGTGAAGAAATATTTCAACAACTATTTACTACTGCAGTCGTGTTCTTGAATGCACCCTTCGAATCACGTGACACGTTTCCATAGTCACGTCACGCTCCACCATGTTGTAGGAAATCCACCGCTGCTCTTTACTGTCAGATTACACTTTAATCTGAGGAGGAGGATACCCTGTCAAGACGTGCTTGCTATCTTGGAACGACGTAAAGGTTGATTTTTTTTTCTTTTTCCTACTTTCAAGAAGCGGCCCGCACCTAAAAGATGAATAGTCAGGCGTCCTTTGTCCCCTGTTCGACCACTTGTCACTACAGTAAAATGTTAGCTGGCTAACCAACGGAGAGGGAAAAAAAGAGTAACTAAATCGGATTAGCTGCCAAGGCTAGGTAATAACAAGGTATTATTGACTGTAGGTGACTACGAATTCAACCCTTTTATTCTCCGTACTGCTTTTTTTTTAAATTCCTTTTTAAATCTTATTAATGTTGCTGCAAGGAAGCTAGCACGAATCACAAAGAGCTGGAGTTCCTTGGCTACCTTTTTTTTTTTAAGACGTATATTGAAATCAATACAGTGTCAAAATAGCTGTAAAGATAACGTTACAATATTTTAATAAAGAAAAACGCACAGGAACCAGAAATGTCAGGGAAGGACAAAGATAAAGCAGAAAAACAGTCCACCACGGAGCGGCTCATTAAAGGTGAGTAATTATTCTCAATGTAACATTTCATATATGTGTTTACTTCATATAAATAATATGGACATTTCGAACACTGCATCAGTAGTCTTTTTTTTTTTTTTTGTGCAGTATACATACCAAATAATTACTACTTCCGCTGCATACTCAGTAAATAGTGATGGAATTAATTAGTTATGGAAATAACACTACACAGTAAAGTGATCTTGTTCTTGTACATGGCATTGAACCGTAAATCAAAGCAGAGTCCAATAGTGCTGATGACTGTCCTTGACATTTAGGATGGATGAAATCCCGATACTTCACTCACGGAGTACTCAAGGTCTGCTCAGGTTGCAGTAGATAGAACTTGACAAGATGGATTCTTTCACCCTGAGGTCGCTCGGCTTCATGGAGCGGACCGGACACACCATTTGGTGTCTCTACCCGGGCCTAGTCTGAGGTAGATCCCGACCCAACTTGGGGCCGCCGGCACCTCGACTTTAAAAGTCAGCATGGTCCCACATCCCTGTCTGTCTGCAAGGGCACTCTGGGAATGTGCTGCCAGGGGGGGGGGGGCTGGAATGCTGAAGTGTGAGCCAGTAAAGAGCCAGTGAGTTAATTGTGGAAAGAATCTCCCCAGTGATCTTCCCAACATGGCCACTCACATGTCGGAGAGGGAGGACGGGAATGTGAGACGGGACAGAAGAAATGTTGAGTGAGTTAGGAACCGTCTCCGATTCAGGGAAAGCCCCCATGTTAATTAAAATATAATCTCCTTAAATCATCATAATACAACATTATCTGTGGCTCGTATTTCGGAAGTGGCTACATGAGGTCACTGGAGTAACGGGTGGCTTTAAGGTAGGAGCGTCCAAAGAGCGGTCATTGGTGGCCTGCGGACAAAATGAAACACCGCCCGTATTTCGATATTAAACGGAAAATGACCTAAATACCCCAAAAGTGGTCTTGCATCCTGACAAAATGAACACGTGAACCGGATTTCTTGTCCGTGGGACGCCTGCGACAACAATTTGTCACTTTTCCAATGTCTGCTTTTCAAAAAAATCGGATCCAATTCAATTCGGATCCAATGATTGGATTGGAATGGATTCAATCCAATCTATTTTCAAAAGAAAACTGTCAATTTTTTACAAATTTGATCTCAAATTTGATCTCAAATTTGATCTCAAATTTGATCTCAAGTTTATTAACTCATTCAATCCCACCCATTTTCAAAAGAACGGCCATTTTTGACAATTTTGATGTATTTTTCAAGGCAAAAAAATATTGTGTTCTAAGGCTATAAAAACATGGCACATACCAAATGTCTGCTTCTCAAAAAAATGTTTTTGTTTGTGAACGAGTAAAACAGAATTTTATGGTGTCATAATAAACGTGCAACATAATCTCATATCATGTCAAATTTATTAACTCATTCCATCCCATTCATTTTCAAAAGAACTGCAATTTTTTAACAATTTTGATGTATTTTTCAGGGCAAAAAAATATTGTGTTCTAAGGCTATATAAACATGGCACATACCAAATGTCTGCTTTTCAAAAAAATCTGACTCAGTTTTTGTTTGTGAACGGGTAAAACAGAGTTTTATGGTGTCATAATAAACGTGCAACATAATCTCATATCATCTTAAAGTTTATTAACTCATTCAATCCCATCCATTTTCAAAAAAATCGGATCCAATTCATCCCATGATTGGATTGGACTGGATTCAATGCCATCCATTTTCAAAAGAAAATTGTCAATTTTTGACAATTTTGATCTCAAATTTGATCTCAAATTCGATCTCAAGTTCATTAACTCATTCAATCCCATCCATTTTCAAAAGAACGGCCATTTTTTTACAATTTTGATGTATTTTTCAGGGCAGAAAAATATTGTGTTCTAAGGCTATAAAAACATGGCACATACCAAATGTCTGCTTTTCAAAAAAAAAGTCGGACTCAGTTTTTGTTTTGGAACGGGTAAAACAGAGTTTTATGATGTCATAAAAAACGTGCAACATAATCTCATATCATCTCAAGTTTATTAACTCATTCCATCCCATTCATTTTCAAAAGAACTGCAATTGTTTGATAATTTTGACTTATTTTTCAGGGCAAAAAAAATATTGTGTTCTAAGGCTATATAAACATGGCACATACCAAATGTCTGCTTTTCAAAAAAATCGGATCCAATTCATCCCATGATTGGATTGGAATGGATTCAATCCCGTCCATTTTCAAAAGAACAGCAATTTTTGACAATTTTGACTTATTTTTCATGGCAAAAAAATATTGTGTTCTAAGACTATGTAAACATGGCACATACCAAATGTCTGCTTTTCAAAAAAAAAATCGGACTCAGTTTTTGTTTTGGAACGGGTAAAACAGAGTTTTATGGTGTCATAATAAACGTGCAACATAATCTCATATCATCTCAAATTTATTAACTCATTCAATCCCATCCATTTTCAAAAGAACGACCATTTTTTACAATTTTGATGTATTTTTCAGGGCAAAAAAATATCATGTTCTAAGGCTATGTAAACATGGGGCATACCAAATGTCTGCTTTTCAAAAAAATCGGACTCAGTTTTTGTTTGTGAACGGGTAAAACAGAATTTTATGGTGTCTTAATAAACGTGCAACATAATCTCATATCATCTCAAATTTATTAACTCATTCAATCCCATCCATTTTCAAAAAAATCGGATCCAATTCATCCCATGATTTCAAAAGAAAATTGTCAATTTTTGACAGTTTTGATGTATTTTTCAGGGCAAAAAAATATTGTCTTCTAAGGCGATTAGACTGTCAATCAGCAGAAGTACATACGTATGTACGTTTCAGGAGAATTTCAGTCTTCAACAAAAAACGGACAAAAACAGCTACAGATACATTTCAAATTTCCCTTCAATGCATAACCTCTTGCATGCTACACGGCTCCATGTTTATTGATTTCCTGCTTGCTGAGGCTACATGAGAAAGATGCTTGCCGAGCTGGTATAAAATGCACCTCTACCACATTGAGACTGTTTTTTACGATTTAAAACCGCACCAAACATGATCTCTTCTATTATGCAATTGCATCATCACTTCTTTGGTGAAAATGTATAAATACGTTTTTGGTAGCAAATAAGGTAAATAGAATTGTTGTCATGTTTTTTATTGTATGGTTTATACCGTGAGTACGACTGTCGTTCTGTTTGATCACCATCTCTCCGTTTGCACTGTTTTTTTTAATTAGGATAGTTCTTGTCTATCATTTGCAAATTAGCAAGATGAAGTCCCTCTAATTATGCAGTTACAACACCATCTACTGGAATGAGTTGTAACGAGAAGACATTCAGACAGTCCTGCTATCATGTGTTTGTGAGGGTGAGCATATAACGCCAAATCTAACAAAAAAAAAAAAAACAATGAATGGATGAGAAACCCTGTCATAGTAAAAAAAAAAAAATCCAGAAAGTCACCAATACCACAAACTTAGTGGGCATGCCCCATTTTGTTTGATTATAGCGGCTCATAAAAACCAGAGATTGGAATATTCCTTTTCCATGTATACCATTGTTTTTCGGAAAAGTCATTCAAAAAGATTCCAAAAAAATTACTCATGTAACCGTGGTCTTTAATCCCAAGTCTCAAGTGAAGACGAACAAGTCCAAGTCATGTCTCAAGTCAAAACAAAACAGATCAAGTTAAGTCCTCGGTCATAAGGTTGAAATCTTCCAGTCCTTACAAGACATAAGAACTGTTAAGTGACCTTGTACTTTGCCACTCTCTAGCAGTCTGGTACTCACAGAAATATTCTTAAACTGATTGGACCTTAGTGGATTCCGTCAGTGAGGCAGATTCAGTGGGGAAATGTGGAATTTACATAATAACGTCAGTTAGTTGAATACTTTGAATGGGAACACATTTAACTCAAAACACTCAAAATCGAAAGTATTTTCAAAAGTCCACGTCTTTGATGATATTGTCAAGCCGAGTCAAAAGTCTAATTTCTACACTGGTCCCGAGGTGTCAGTAATGTTACTGTAATGTTCGGTGAGACACACAAGCATCAGACTTGATCGCCGAAACAACAGCATTTTATTGCAGGTTTGATCTCACAACAGCCACAATAATCCCTCACACTGTTATACTGCTATTGTGACTCACGCCAAAAACTCAACTTTAAATCCCGAACTTACTTCTTGATCTGGATGCTATTTCACATCTAAAGGGATCTAATAATGTTAAAAATTGTCAACAGGTTTTCTGTGCTATAAATATGAAAAATTCACTTATTATGGTCGGTTCTGGAACCAATGAACTGTGGTTAACTAGGGATTATTATACTTTCTATACATCCACTTAACCAAATGAATGTGAGCTAAAATCACAACAAAACCAGTTTTCAGAAAACAGGAACACATTCAAACTACAATCTTCGGCTTTATTTACACTAATCTAGAGCTGCAACAATTAATCGATGATTAATCGATTATCCATTTAAGTCATTAAATCACAGACATTTTTCAAAAGACATTTTTCAACAGCCATTTTTTACTAATTTGATTTTCAGATTTTTCAAGGCACACTGACTATTGTGTTCTAAGGCTATGTACACATATTTCATATCATCATTCATATTATCATAACATATGTGAGTTTCAGCAAAATATCAGTTCAACAACAAAAGGAAAAAAAAACAGCTTTTTGTGAAACGATAAATTTCAAGTATAACTTTGACACAAATTTAGCCAAAATATCAAAACAATGGTTGTTTTACATAAAATTATGATTTTTGAGTCATCTGTGACCGCAGATATATTTATTATCTTCGTGTTATTTTTGCCTCTGATATGTTGGAGACAAACCCACTAACGCTTTGGTCCGTGTGGGGCAGTGGTGGGCAAACTACGGCCCGGGCGCCACATGCGGCCCACCCATCGTTTGAATCCGGCCCGCCAGTTTCTTTCTAAGTATTTCAACTTTTAACAAGTCGGATGTGACTTTAAAATTAAATTACATAATTTGATGTGGTCTGATGTTTAAAGTGCTCCTGAAAAGAAAGGGACATGAGAATATACAGCTGATAGTATAACACTTTTACAGATAAAATTAGACTAATAATTCAAGGAAAATTAAGCATAAATTAGTGTATATAAGTTCTGCCCCCCCCAGACAATTTTGCAAACTCAATGCGGCCCACGAGTCAAAATATTTGCCCATCCCTGGTCTAGGGTGTCACCCATTGGTTGATTAACCACAACAACAAGCTTCAGATCAATCGGCAAAGTATATAATAGTAGGTATTGCCCGTACTTCGGTACGTGACAAAAAATTTAACTATATTAGGAAAGCAGGAAGTGAACAAATGTAACAGTTACTGATTGTAAAAGTGCCAGATGGAGGGGTAGGATTTAATAAGCTTTGCTTCTTCCTACTCCTTTTGGACATGTGGAACTGTGAACTGATTATGGGATGCACTCAATTGGAATCTGATGCATGTTCAAATGAAATAAAACCATTACCATTACCATTACCAAATGTAAGCGAGGACCCCCGATCTATAGTAACCACCAAAGTCTTCCCTTTACTATGATACTAAAATCATCCAAGTAGACCAGGGGTCTCAAACACGCGGCCCGTGGGCCAAATGTGGCCCGCAGGACGCTAGTTTGAGGCCCCCGCCTTGATATGAAAGTTTAATGTTAGTGCGGCCCGCGCAAGTTTGATATGGATGCTGTATGGTATCATGTACCCAGAAAAAATGATTACGTTTGATTAATGTTCATGTTAAAGGTTAAATAACTGTTAATAGTTATCCTCCCTATCCGTGTGGAAGTGGTAAGTTTTTGGCTATTTAAGTTGAAAGGAAATAACTTGAAGGCTACCGTTTAGGTCGCTAGCTCTCTAGTTTGCGAGTTAGCATGTGTCTCAAGACCCTGCAGTTGCGCAATATGTTGTAAATAAAAAGAGTATAAATGTGACTATAGTCGTGTTTTGTCATGTCTACAGGGCTCTAATAATGCTTTGTTCATTTTAATCTGAAAAAAATCATTTGTCTACCCACCAACTATATGTGGTTTCTTAAGGTTTTATTATTTGCTGTTTTATTATTATTATTATTATTATATTTATTTATTACTGATTGATTTTCTTTATTCTTGATTTGTTTATTTATTTTTCATCTTATTTTGTGCAGAAAAATAAAAATTAAGATATTTTTCTGCAAAAAATAAGATAAAAAATAAATAAACAAATCAAGAATAAAGAAAATTTATAATTATCTTATAATTATCTTATATCTTATAATTATCTTATAATTATCTTATAAGTTATTCTTGATTTGTTTATTTATTTTTCATCTTATTTTGTGTAGAAAAATAAAAATTAAGATATTTGAGAACAGTGGAATGTTTTATCAGAGCTTTTATTGTAGAAAATCGGAACCAAAGCACTGAAAAAGTTTGTATATTTTTCTGTTTTTAATAAATGCGTTTTTTTTTTTTTTTTTAAAAACCTGATGCGGCCCAGTCTTGCCCAAACCCTAGCTCCAGTGGCCCCCCAGGTAAATTGAGTTTGAGACCCCTGAAGTAGACACTTGTGTGCAACGCTTTCACATCCACAACAAATTGTACAAGTCTCTCACAATTTTGATTGACTGTCAGATTTGGAGGGAATTTGGATTTTATGAAAGTAGTTCCGAGTAGGAAAAACATCCAGGGTGATTTGAAATGAAAATTAAAAAAATGCATTCAAGAGTGTCTTATGTTTTCTACCACACCAGGCTTGACGGATGAGTAGTAAACCCAAGGATTGTCTAATTACCATGCAGGGGTAATGCATTCACTCATAATTAGAACAATCTGAAGTGGATTTGAATCATTCAGCCAGCCATAGTCTGCTCCATTCATCTCTACCCGGCTCCATCTTTGTAATTCAATTCTGTTTATTGTATTGATTTGAAAAACAATAGAAAGCATATTCGAGACACACTGGCTCCCAAACGCTGTCCAAACACGATGCGCAGTGGGCAGGATGGTAGATAGTAGTGCCTTTGTTTCTTGAGTCGTTTGTTGTCATGCCAGAGAGTGTGGGTGTTGATGCAGTGCAGCAGTGGTCCGATGCATGGCTGGCGTTTTGAAGAGTTCATCAAACATTAATGCTAATTAAGCCAGGCTCTCTCTAATAAGCAACCAATCTCAGGGTGGTGGTACCCCCCCCCCCCCCCCTCTTTTAATTTTTTTTTTTTTTTTCCTCACTGGGTATGGGTGAAAGGCGCACTTTACCCCGCCAAGAGAGCAAACAGTGCTTGTGTTTTTCCCTGTACTGTTTGAATGAAGTACTGCTGTTCAATGACAGCCAGAGCTTCTTTTCTATCCGTGTTTGAACAGGTTGTTGCAGCCGCATGTGGTGACAGACTTTGCATTTATCTTTCTTATTTGTTGTTTATTATTGTAGCTCTGTGTGCGTTTGTGTGTTCATGGTCAAATGCTCATCAATGCATTATGCTATCCCAAATGTTACACTCTTTACCAACCGTATACTGTATCTTAATCTGAGCACGACATTGTGTAGTGGTTAGCGTTCTGGACTTTGGAGTGGACGCCTCGGATTCGAATCACTCTTAAGAATCGTCGGTATTCCTCAGGAAGGGCATCCGGAATATAAAGATCTCAGCCAAAAATCTGGGATCTTGATATTAACTAACCCTAACCCTAACCCTAACCCCGAACTAACCCTAACCCTAACTAACCCTAATACCCAACCCCCAACCCCCAAACCTAACCCTAACTAACCCTAATCCCTAACTAACCCTAAACCTAACCCTAATACCCAACCCCCAACCCCAAAACCTAACCCTAATACCCAACCCCCAAACCCTAACCTCCAAGCCCCAACCCCCAACCCTAACCCCAACCCCAACCCCAACCCCCAATTTTCTACAATAAAAGCTCTGATAAAACATTCCACTGTTCTCAAATATCTTACTTTTTATTTTTCTACACAAAATAAAATGAAAAATAAATAAACAAATCAAGAATAAAAAAATCAATCAGTAATAAATCCCTGTAGACATGACAAAACACAACTATAGTCACATTTATACTCTTTTTATTTACAACATATTGCGCAACTGCAGGGTCTTGAGACACATGCTAACTCGCAAACTAGAGAGCTAGCGACCTAAACGGTAGCCTTCAAGTTATTTCCTTTCAACTTAAATAGCCAAAAACTTACCACTTCCACACGGATAGGGAGGATAACTATTAACAGTTATTTAACCTTTAACATGAACATTAATCAAACGTAATAATTTTTTCTGGGTACATGATACCATACAGCATCCATATCAAACTTGCGGGGGCCGCACTAACATTAAACTTTCATATCAAGGCGGGGGGCTCAAACTAGTGTCCTGCGGGCCACGTGTTTGAGACCCCTGATTTATATGAACAGATTTTTTTAATGAAATATTTTTTCCTTGTGGGCATCAATTAATTTTGTATTTCCCTTCATTCCAAATGTAAGCATATGAAAGATGTGTATTTATTCATGCGTTCAATAGGCGCTAATCCAATTTAGGATCTTTCAGCCTTTGCGGAAAACTGATTTATCGACTTAGATTTTGAGTTGAATTCATTTTTCTATCAAAAACTTGCGTGGTTCCTTCTCGAGTGTGTCAGGGCTTTTAAGAAAACAGCCCCTGAATGTGGAAGCCTTTGCTAATAGAGGCTTTACCTAATCTGTTCTTAAGACTTGCACCACCTCAGCTTACGTCTCTCTTCACGGCTGTGCCTCAGAGGCCGACGAGCACTTACTGGTTATTTATACCACACTGGCCAATACATCTTTCTGAGAAAAGTGTTGGTAAATTTCAAAAACATGTAATACTTCCACTAAGTTTATACCGTATGTTCTGCAGCTGCAGGATGTCACATGGTCCATAATAACAAATAAACCAGCATTTATGGCTATTTGTGTTTACATTTCTGTTTACATAGCACAGCATTCCTTTCGGCCAATTGCAGACAAGGTTGCAATGTGGTAAGCAGAAGTAGTAGAGTGTTTCCCATAAAGGGTGTGGTGGTTGGATTAGCTGATGTCAAATTAGCAGCGATGCAAAACTCATATTTTTAAACCTTATTTAATATTCATTCATTCATTTTCTACCGCTTTTCCTCACGAGGGTTGCGGGGGATGCTGGAGCCTATCCCAGCTGTCGTCGGGCGAGAGGCAGGGTCTGGACTGGTGGCCAGCCAATCACAGGGCACATATAGACAAACAACCATTCACACTCACATTCATACCTATGGACAATTTGGAGTCGCTAATTAACCTAGCATGTTTTTGGAATGTGGGAGGAAACGGGAGTTCCCGGAGAAAACCCACGCATGCACGGGGGGGACATGAGGGTGGAATTGAACCCTGGTCTCCTAGCTGTGAGGTCTGCGTTTATTTTATTTTATTTTATTTTATTTTATTTTATTTTATTTTATTTTATTTTATTTTATTTTATTTTATTTTATTTTATTTTATTTTATTTTATTTTATTTTATTTTATTTTATTTTATTTTGTTCCAGTGTTGCTTTCATTTCCTGCTGCAGTCATGAAAAACGAACAAAGTCAGGTCAATCGAACAGGTCATTGAACATCTAATATTTCACTATATTTTAGCGTCAATGGGAGTTGCTGCTGGAGCCCCCGGCATGCCTTGCGGGTACTTAGTAACAGTGTTTGTTGTTAGCGCTTAGGCGTCGTTAGAATGGATGCATTCACGTTGCCAAGGCGACCAAATCAATTGTAGAGAGTGGTGCTTATTTTGCATATTGACATTATGTTGCATTTTAATTACACAAAGCAAATTCCGTTAATGACCCATTCGGGTGTTAACAAATACTTTTTTAAAAAACTCATGTTATGATTTACGCTGCACGGTGGTGGAGTGGTTAGCGAGCAGGCCACACTATGAGACTGCGTGGAGTTTGTTTGTTCTCCCCATGCGTGGGTTTTCTCCGGGTACTCCGGTTTCCTCCCACATTCCAAAAACATGTTAGGTTAATTGGCGACTCCAAATTGTCCATAGGTATGAATGTGAGTGTGAATGGTTGTTTGTCTATATGTGCCCTGTGATTGGCTGGCCACCAGTCCAGGGTGTACCCCGCCTCTCGCCCCGAGACAGCTGGGATAGACTCTTTTCTTGCTAAGAATCGCGATCGCAGTATAATGCAATAACTCTTTGTCATTTAGGGATTACTCTGAATCAAGATCTTGGTTTCTTTTTTGTTTAGCTAGCTTTTAGTAGCCACCATATTTCAGACGCAGCCACTGTGGGTGTAAATGTTCCTTGTCACTCAGTTCGACAGTGAAAACAAATGTGCTTTTAGTTTTAATCACAACGCTCTCAACCCTTTAGCCTCAAAAGCACTTATGTACCTTTTTGTGTTGATGGCATGAAGGATTGTGTGGGTGGTGTGTAGCAGATTAGCGAAGGAAGGCAGCTTCAGGTAAGGTATATCTAGGCGGAATATTGGAGGTGCGATTGTGTGGGTTCCCTGCTGCTTCAGTCGTCTCGCAGCTCTTTTGTTTGATCAACATTTAGGAACAGTACATATCTTCCTCCGGACATGCGTCTATCTTCTAAACGTCTTCTTGATATGTTGATAATTTCATTTTAGAATGTAAATTTGAGGACTGTATACATTTTAATTCATTCATTTTCTACCGCTTTTCCTCACGAGGGTCGCGGGGGTGCTGGAGCCTATCCCAGCTCTCTTCGCTCAGCTGTGCAATATTTAAAGTTACTTTCAGAGTCATTGAACATGTGATACTTGACGTGACTGAAAACAAGAAGGTGGTGGTGGTTGATCTCACTGCCGTTTTGTGTCTTTGGCAAAACTCATGTCCTCAAATGAAGGTAAAAGTAACCTTAAATTGTCCTTTATCCCTTTTCATTTGTTATTCATTCACTAACCTGGATGGACGACTATAGTCACATTTATACTTTTTTTTATTTACAACATATTGCGCAACTGCAGGGTCTTGAGACACATGCTAACTCGCAAACTAGAGAGCTAGCGACCTAAACGGTAGCCTTCAAGTTATTTCCTTTAAACTTATATAATAGCCAAAAACTTACCACTTCCACACGGATAGGGAGGATAACTATTAACAGTTATTTAACCTTTAACATGAACATGAATCAAACGTAATAATTTTTTCTGGGTACATGATACCATACAGCATCCATATCAAACTTGCGCGGGCCGCACTAACATTAAACTTTCATATCAAGGCGGGGGCCTCAAACTAGTGTCCTGCGGGCCACATTTGGCCAGCGGGCCGCGTGTTTGAGACCCCTGCTCAATTTTCATTTCATTAAAAACAAATCCCATGTCATGAAAATGTATTGGTTGATCGCGAACAAGAACGGGTGTGGGTAAAAACGCGGATGTGGACTTCGGACCGCGGTCTAAATAAACCTTTCTGATTGGTCCATTTCAAGATTTGCAAGGATTGGTTTGCAAATTACCACCGGAATTACGCAGTCCATGTTTTACCAACACCCAACAAGAACCACTTTAAAAGAAAAAACTCTTGGCAGTATGGCATGCCAAAGTGCACTTGCACGACGGGAATATCACTGATTGGATTTACTTGCCCCAATTTTTTTTTAACTTGCCCCAGGCCATCGGTACATCGTTATTGTCGAGCCCTGATAACGGTTCATCAGTGTTCATGTGCTCACCTTGTTGATTCTGTTTAACAGAAATATTCCCATACATTCCATACATTGTGTTTGGGCTTGTTTTGTATTAAGCTGATAGGCGACCTTTGTCGTTGGGAGGGCAAGGTGAGGAGCGGGGAGCTGTATGGAGGAGACATGAAAAGGAGCATTGTCGGTCCAATGAATGGATTAGATGATTTTCCACAACAATAACCAGTAACCAATAACTGGACCTGAGCTGTTTTCAGTGTTTAATATTTTTTTTCCTCAGAAAAGTTTTTTTTTATGTGTTAACTTAAGCGCTTTAAATAGACCTGATATTTTATTTTAATTAGATTTTGTAATTATTTGATCAAAACTAAACGTTGTAGGCATCACTTGGGTTCAAGTTTGTTCAAACCAAATGACTTTATTACGCCACATTTTTTTTTGTTGCATATCAATATTCATAACATTCATATCAATTCATCTGCCACAATAATATTCATTCATTTTCTACCGTTTTTCCTCACGAGGGTTGCGGGGTGTGCTGGAGCCTATCCCAGCTGTCTTTGGGCGAGAGACGGAGTACACCCTGGACTGGTCGCCAGCCAATCACAGGGCACATATAGACAAACAACCATTCACACTCACATTCATACCTATGGAGTATGAATGGAGTCGCCAATTAGCATTAGCATGTTTTTTGAATGTGGGAGGAAACCGGAGTACCCGGAGAAAACCCACGCATGCACGGGGAGAACATGTAAACTCCACACAGAGATGGCCCCGAGGGTGGAATTGAACCCTGGTCTCCTAGCTGTGAGGTCTGCGCGCTAACCACTCGACCGCCGTGCCGCCCGCCACAATAATATTATCAATTTAAATGTAAATATCTTAAAGTGAGCGATTTTTCTCAGCATTTTTAAAATGAACTTAAAATTTATTAATTAGATTAGATTAATTTGATTAGATTAATCAATTATTAATTGATTACAATTACATTTTCTGTCCATTCGGTAGATCGACAGCACTATTTTTCACATTATTTTTGCTGGCACTCACAAATATCTTTATTCCTTTGTTGCAATGCTATACTGAAGGGTATATATAATATAATATAATATAACGTTTTATTCCATGCAATATATATGGAATACCGAGGTTTGAATGTATCTTGAATATTTTACCACTGCTTTTTAAATCAAAACAAAACAATATTTTTCTCTCTCGACAGCTGTGCCATACCCCCCACAACATAAACTGACAATAAAAGAGGTGTTTGAAGATGGCAAGCCCAATCCCGAGCTGCTCCGGAACCACCTTGTCAAGGAGGGAAGGGTGGAGGAAGACGTGGCTCTAACAATCATCAACGATGGCGCCGATATCCTTCGCCAAGAGAAGTGTATGCTGGAAGTGGAGGCACCTATTACAGGTATTTTCATATACTGTCTTTTCATATTACTATATTTCAACTAAAATCTATCTGCACTGTAAACCTGGTAAGCTTCACATAACACGACAAAAGTTTCACTCACTCATCCATACACCGAGTCTTTTTCCTGTTTATATTCTCACACCCCCGCACACCAGAGAAGAGAGCACTTGGCGTCAAAAGGGCGCCCCGGGGGCCATTTTCATTCCGCAACTATTTTTTTTATATTGGCCCTTGGCATAGTATAAAAGTCAAATGATTATTAATGACATTATTAATGGTAGTTTGCTTTGTCACTTACAACACAAAACTATGTTTTAAAGCAGGGGTCTCAAACTCAATTTACTTGGGGGCCACTGGAGCTAGGGTTTTCAAAAAAAAAACAAAAAAAAAAACGCATTTATTAAAAAGAAAAACATTTTAAAAACTTTGCTTTGGTTCCAATTTTCTACAAGAAAAGCTCTGATAAAACATTCCACTCTTCTCAAATATCTTAATTTTTATTTTTCTACACAAAATAAGATGAAAAATAAATATAAAGAAAATCAATCAATCAGTAATAAATAAATAAATAAATATAATTATCATAATAAAACAGCAAATAATAAAAACTTAAGAAACCACATATAGTTGGTGGGTAGACAAATGATTTTTTTCAGATTAAAATGAACAAAGCATTATTAGAGCCCTGTAGACATGACAAAACACGACTATAGTCACATTTATACTCTTTTTATTTACAACATATTGCGCAACTGCAGGGTCTTGAGACACATGCTAACTCGCAAACTAGAGAGCTAGCGACCTAAACGGTAGCCTTCAAGTTATTTCCTTTAAACTTAAGTAGCCAAAAACTTACCACTTCCACACGGATAGGGAGGATAACTATTAACAGTTATTTAACCTTTAACATGAACATGAATCAAACGTAATATTTTTTTCTGGGTACATGATACCATACAGCATCCATATCAAACATTAAACTTTCATATCAAGGCGGGGGCCTCAAACTAGTGTCCACGAGCCACATTTGGTCCACGGGCCGCGTGTTTGAGACCCCTGGTATATGGCATAATAACGCAATTACACTGTATCAACAATAAACTTGAATTTCTGAACATTATTTAACACTGTAATTAAAATATCAGCCGCTTATCAGAATATCACTGATTGGATTTACTTGCCCGAATTTTTTTTTAACTTACCCCGGGCCATCGGTACATCGTTATTGTCGAGCCCTGCTCTACAAGGTCGCTGGGCCTCTCTCTTCTACTTCTACTTCTACTTGGCCTTGGTCCAGGACACCTCCCAGCCTGCCAGCACTCTAATTACTTCAAGGCTTTTCACACTATAAAACTGCAGTTATAGTAGTTTTTTTTTTTTTTTACCTTAATCAACTCCCCCTTAGCTTTTATGTAGGAGTAGCTAGCTGTTAAAACACAACCGTTTAGAACAGATGACAGAGTGTGTATCTACTGTAAATATCTTGCAAAAGTCAGGTCTACAGTGCTGCGTAATTGTAATAATAATAATAATAATAATAATAATTCTCATGTTATTAATACACTGTGTGAGGCCAGCTGTATTCTGAATGTATTTTTATCACAAAACCTTCTTGTTAGCAGCCTATTAGCTTGCTAATAAATGACAACAGGAACCCAGGAGTCATCTCTGTCCTCCGTCTCAGATGTCCTCACGGTTGACCCTGTAGTTCTTCGTTAATTAATATGTGTCTCGTTTTGGGTTCTGCATCCTTCAAGCACCCAGCCTACATGGCGACGATGGCTGGGACCATACGAGAGCCTTCCAGCCTCGACTAGAGTGATGGGAAACGATATGGCATCAAGTCTACAAAGTCGAGAAAAAAGATGGACAAATCTAAGAAAATATGAAATAATAGAGCCATGTTTTTTTTTTTTTTTTTAGATTTATTTTGGGATTGTGTTGCTGGAAAATGAATAGCACCCATCCGCCTGCAGATTCATCTCAAGTTCAGAGAAACATTTTTAATCATAATAATATTAACGAGGGCGGCACGACGGTCGAGTGGTTAGCCATGAAGTAACTCCAATCCCTTCATGTCTTTCCAGTATGCGGCGATGTCCATGGGCAATTCTTTGACCTCATGAAGTTATTTGAAGTGGGGGGATCACCCAGCAACACGCGGTATCTCTTCCTCGGAGACTATGTAGATCGAGGATACTTCAGCATTGAGGTAAGTTGTATACTTTTTTTTTATATCATTAACACTTATTGTTATGTTATAGTGTACTCAAATAGATAAAAGTAAACAAAAGCTTTGCTTGTATTCTACTTTGAAGATTTTACATTTGAGCTTCTTGGCCGAATGGGTTTTTGCTGCCTGAAATTCTATTTCAGTGACAGCTCCAAAGGGCACAGTTCATCCATGCTGATTGGAATGGTTAAAAATAAGACACAGGGTTTCGGAATAGAGAGCTGCAGGCTGGGTGTATAGCGAGTGGTCTGCGGTGGCCTTGGTGAGAGTCATGGCTGGAGGGTGGCAACCACACTAAGCTTGATGACCCACTTTCATGGGTCATCAAGCATCTATAGAAGCCTCACCACATATTCCCCAAGTATCGTATTATATGTCTAAATATAAAGTTTCATGATTGTATGTATTCATACGGCTAATCGTGCTGCAGAACAGTATAGTCGAAGTTAGAAAAAAAAGATCCCGCAGAGTGATCGGACGCCTATTTCTGACATGTCGTGATCGGTAAAGAATTCAACATATCTTGAATGAATGTCTTTTATTTGTATTGTAGTTAAGTTAGCCACATTGGTGCTTGAACATGCATAAAGAGCCAAAACATACATCATTCATAGACACATTCAAATGTTACCAACTGAATGCATGAGCCGTGCAAGACCATAACAGCCATTATCACGTACTATTTAATCAAAAGACCATTTTGTATCCAGAAAATTTTCAGTTTATTACATGTATTATATCTAAACAGTGTAAACACAATAATTGCAAAAAATAATTCAAAAAACAATAACAAAATTAATTGATGTCCACAAGCAAAAAATATTTCATTAAAAAAAATGTGTTCATATAAATCAGGGGTCTCAAACATGCGGTCCGTGGGCCAAATGTGGCCCGCAGGACACCAGTTTGATATGAAAGTTTAATGTTAGTGCGGCCCGCGCAAGTTTGATATGGATGCTGTATGGTATCATGTACCCAGAAAAAATTATTACGTTTGATTCATGTTCATGTTAAAGGTTAAATAACTGTTAATAGTTATCCTCCCTATCCGTGTGGAAGTGGTACGTTTTTGGCTATTTAAGTTTAAAGGAAATAACTTGAAGGCTACCGTTTAGGTGGCTAGCTCTCTAGTTTGCGAGTTAGCATGTGTCTCAAGACCCTGCAGTTGCGCAATATGTTGTAAATAAAAAGAGTATAAATGTGACTATAGTCGTGTTTTGTCATGTCTACAGGGCTCTAATAATGCTTTGTTCATTTTAATCTGAAAAAAATCATTTGTCTACCCACCAACTATATGTGGTTTCTTAAGTTTTTATTATTATTATTATATTTATATATTACTGATTGATTGATTTTCTTTATTCTTGATTTGTTTATTTATTTTTCATCTTATTTTGTGTAGAAAAATAAAAAGTAAGATATTTGAGAACAGTGGAATGTTTTATCAAGCTTTTCAGTGTAAACAAAATAATTGCAAAAATATTTCAACAACAATGTGTTTTACCAACACCCAACAAGAACCGCTTTTAAAAAAAAAAACTCTTGGCAGTATGGCATGCCAAAGTGCACTTTGGTGCACAAATTTTTTTTTAACTTACCCCGGGCCATCGGTACATCGTTATTGTCGAGCTCTGTATATTATTGAATACTTGATTTGATCCCTTATCTTTATTACCACAGTAATCAAAATGTGAATACACATCACAATTATGGCGTTCATGCTGTACTACTAATCTGCACAACGACAGTATTTGCACTTTGTATTAGTACTGAAGGTTTTTTTTCCTTTCACTAATGGCCACATGGCTCACTTCAGAATAAATGATAAGCAAACGAAGTGAATCTGAATATAAGGATGTGGTTGCCTAGGTAACAAAGTGCCCCTTGAAGTACTATTATACCTTTGCAGGAATGCCTTTCAGAGGAAGTGAGTAACCCATCTTCTATTCATACTTGGCAATTTAATTTGTCTTTGTGTTGTAAGTGGGTGTGAGCACATATTGACTGGCCTTGAACTGAGACAGCCAGATATGAACGACTCTCGTTATGCCGGGGCTTTTCATAAACAGCCACATGGAGAGGAAAGAACACATCATGTTCAGTCGCTTCCCTTTCTTTTGACTATGTTTCATTTTTTTATCATTTATTGACAAGCGACATGGTCACGCTTATATGGCGTCATGTTTTTTTTTTTAAGGAAATGATGCGGCTATCGCTATCCCGTCTGCACGGACGTCAATGTGGTTAATGATCTGTGCCTTGTTTCTTTTTTGTCTGCGTCAGAGCAAACAAAAAGTGTACTGCACTGTCATTAAAGCATCGTTGTTGGAACGACGGCTCGCTCTCTATAAAAATAAAAATAAAACCTTCTATACAGCCGCTGGCTTTTTGTGATGAAAAACTGATACAAAGATGTTTTTCACTTCTAGCTACAATACAAACTTTGTTTAATACAATAAATCGCCCTAAGAATACATTCACCTTAAGAACACTGCTATTATGTACAGGGGGTTACTTGCATATTTGCGAGCTAACATTCACAACCCAGCAAATTTGTCAATTTTCTAAAATCAAAACATTTGTATTCGTGGGAAACTCTGTTTTTTATTTTTTTATGTTTTTATTTTTGTATTTTTTTAAATTAAAAAAATTAAATAAAAAAAAAATAATAAAAAAATAAAATTAAATTTTTAAATTTTTAAATTTTTAAAAAATTTTTTTAAATTTTTAAATGTAAATTTTTTTTAATTTTTAAATGTTAAATTGTTTTTTTATTATTATTTTTATTTTTATTTTTATTTTTTATTTTTAAATTTTTTATTTTTTATTTTTTATTTTTTATTTTTTATTTTTTATTTTTTATTTTTTATTTTTTATTTTTTATTTTTTATTTTTTTATTATTTTATTTTTTATTTTTTATTTTTTATTTTTTATTTTTTATTTTTTATTTTTTATTTTTTATTTTTTATTTCGAACATCATCTAAAGCACAACAAACCAAACATAAATCAACAAAAATAAAAATACCTATGCACATATACACATACACATGTTCGAAAGGGAATGGGAGGAAGTCAAGACTTATCTAGTCCCACCCCCCTAACCGCCCAGATTCCAACCTCATCCCAACAAAACATATATTATTCCTTGTCTACATAGAATAAAAACCCCACATCCAAGCACCCTCACCCAGTTTGAGGCACCCAACTACGTGCCAAGAGCAACCAGTTCATTACCAGTCATCGTATCGTACGTAGTCCAGTACATAAGAAAGAAAGAATGAAACCACTCCAACTATACCAGTCATCACAAGCTAACATGGATATTAAAAAAACATCAATGTTATGGTATTGTTTCAGTGAGATTAAAAAATAAATGTGAGAGAAAAAACAAAAAATATTCTTTAAAATACCTCAAATTACGACAAGTTACGACTGCAAATTTCTAAAACGTTCCCATTTTGTTTCCCCTGTCACTTTCAGTGTGTTCTCTACCTCTGGTCGCTCAAGATCAACCACCCCAACACACTCTTCCTCCTGCGAGGGAACCACGAGTGCCGGCACCTCACAGAGTACTTCACCTTCAAACAGGAATGTAAGTACGGCTGAGTCTTTCAGTAAGATGACTGCTATACCGCACATCGGTGAAGCATGCGGCTCGGCCAGAACTACCAACACCAGTGTAAAGAAACAGTGTTTGCCGATAGCCATAACCAAACCCTAAACCTAACCTGATTGCGGGTTACACGCTGAGCTGGTCTGAACTGACTTTTTAAGGCACACAGAATGTTGTGTTCTAGGGATATATGTATATATACACGCAGTATAACAGTATACCAAAAGAAATGTTAGACACTCGGCACAACAAAAAAGTTTGTTTTTATCCAGTAATTTAGCCATATAGGATGTTTAGCCAAAATATACAAAAACATATATATTTAATTTAATTTAATTTAATTTAATTTAATTTAATTTAATTTAATTTAATTTAATTTAATTTAATTTAATTTAATTTAATTTAATTTAATTTAATTTAATTTAATTTAATTTAATTTAATTTAATTTAATTTAATTATGTACATATAAATAATATATATAACAAAAAACAGTAGTTTTACATGAAAATTACTATTTATTTACAAATATAACACGCAGTATAACAGTATACCAAAAGAAATGTTAGACACTCAGCACAACAAAAAAGTTTGTTTCTGTCCTATAGAACATAGTTAAGTTTCAGCAAAATATCAGTTCTTAACAAAATTAAAGTGATAAAGACAGCTTTTGTGTGAAAAGATACATTTGAAGCATAACTTTCACTTTAAGTAATTTAGCCATATAGTATGTTTAGCCAAAATAATATACAAAAACATATATTTAATTTAATTTAATTTAATTTAATTTAATTTAATTTATTTTATTTTATTTTATTTTATTTTATTTTATTTTATTTTATTTTATTTTATTTTATTTTATTTTATTTTATTTTGTATATATAAATAATATATATAACAAAAGACAGTAGTTTTACATGAAAATGACTATTTATTTACAAATATAACACCCAAAATGTTCACCTTTGGAAGTGAACTGTGTGTACCTGATTGAAAATTGAAGTTTGATGAAATATCTACAGTGCCCGGTCGATACATAGAAATAACGTTTGTCCTCCAGGGCTTTAAAGCTAACTTTACCAATCCAAATACTCATTTGGTTCTCCGTTTCTGCTCAATATGGGTTCCATCTTGTGGCTACAGTTACTGCGCTTCAATCAAACTACGGTGTATATATCCAATTTTATAAATCCATACCAGCTCCACCCTTCAAAAATCAAATGCGCCATTCATTTGCAATAAGAGTGACGGTTGATCAGATTAAGATCCAGAACCCTCCCCATCTTTCTTCAATATGCATCAATATGAAGTATAAAATGTATAGATACTCACCGCTAGTGAGTGATAATGTACTGTAAGTTGATCCTTGAACAAATAGAATACGCATCACGCTGTAGCCTTTAGCGTGGTCGTTAGCCTGGCTAGAAAAGGTGCTTCACCAAGCCACATATACAGTATGTATATGTTTACTGGGATGAACTGGTTCAGAGTAGCAAAGGTATCGATATATGTGTTAAACAACGCAGTATTTTGCCTTCTATTTGGTGGATTTTAGTTTCGGTTGCCAGCTTTGACAGCGTTTCACTTTTGCGTCTCACAGCAACTATGGTGCATTCAAGGACTGCTGAGTGACAGTGAAGCATAAAGACGTATTTTCTTGGAGTTTGAACATAAGCACATATTTGGTTTCTTCTTCTGTGGTAGAACTACATAATATTAACATTTCTTGATTGTATATAATATGGGCGGCACGGCGGTCTAGTGGTTAGGGCGCAGACCTCACAGCTAGGAGACCAGGGTTCAATTCCACCCTCGGCCATCTCTGTGTGGAGTTTGCTCCGGTTTCCTCCCACATTCCAAAAACATGCTAGCTTAATTGGCGACTCCAAATTGTCCATGGGTATGAATGTGAGTGTGAATGGTTGTTTGTCTATATGTGCCCTGTGATTGGCTGGCCACCAGTCCAGGGTGTACCCCGCCTCTCGCCCGAAGACGGCTGGGATAGGCTCCAGCACCCCCACAACCCTCGTGAGGATAAGCGGTAGAAAATGAATGAATGAATGAGTTCTCCTCCTATGTTGTGTGGAAGTGGTAACTTTTTGGCTTCTTATTTTCTTTCCCCACCCTCGGCCATCTCTGTGTGGAGTTTGCATGTTCTCCCCGTGAGTGTGAATGGTTGTTTGTCTATATATGCCCTGTGATTGGCTGGCCACCAGTCCAGGGTGTACCCCGCCTCTCGCCCGAAGACGGCTGGGATAGGCTCCAGCACCCCCACAACCCTCGTGAGGATAAGCGGTAGAAAATGAATGAATGAATGAGTTCTCCTCCTATGTTGTGTGGAAGTGGTAACTTTTTGGCTTCTTATTTTCTTTCCCCACCTTCGGCCATTTCTGTGTGGAGTTTGCATGTTCTCCCCGTGAGTGTGAATGGTTGTTTGTCTATATGTGCCCTGTGATTGGCTGGCCACCAGTCCAGGGTGTACCCCGCCTCACGCCCGAAGACGGCTGGGATAGGCTCCAGCACCCCCACAACCCTCGTGAGGATAAGCGGTAGAAAATGAATGAATGAATGAGTTCTCCTCCTATGTTGTGTGGAAGTGGTAACTTTTTGGCTTCTTATTTTCTTTCCCCACCCTCGGCCATCTCTGTGTGGAGTTTGCATGTTCTCCCCGTGAGTGTGAATGGTTGTTTGTCTATATGTGCCCTGTGATTGGCTGGCCACCAGTCCAGGGTGTACCCCGCCTCTCGCCTGAAGACAGCTGGGATAGGCTCCAGCACCCCCGCAACCCTCGTGAGGATAAGCGGTAGAAAATGAATGAATGAATGAGTTCTCCTCCTATGTTGTGTGGAAGTGGTAACTTTTTGGCTTCTTATTTTCTTCCCCACACCCTCTGTGTGGAGTTTGCATGTTCTCCCCGTGAGTGTGAATGGTTGTTTGTCTATATGTGCCCTTTGATTGGCTGGCCACCAGTCCAGGGTGTACCCCGCCTCACGCCCAAAGACAGCTGGGATAGGCTCCAGCACCCCCGTGACCCTCGTGTTGAAAAAGCGGTGTGTACAGGGCCTTAGGTGAACGACAAAGACTTTTAACCCACTTGTTGTTTTTTAATAATAACACATCTTCTTTCACTCTTTTGACAGCGTCTCTAGTCGAGTTTTACAGTTTTACAGTTTTATTAGAAAGCGTTGGTGAGAGTCCCACACAAAGTGTGACTGCACAACAGACTTGGCACCGCCTTTTTCATTGTCGCCACGCAGATGAACGTAGCCAGCCGCTACACACGCTGCTGATCTGTTCCACACACTTAAACACAATCATTTTAATTCGAAACGCTGTTTATGTTTCCGTGTGTCCCTGCTCTTGCATTTTGTGCGTCTCTCAATGCGCCAGCAAAGATGGTGTCGCCAACGATGCAAATTGATTTCACTCACTACATCGTCTTCACTTCCTCCCACGTATCACCTCAACTGCATGCACACAAAATGTGCCATCTTTACATGCGTGGTGTAACACTGTAAAAATACTTCTAGTGGTCATTTAGTGGTCATCAATTAAAAGTCATGGTGTATAGGCCTTTGCCTGGTTGTCAGGCTGGGGGTAATTATTACTATCAATTGCGATCGAAGGATGTGTGGGTTCATCACCATATATTTAATTTAATTTAATTTAATTTAATTTAATTTAATTTAATTTAATTTAATTTAATTTAATTTAATTTAATTTAATTTAATTTAATTTAATTTAATTTATATATAAATAATATATATAACACAAAAATTACTATTTATTTACAAATATAACATGCAGTATAACAGTATACCAAAAGAAATGTTAGCCACTCAGCACAACAAAAAAGTTTGTTTTTATCCCGTAGAACATAGGTAAGTTTCAGCAAAATATCAGTTCTTAACAAAATAAAAGCGAGAAAGACAGCTTTATTGTGAAAAGATACATTTCAAACATAACTTTCACTTTAAGTAATTTAGCCATATAGTATGTTTAGCCAAAATATACAAAAATATTTAATTTAATTTAATTTAATTTAATTTAATTTAATTTAATTTAATTTAATTTAATTTAATTTAATTTAATTTAATTTAATTTAATTTAATTTAATTTAATTTAATTTAATTTAATTTAATTTAATTTAATTTAATTTAATAATGTATATATAAATAATATATATAACACGAAAATTACTATTTATGTACAAATATAACATGCAGTATAACAGTATACCAAAAGAAATGTTAGACAATGTTGCACAACAAAAAAGTTTGTTTTTATCCCGTAGAACATAGGTAAGTTTCAGCAAAATATCAGTTCTTAACAAAATAAAAGCGAGAAAGACAGCTTTATTGTGAAAAGATACATTTCAAACATAACTTTCACTTTAAGTAATTTAGCAATATAGTATGTTTAGCCAAAATATACAAAAATATTTAATTTAATTTAATTTAATTTAATTTAATTTAATTTAATTTAATTTAATTTAATTTAATTTAATTTAATTTAATTTAATTTAATTTAATTTATATAATGTATATATAAATAATATATATAACAAAAAACAGTAGTTTTACATGAAAATTACTATTTATTTACAAATATAACACCCTGAATTATTTAAAATTTTCACCTTTGGAAGTGAACTGTGTGTACACTCGCGCACATGCATGCATGAGCATTGTGTAATATTGCGTAATATTTTCAACACACAAGCACCAGACGTGATTGCTGGAACAACAGACTCTTATTGCAGATTTGAATGATCTCGTAACAGTCATGATAATCCCTAACACGGTCTACTGTTGTGGCCGCAACCCATGCCAGGCTAAAACTCTAGTTTGAACTTCCTAATCCCACTTCCTGCCCATCCCCCACTCAGCTCCACTAGCACCAAAACACATATACAGCAACACACACAGACATGAGTCTTATTTATGTCTTAAATTGCTTATTTTATGTGTACTGTATGAGGTAATATGAGTGTAAAGGTGACTATAGGGTTGCTTTTTATGACTAGAGGGCTCTAATAATGTGAAAATAATGTAAAAAAAAAAAGTTGTAATATTGAAAATATATTTTTAAAGTTTAATATTATAAATATTGCCAGTCAGCTCTACCTGCACCTGTAGTGTACTTCAGTCATATGACCATATACTTGTGTTCTGACAGGTAAAATTAAGTACTCAGAAAGGGTCTATGACGCCTGTATGGAGGCCTTTGACTGCCTGCCCCTCGCTGCCCTGCTGAATCAACAGTTCCTTTGTGTCCACGGTGGACTCTCACCAGAAATCAATTGCCTTGATGACATAAGGAAAGTAAGTCATTCTCATGTCATGTCGTCATACACGTTCAAACAGTATATTATATCCAAAACATGCATATTGCCGCAATGTACTAACGTATATCCACTATTTGAATTTTGGAACAGTTAGATAGATTTAAGGAGCCGCCGGCGTTTGGGCCCATGTGTGATCTGATTTGGGCCGACCCCGGTGAAGACTACGGCAGTGAAAAGACAAGTGAACACTTTAACCATAACTCTGTCAGAGGCTGCTCCTACTTTTTCAGGTAAGATTGATCATTTCTCATTTGGTCCTTCAAAGTTAATATCGTCACGTATATTTGATTGCAAATCTGACCATGATAGGTACATTTTCATGACATTTGTTTTTAACAACATTGTAACATTGAAAACATGTTTATGTTAATAGTTTTGAACATTGTTAACATTTTTTGTGTAACATTGTTACACAAAATAAGATCAAAAATAAAGAAAATCAATCAGTAATAAATAAATATAATAATAATAAAACGGCAAATAATTAAAAATTAAAAAACCACATATAGTTGGTGGGTAGACAAATGATTTTTTTCAGATTAAAATGAACAAAGCATTATTAGAGCCCTGTAGACATGACAAAACACGACTATAGTCACATTTATACTCTTTTTATTTACAACATATTGCGCAACTGCAGGGTCTTGAGACACATGCTAACTTGCAAACTAGAGAGCTAGCGACCTAAATGGTAGCCTCCAAGTTATTTCCTTTAAACTTAAAAAGCTAAAAACTTACCACTTCCACATTGATAGGGAGGATAACTATTAACAGTTATTTAACCTTTAACATGAACATTAATCAAACGTAATAATTTTTTCTGGGTACATGATACCATACAGCATCCATATCAAACTTGCGCGGGCCGCACTAACATTAAACTTTCATATCAAGGCGGGGGCCTCAAACTAGTGTCCTGCGGGCCACATTTGGCCCGCGGGCCGCGTGTTTGAGACCCCCGCTCGAGCCATAAGCCACACCCTCGTAGTCACCAGCTACAGTAGACATAATAAGACGGGTGAAAAAAAAAAAAAACAATTGCAATTGCCAGGCGAGCTGATTGGGTGGTGGACAGGAAGTGATGTTGAGGGTGTTTCAGAGTTTATTTTTATCTTGCCGTGGGTTTATGGCCGCAACAGTAGCCAGTATAGGGATTATTTGGTCTGTAGTGAGGTCATTTGAACCTGCAATAAAAGGCTGTTTCTACACAGATCAAGTCTGGTGCTTGTGCATCACAGCAAACAGTAACATTACTGACATCTAGTGACCACTGTACAATAATTCATATCATCACAACATCTTCTGTGTGCCTTATATTAGCAGTTAACTTAATTTAGCCAAAGTTATGCTTGTAAATGCTTAATTTAAGCATTTTATTTATAAATATGTATGTTTTATTTACTAATAACAGGCCATATTCAACCACCAGCATGATATATTAATTAATATATTTTTGTAAAACATGAAAGAATCAAGCCGTGACACTGAAAGAGTGGTGAGGGATTACCGTACACGGCTAAAAAGATTAGCGCTTAGCATTTAAACAGATTGATTGATTGATTGATTGATTGATCTCTCTTTCTGTCTTCGCAGTTACTCAGCTGTCTGTGACTTTTTGGTAAATAACAACTTGTTGTCAGTAATTAGAGCCCATGAAGCACAAGATGCAGGGTAAGTTAGTTTGGCGTTTATTGACACGTCTTTAAGCATTTATAATATGGCTGTTTATATTATATTGTTTGTTTTGTTTTACCCAATAGATATCGGATGTACAGAAAAAGTCAAACGACTGGCTTCCCATCATTAATCACAATCTTTTCAGCTCCAAATTACCTGGATGTCTACAACAACAAAGGTTTGTTTATATTCAAAGTTTTTTTTATTTCACTCCTTGACATGTTTTAATGCATGGATTTCCTTTTCTGTGTCATCTTTTTTTTTTTTTACTGTAGCTGCTGTATTAAAATATGAGAACAACGTGATGAATATCCGACAGTTCAACTGTTCCCCTCATCCTTATTGGTTGCCCAATTTTATGGACGTCTTCACATGGTCGTTGCCTTTTGTTGGGGAGAAAGGTATGCAATCTGTTGGTAAAGTGGGTGCTGGCGTGTTATTTGAAGGGGAGGTTCCTAATCAAGTGTGTACACCCGCAAACGTAATAAACCACAAACGTAATACAAATCTGCAGCTTTGAATGTAATAATCCCGCAAATGTAATAAATTTCCCACAAACGTAATAAAATTTGCCCACTGCAAACGTAATCCTGAATTTCCTGCAAATGTAATGAAATTATTACATTTTGTTTGTGGGCGTACATGTGCGTTTTAGTTACAGTATATTATTGTATGTGTAATTTTGTGTGTATATGGGAAAGAAATAATCAAAAGAAATAATAAAATATAATAATAATAATAGAAATAATAATTTTATTAAAACAATTGCAATTATCACAATTATGTTATCTTTCTTTAATTTAAAATAAATTACAATTTAATAATTAAAGATTCCTTTAATGTATTCAAATGATACTTTTTGAATAATATTTATTGCACAAAAAAAGAAAAAAAAAATTATCTTTTATCTATTATTTTTTTTTAATTTAATTTTATTTTGTAGCCCATGCACACATGTCCCCAAAAGGATGTTACCCAACATACCTAGTGGGTAAAATAAATTAGTATAAATAGTGTTATTTCGCTTAATTATACAATACCCGCATAGTCTATGTGGTGCAGTTACATTGTCCCCATGGGAGACCATGCAAATTTTTCGACTCTTTCTATTGAGTTGTGGTCCACTATAGAGCAGCGACACACAATAACCCGCACAGAAAACATTTTAGATTTAGCAGAATCTGCACCTATTTCAGCTGTATTTCCTTTCATTTGTGCTTCCTTCCAAAACGGTACGTTTTAATTTAATTTATTCCACCCATGGCCCGACTCAGGCATGCCCACTCCGCTGTGATTGGTCACACTAAACTATGAACCATATAAGGGATCGGGCCCTCTGTGATGTCACAAATTAGCACTTTTTACCACGCCTTCTGAAATTGAGCGTTTTGAGGCTAAACTATGAACTATGCACATGAAACTATGAACCATAAAAGGGAGTCAGGCTCTCTGTGATGTCACAAAGGAGCATTTTTTACCACGCCTTCTGAAACCGAGCATTTTGAGGCTAAACTATGAACTATACACTAAACTATGAACCATATAAGGGAGTCGGGCTCTCTGTGATGTCACAAAGGAGCAGTTTTTACCACGCCTTCTGAAACCGAGCATTTTGAGGCTAAACTATGAACTATGCACATGAAACTATGAACCATATAAGGGAGTCGGGCTCTCTGTGATGTCACAAATGAGCACTTTTACCACGCCTTCTGAAACCGAGCATTTTGAGGCTAAACTATGAACTATACACTAAACTATGAACCAAAAAAGGGAGTCGGGCCCTCTGTGATGTCACAAAGGAGCAGTTTTTACCATGCCTTCTGAAACCGAGCATTTTGAGGCTAAACTATGAACTATGCACATGAAACTATGAACCATATAAGGGACTCGGGCCCTCTGTGATGTCACAAAGGAGCAGTTTTTACCACGCCTTCTGAAACCGAGCGTTTTGAGGCTAAACTATGAACTATACACTAAACTATGAACCATATAAGGGAGTCGGGCCCTCTGTGATGTCACAAATGAGCACTTTTTACCACGCCTTCTGACACAGAGCATTTTGAGGCCAAACTATGAACTATGCACATGAAACTATGAACCATATAAGGGAGTCGGGCCCTCTGTGATGTCACAAAGGAGCAGTTTTTACCACGCCTTCTGAAACCGAGCGTTTTGAGGCTAAACTATGAACTATACACTAAACTATGAACCATATAAGGGAGTCGGGCCCTCTGTGATGTCACAAAGGAGCAGTTTTTACCACGCCTTCTGAAACCGAACATTTTGAGACATCCCAAGCTTCTTTCAGGGCTCACTTCCATATGTATGAACCTCGTTATCTGGCCATAAACTTTGGCATCGTTTAACACGAGAATTAAATACTTTATAATTGCCATTTTTAAATAGAGGTACTTTAAATACGTTAAGAAGAAACCAGACAGAAGTTGTCAAATGTTTACTCTTCCCCACAGTGACGGAGATGTTGGTGAACGTTCTGAACATTTGCTCTGATGATGAGCTCATGTCGGAGGGAGATGATCTTTATGAAGGTAAGCTAGCGACTGATTTAAGACACACTGCTTTTTTTTTTATAGCAACTTAGCCACATTTAGAAATGAATACTTTGATGTGACAGTGATGTGTTGTGTCTTCCAGGTGGCACCACGGCAATGCGGAAGGAGGTCATCCGGAATAAGATTCGTGCAGTGGGGAAAATGGCCCGTGTCTTCTCAGTACTCAGGTCTGTATTCGGTGTTTTTGCCTTGCACACGTGTGTAAAATGTTGCAATCCAATTTGTCTTCACTTATGAGAAACAGTAATGCTGGTTGCTGTATTTATTTTTATATTATAACGATGATGATGATGTAAGATATTGCATAAACAGATCGAAGTTATGTATTTATTTCACTTCTGTGTCTCACGCTAACTTTTGTTCAGTCAAGGACTGCTTGGCGTTGTCAACACTTGATGAAAAAAACATTATTATTAGTGAAGTATGTAATAAATTGTGGGCTTTTTTAACACTAGTGGTACACTTATGGTGTACATTTCTTTTATTTCTAAATGAATACCAACAGATGGTGAACGAGGTGTGGTTTTTTTTCACAAAAAGCATCCTATTTTCCGCTATACATGCAATTATCTAAATCAGGGGTCTCAAACTCAATTTACCTGGGGGCCACTGGAGCTAGGGTCTGGGCGAGGCTGGGCCGCATCAGCTTTAAAAAAAAAACAAAAAAAACAACCCCATTTATTAAAAACAGAAAAATATACAAACTTTTTCAGTGTTTTGGTTCCGATTTTCTAAGCTCTGATAAAACATTCCACTGTTCTCAAATATCTTAATTTTTTTTTCTGCACAAAATAAGATGAAAAATAAATTAACAAATCAAGAATAAAGAAAATCAATCAATCAGTAATAAATAATAAATATAATAATAATAATAAAACGGCAAATAATAAAAAACTTAAGAAACCACATATAGTTGGTGGGTAGACAAATGATTTTTTTCAGATTAAAATGAACAAAGCATTATTAGAGCCCTGTAGACATGACAAAACACGACTATAGTCACATTTATACTCTTTTTATTTACAACATATTGCGCAACTGCAGGGTCTTGAGACACATGCTAACTCGCAAACTAGAGAGCTAGCGACCTAAACGGTAGCCTTCAAGTTATTTCCTTTAAACTTAAATAGCCAAAAAACTTACCACTTCCACACGGATAGGGAGGATAACTATTAACAGTTATTTAACCTTTAACATGAACATGAATCAAACGTAATAATTTTTTCTGGGTACATGATACCATACAGCATCCATATCAAACTTTACATTAAACTTTCATATCAAGGCGGGGGCCTCAAACTAGTGTCATACGGGCCACATTTGGACCGTGGGCCACATTGTGTTTGAGACCCCTGATCTAAATGATACAGTAAATATAAACCATAATTTCAAAAAGTAGTCTTCTACGTGACTCATTATTGCTGACACCGTTTATCCTCACGAGGGTCACGGGCATGCTGGAGCCTATCCCAGCGTTCTTTAGGCGAGAGGCGGGTTACACTCTGGACTTTAGACTCTTTATTTACAAAACAACCTCATAACCTTGTGGTATTTCTGCTATCTCCTGCCGTCATGTGATTGTGTTTGGCTTTGTGTTCCAGGGAAGAGAGTGAGAGTGTATTAACCCTCAAAGGTCTGACTCCGACCGGAACTCTTCCCATGGGAGTGCTCTCAGGTGGAAAGCAGACCTTACAAACCGGTACGTTTTTATGTTTTTTAGTGCCTTCCCTTCGGGCGAGAGGCGGGGTACACCCTGGACTGGTCGCCAGCCAATCACAGGGCACATATAGACAAACAACCATTCACACTCACATTCATACCTATGGACAATTTGGAGTCGCTATAAAAATAAAAATACTATAATACAATAAAAATACTATAAAAACCTGCTCTGTGTTAAAATTCTTGGCTTTCTGAAATGGATGAATTGGATTTACATTATTTCTTATTGAAAAAAATTATTTGGTTAGAGTATGTTTTGGTTAGAGTTGGACCTTCAGGAATGGATTAATGATGCTAACCAAGGTTCTTATGATTTCATTCATTCATTCATTCATTTTCTACTGCTTTTTCCTCTCGAGGGTATCCCAGCTGTCTTCGGGCGAGAGGCGGGGTACATCCTGGACTGGTGGCCAGCCAATCACAGGGCACATATAGACAAACAACCATTCACACTCACATTCATACCTATGGACAATTTGGAGTCGCTAATTAACCTAGCATGTTTTTGGAATGTGGGAGGAAACCGGAGTACCCGGAGAAAAACCCACGCATGCACGGGGAGAACATGCAAACTCCACACAGAGATAGCCGAGGGTGGAATTGAACCCTGGTCTCCTAGCTGTGAGGTCTGCGCGCTAACCCGTTTTAAGACTTTTTACAGTTAAAAACAATTGTAATAGAAATCCATGCAAGTGTAAAAATAAGTTAACAACTGTTAATGTGTACCGAGGTGCAAAACAAAGGTCACAGATGCTGCTAGAACATTCCTTGGGAAACTAGCGTATTTCGCCCGCCATTTTAATCGTCTCCCGTAGAACAAGAGTGATGTTAGCAGAGCATCCGTGTCTCACTCGTAGCTTTGAAGAGAGTTTTTATAAATGCCCCCCACTCCTACCGAAAGAAGGGCAGACATTTCTGTCTGAAGTGCCTGAGAGGTCAACCTGTCCCTTGGATGTGGCCGCTGACCCTCTGATGTAAAGGTCGGGTGCCCGGCCTCGCCCGCGGAGAACACGTCGGGCGTGGCGCTGTGCCACGTGAGAGACTTATACAGAACCATCAGAAGGGAAAAACCCTGTCATGAGCTGGAGGAGAATGTCACCGTTCCATGTGTGCCCGCTTTCAGACCAGTTAGACGGGGTCAAATTTCGAAAAGGCTATTGATTGTGAAATACAGTCAGACCTTTTCGTACCATTCGGTTTTTGACAAAAAAACGTTTTTTGTCATTCACTTCACTTCTTCAATCCAAGCCATTTTTCAAAAGCTGTCCCTCTAAGTACTCATCATTTTTTATTATTTTGACTGATTTGACATATATGACATGATATGATATAAAAATCAATCAATCAGTAATAAATAAAGAAATATAATAATAATAATAATAAAACGGCAAATTATATTAAATTAAATAATAAAAAAAAAAATAATTACATTAAATTAAATTATATATAATAATAATAATATGAAAATGTAACAATAACCTGCACAGAAAGCTTTCTAGATCTTCCAGAAACTGCACCTATCCTGCAGTGTTTCCTTAGATTTCCTGCTTCCCAGCAAAATGTTCTGTTTTAATTTAGCCCACCCACGGCCTGCCTCCAGGCGTGGCCACTCTGCTGTGATTAGTCACACTGCCAAAGGCTCCTGAGGACTTCTGGACAGCTGCCGAACCTCACTTTCTAATTTTGTCAGAAGTTGATAAATGTACGTCATTACACTTTTTTTTTTGTGGTACTACCTGTGTTTACATTTTTTTTTATTTTTGCATGCATGCAGGTAAGACTGACTCCGCTCCCTTTATGCACACTTTATAATGCTACACATACAGCCACAAAAGCCTCAATACACTAATACATTGTTACATTGTTACTTACAACTTGCTCTTCTGACTCTTTGACACGCTGGAAAGGTGTCAGGCTTCAGCAACAATTTGGCGAATAGTTGAACTTCATATTTGCCCTTGTTCAAAATTAGAATATTTTTCTCTTGCTGGCCGGGAACTAAGCAACTCCAACCACTTCTGCCTGATGCTCATTCGACCCTATGAAAATTTTGCGGGAACCTTTGCTAACACCTTAAACCGAGCGAAGCAGAGCTTACAGCAGGCCGAGAGCGTATCTGGGCATGCCCATATAAGGAAGTCTGGATCGCATTGATGTCACAGTGAGCTGCCCAGACTTCTTTCAGGGCTCACTTCCGAATGCGCAAACCTCGTTATAACAAAACATCCTTGTTAGCAGTTTGCTAATACTTCTTTTAAAATGTTGCCTTCACTGAGGATGTTAGACAAAGCCACGATGTGGTAGCGAGATCAACGCAGACAACGCGGTAAAACTACAAAAACAAACTTGATTTGTTTAGAGTCCTCAATGATGCTAACCAAGGTTCCACTGTACATTTCTGTAAACCTTGACATGTGACATGACTGTTTGTCTATACAGTAATTTTGCTGGTGCTTGTATTTGCTGCATTGTAATGTTTCCCTTTTTACCCCCCCCCCCCACCCCCCCTCCCCAAACCCTCTTTTAACATAGCTACCATTGAGGCAGCTAAAGCAAAAGGTACGCATGGCTTTATGGTTCCACTCATGTTTCTGTTCTCTGTCTGTTATATTACAAATATTACTAGCCACGTTTACATGGACCCAAATATTCCAATTCCATTCGACTTATTAGCTCAAATGGAAAGAAAGTAACCTTTGTATACACCTCATTCCCAAAGAAAAGTGCCAATCCGAATGAATATATAATGGGATTCCCAGGGGTGGAATATTCCTTTAACCAATCCGATTGAGGTATCTTGTACCCGCTCAAACGGAAAGTTGTCAAGACTGCGTTCTTCTTCTTCTTCTGTTGTTTATTGGCGGTTGGCAAGCAGCTTTGGTGTGCATTAGAATAAAGAATAAAGAAAATCAATCAGTAATAAATGAATAAATATAATAATAATAATAAAAACTTAAGAAACCACATATAGTTGGTCGGTAGACAAATTATTTTTTTCAGATAAAAATGAACAAAGCATTATTAGAGCCCTGTAGACATGACAAAACACGACTATAGTCACATTTATACTCTTTTTATTTACAACATATTGCGCAACTGCAGGGTCTTGAGACACATGCTAACTCGCAAACTAGAGAGCTAGCGACCTAAACGGTAGCCTCCAAGTTATTTCCTTTCAACTTAAATAGCCAAAAACTTACCACTTCCACACGGATAGGGAGGATAACTATTAACAGTTATTTAACCTTTAACATGAACATGAATCAAACGTAATAATTTTTTCCGGGTACATGATACCATACAGCATCCATATCAAACTTGCGCTTAAACTTTCATATCAAGGCGGGGGCCTCAAACTAGTGTCCTGCGGGCCACATTTGGCCCACGGGCCGCGTGTTTGAGACCCCTGATATAAAACATATGCCGAGATTAATTATAAAATATTAGTTAGATTGAACTTTATCTTTTCCTGTTCCCGGGTGCGTTCTTTCAGCCAATGCTGAGATATGACGTAACACGCAGATCCAGACGTTCTTAAGTTTTAAAAATGGAGGCCAGCAATCGGCACCGGACTGCTAAGGAAAGTTTGTTTTTGATTCAAACTAAATTTCAAGACCGGATGAAGGAAAAAGTGGCAACACGGAGTTATTCCAACAAGTGAAAGAAAAAGTCGAGGAAGTCGGTATCACGTGATGTTGGTGTTTACGCTTTACTGGGCATGCCCTATTGACTATTCTGGTTGATTATAGCGGCGCATGTAGACACGCCATTGGAATATTCCTTTCCATGTATACCATTGCTTTCGGAAAAAGGTCATTCGGAAAGAGAAATACTCCTCATGTAAACGTGGCTACTGCATAGTCAGTGTAATTGCTGGTTACTCTTGCATTATCGGTGTCTTTTATATTTTTTACGTAACACCTGACACTCACAAATACTTGCTTATTAATGGTACAGTAAACCTCGGATATATCGGATTCAATTGTTCCCACTGGTTTTGTCCGGTATAAGCCAAATCCGTTATATGCGTATACCGGAAAATGTCAGTTTTACGCATATATCGGATTTATATCCGGTATATGCGTAAATCGGATTTTATCCGTTATAAAAAGGCACTTCCTTGACTATGTTTCCAATGTACCTGGAACGCTGCAAACGCTGCAAATGACGTCGTATAGCGGCCTGTCACGATTCGGCGAATCGGAGCGCCACGATGCAGCCATCCGATATATGCGAGGGAAATTTAATGGAAATGCATTGGAACGGGACTGGAGATTTTGTCCGAAATAGGCGAAATCTGTTATAAAAAATCCGATATATGCAATGAATTTTTATTGGAAATGCATTACAGAAAAATTGGTTCTTTTTTATCTGTCCGTTGTGAGCGAATTTCCGATATATCCGAGTCCGATATATCCGAGGTTTACTGTAGTTGTTGTTTTCAGTCGTCGGACTGCACCAATGCGGTTTTTGCCAATCATGGGCCCGCCCCCACACGGAGAAAAGCCTGCTAAGACTTTGTCCAAGATAAGACCAGGGACATCCCTTCCTGGGATATTTTCAGCAACTAATCCTGTTACAGCATTTGGGCGTCGCTCCACTGCCCTTCCTGGTTGGCTCTGCCACTGTGTTGTGTTGTGTTGTGGTATGATCACACACTATTTGGAACAATAAGTACACACACAGAAACAAGCTGGGTATTTCATTCCGAATACTTGATGACGACTGCCCTGATTTTTGATAATATTACAATGAGTGATTTGTAATGGGAATTATTAAACATGGCAATCCCACAAATCCTGATACCTGATGGTGCAAGAGAACCGAGTCATTGAAGATGTACCTTAAAGTACTTTATGTAATATTTGAATAACTGAAGAATATGTCTTAACGCTCCCTCACGAGTTTGCTTTTCATTTGCTCACGTTTTCTGGGTTCCGTGGCTGTTTTCGGGAAATTACCGTAAGTCACCCCGAGTGTGAGGTGTCTTGATTGTCATAACTTGTTTCTCAGGTGTTTGAACACGATAGAGTCGTTGTGCATGTGTTGTCTTTGCCGCCCATCTGTGATAGCAGATAGCATTTCGTTCACTCACGTAGCTAATGTATTAATCGTGGGAATGCCGAAGAACCGTCAGACATATTTACGTTATTCGGCACCGTTGATCCTCGACTACTTTACAACATTCGTTAAACCACTCCAACCTCAAAATATTCTACTCTTTTCGGGACACCGTGATTATCTATCAACACAATTGGGTACTGGGATTAATTAATTAATCACATTATAAATGAAAATTAACTCAATTATTTTTGCTTCTCCCGCCTCTAAACTCTAAACTCTGTGCATTGTTTTCATCACCTCGGCACATCACTCGGTTTGTTCCACAGAACAACGTCATGAACGGAGTCATACAGTGGGGAGAGGCGGGGCTGCTAGCATACACACAGAGTGTAATTACATTAGTACATTGGAATATATTATTATATATTTTCCATGGTACTTTTCTTAAAAGTAGTGTTAACATCTTGTCTCAGGCCCAATCCTGCGTATTGTCTCATGAATTACTACTATGAAAACATTCCAAAATAATTCCCAAATTTTCCATAATTACACATTTTCTGTGACAACATTCCCATTTAAAAATTAATGGATCATTTTTTACAAGTTCCACATTGCTCATGTTTCTCAACTGATACAAACCATTCCAACATGAGAACATTCAGCTCATTCCGAACATGAAGAATTTTCACCAACCCCAAGATTCCACATTTTTCCACCAGTGTCCCTTGATTTGACCAATTCCCACTACTTCCATATTTTCCAACTCATTCAAACCATCCAAACATCAAAACATTCAATGTATTCCATGAATTCAGATTCATAAAATTCTCAGTTTCCCAGGATTTTTTTTCCACTTGAAATGGATAGAATTTTCCACATCTCTCAAGCCATTCCGACCATTCCAGCGCCGACACATTGTAGCCAGCATCTTTGTACATCCCCCCAAATGCCCACTTTTCCCAGCATTCCATATTTGTCCACCGATTCAAACAACTCCAAAATGTAAACATTCAGTTCATTCTGAACAATCGGACTAACTATTACATCCCAAAAATTCCCACTTTTTTCATTCCCATTGAAAATGAATGGACAATTTCCACGTCTCATACTTGTCAACTGATTCAAACCATTTCAACATGAAAACATGAAGGATATTCGGATGAATTGGAATTTTTCCACATACCCAAATCCCTACTACTCCTGGAATTCCACATTTGCCAGCCCAGAATTTCCTTTTGAAATGAATAGATTTTTTTCATTAAAACCATTCCAGCATCAACACATTTCTACTCTCAATTTTAAACATTCCAAAATTGGCACCTTTAGCCGAATTCCACATATTCTCAAACAGAAATTCCCATTTAAAATAAATGGCATGGTTCCACAATTTTCCACATCCCAAAATCAACCACAATCCACATTTCCTGCAACAACATTCCCATTAAAGATGATGGACAATTGATCCATCCATTCCAACATGAAAACAATAAGGACATTCAGACTCAAACATTCCCACTTTTCCCAGAATTCCACATTTTCCAGCAATGAAATTCCCATTTTTAAATTCAAGCTATTGAATTCAGGCTAACAACTTTTCACATTCCCAAAAGTCTCACTTTTCTTGACAAAAAAAAAACATTCCCATTGGAAATGAATGGATAAATAAACTTTTCTAAACCGATTCAAAGTATTCCAAAAGGAAAACTTTCCGTTCATTCAGGGCATTTGGACCATAATGTTCCACATCCCCCAAAATAACACATTTTTCAGCCCCCAAATTCCCACTTGAAATGAATGTCACATTCCTGAACCCGTTCAAACCATTCCAGCATCCGCTTGTTTGATTTTCCACATCCCACAACCTCCCGTTTCTTTTGAATTCCACGTTTTATGTTGCTTATTAGAATTCCCCTTCAGCTCTTCAGCATTCAAACGTAATTTCTGCTCAAATGACCTTGGAGTGAAGTGTGAACATTTGGTGTCTCGGAGTGATTTGACTTCCTGTTGCATCCCTCTTCTTCCCGTCAGCCATCCAAGGCTTCTCTCCCACGAGGAAAATTCGCAATTTCGAGGAGGCGCGAGGCCTGGATCGGATAAACGAGAGGATGCCGCCTCGTAAAGATGCCCAGCAGCACCCTGACGGCACCACCATTAATACCAGTGCACCCAACAAGAATGGCACTGATGGATAAGCCACAGAAACGCCCCCCCCCCCCCGTTCCCGTTTCCCATTTCCCTTTTCCCATCGCTTCCACCTGTCCGTTTATCTTCTGCTTGGGAAAGGAAGCAGCAACATCGCTGGCGAAAAGACAAGAGTACGCTAGATATTTAATGTCCTGCTAGCATCCGCTCATGGAATGAAAACATTCTTGCTGTTCCACTTCCATTTATTTTAATCGGAATATTTGAAAAAGAGGAATTTCTACATTTGAGTTGGTAAAGTTAGATGAAGCTTTAGTCTCTTTTTCATTGATGTTTATGTGTTTGGCGACGGATACCTTGTGGATGTTTATTCTGTAGGCTCATTTGACAGGGTTTCAATTGAGGTACGGTGTTGATTCTATTGGGGGGGGCGGGGGGGTATATCAAAGTACTCTTTTATACTGTCGAGAAAAATGTCTTATTTATAACATTTTCACCAAACTTTGACGAAGACATGGGAACGGGTTTGTTGACTGTTTTTGTTCGGAAAGTTTTGTGCAGTGATCTTTTGATGGCAGCTAGCATGTCCACGCCCCCCCAACCCCACCCACCATTTTAGACCCCGCCCCTTCAGCACACTCTGTCAACCCCCCCCCCCCCACCCCTCTACTCCCCCACGGTCCTGGATGGAAGCACACCAACCGACATTTCTTTAAGACTCTTATTTTATTTCCTGTTGAAACAAAAGAGGACATTTTGTTGCCCAAAAAAAAAAAAAAAAAAAAACGCCGAGAGCGCTTGTAAAACTTTTCGTGACAGCAAATATTTCAGTATTTATTCGGAATTACAAAAACAAAACCGAGAAAAAAAAAAAAAAGTTTGTGGATCCTATTGTTGCTTTTAAAGCTGTATCAGTGTCTCCATCTGCTGTTTTATTCTACGCTATGCAGACGTATGTGTTCCTTTTAATTGTGGCAACAGTGTTCAATAAGAAGCTTCTAAATGACAGCGTTATGTTATATGGAGACCGGCGTTCCCGTGTGGAATTCCAATGTATATTTGGCAAGGCCAAGCAGTACTGTAGTCATCTCATGGCTCATCATATTTCACTACCAATTGTCGTCTAAAAAAACACGCATCGGACATATGACATATGGTCGTAATTATGTATATTCATAGAAAGGTCTGCGTGATGATCGATGGTGCGTTCATGATCTCCCACCAAAGTGAGAAGTCTCAAACTCAAAAAAAAAAAAAATGATAATAAACATGTAAAAATGGTGGCCTTTCCATCAGAGGTACATACTGTATTCTTGTATTATCAAGTATTCATAAATGACCAATTTACGGTGAATGAGATGTGCTTTATGATTTATTATATTACATATGCTTTATTGTTTTGTTTTGACCAAAAGTTAGCAAATCCGTATAGCCAATATTTATTTTAGTTTTTTCATTATGACTTCTGTTCATATATGTCAGCGGAGTACAAAAAGTACACAAAGTACACAAAAACATAATTAATAAATAAATTAATAAAAATAGCAAAAGAATAAATAAAAATTTTTGGGGGGGAAAATTAGGTTACTGAAAAAGTTATCACAGGAATAAAATCATAATATGAAAAAAAATTACAAAAAGAACATAAACATAAAAATTGCAGAAATATGCAGTAATTTACCAAGAATAAAGTCAAAATATTAAGGGAAAAAATTGTAATTAAAGTGTTATTATTATTATTGTTATTATTAGGAAAAAATAAATATTTTAGTAAAGTGATATTTTTTAAGTTGTAATAAAAAATAATGTAATGTATTTTTATGATGTTGAAAAAGTCATAATGTAAAAAATAATTGTTTGGGGGGGCAACAAAAATGGAAAAAAGCAGTATTTTTATAAGAATTAAAGTATTGTAATTTAAAAAAAAAAGATTGAGAAAAAGTATAATAATATAATAAAAAAGTCATATATTATGAGAGGAACATTTACAATGATTATGGAGAAAGTTCAAATATTTTTTTTTTTGGGAGGGGGGGTGCTGAAAAAATGAACCAAAAGTGCAAAAATAATAAATAAATAAAAGTTCATACAAATAATAAACTTTTTTTCACCGAGATCACAGATCTTAGAGTCCGTCTATTAGCATATCTACATGTGTTCATTTACATAATATACCCCTCTATGTATTTGTATTTGGAAGGGTACTTCAAGGTCATATGTCCGATGTGCGTGTTTTTTGGCCCGTCATAAATTCACACGGGGAGTTCACCAGTTTGGACAGAAAATTATTTTGATTCATTCTGTGAAAAAAGTATCCATATATCCATAAATATTCATATTGTTTTTATGTTGCTTTAAAAGGGAAGGCTTTACTGAGAGAACCGCACAGTACACGGACCTGCCGGGTCCTCTTCTATCTTTTGCGCATCAAGAATCTTCTACTGGCTGTAGAAAGGGTTAAACAATGTACCGTACCTGTCATGCAAGGCAATGAATTCTTTATAGATGTATCACTTGAAAGATAAGAATAAAATTTAAAACCTGCGATTTGTCCTTTCTTATTTACATATTTGGAATTCAATTCAATATTACAGTCATTGCTAAGTTTATTCTGATTAATTGATTCCAGGCTTCACTGTGATAAGGAGGCCTTTTTTTATAAATAGTATATTTTTATAATTACAGCAAATGATACTGTCTTTAACATTATGGAGAAAATAAGAATAGTGTGTCTTTTAGAACGTTGCTGACACCTAGTGACCAGTGAAGGATACTACATATGTCTTTGAATGCGTCTTCTAAATGCTTTGTTGGTAATGGTAATGGTTTTATTTCATTTGAACATGCATCAGATTACAATTGAATGCATCCCATAATCAGTTCCCAGTTCCACATGTCCAAAAGGAGTAGGAAGAAGCAAAGCTTATTAAATCCTACCCCTCCATCTGGTACTTTTACAATCAGTAAATGTTACATTTGTTCACTTCCTGCCTTTCTGATATATATATATTTTTATATTTTTCATATTTTTTATATATTTTATAATTTTTATATTTTTTATAGGGCATGCTGGAGCCTATCCCAGTCCTCTTCGGACGAGAGGCGGGGTACACCCTGGACTGGTGGCCAGCCAATCACAGGGCACATATAGACAAACAACCATTCACACTCACATTCATACCTATGGACAATAACAAGATGATAGTCATAATAATAATAATAATAATAATAATAATGTGAGCTACTGTTGTGTCCGCACGTTTGAAAGACCTTTATTGAAACTAGAGTTTTATTTACGTCTTAATGTCTCTATATCTATATCTAACATGAGTGTAAATATGACTATAGGGGTGTTATTTAACATACTGAGGGCTCTAAAATGATAAAAAATCATATTAAAAAAGTTTTCTATGCTAAAAGTTCTTATTAATATTGCAAATTGACCCTAACCACCCTCATTCATCATAATTTTTGGCTATATAACTTAAGTTATTATACAATGTTAGTAATACAATGACTGCAATAAATAGACATCAGAAACACTAACCACGCATATCCACATATCAGACCCTTATGTAAGGTTCAGCCGAGAAGATTTATTCAGAAAAAAATGTATAAATATATATTTCTTATATTAAAAGCAACTGCAATCAGTCAATACTATTTAGAAGGTGCAGTCATTGGCAATGAAACGAAACAGTACTTGTGTACAAAATAAAGAGTATATTTAAAATGGAATAAAAAAAAAACAAGTCGTAATTGAATACGTTTCAACACCCGTATGTCTTAGACAGCATTTTAACGACAACGTCACGAGTGTCGTTTTCTCCAGAGGATCCCTAAAACAGCAATGATGACCCCCAAGATCACAAGAACGGCTACGACTGCGATGGCGGCGGTCGCTCCTGTGGAGAAGGAAAAAAAAAAAAGATCCCGGATGATGACTTTCCAATCAATAATGTAAACATACCATCCGAGATGGAGCGGAAGGCTCTGTCCGTGGCGTCGCACGAAGGAGACAACCAGCCGGGCTCACACTGACACTCGCTTTTGTGATTACACACCTGAAAAAACACAAACTAGTGGAAGTGATGCAAAGACTGACTCAACAGCGACATTGCTGGTCGTATCCAGTACTGCATGTTATTTTCCCTTATTATTACTGATTGTGTGCACGCACCGACACAAAAAGTTATGATTATTATTTATATAAGTGTACATACCGCATGCCCGGAGCATTTTGCTGAGCAGTTTGTGTTTCTGTAAGCAGTTTGAAGATCCACACATTCATTCAGGCTGCACACCTGAAAAGCAACAAATATAATAAATAATAAGTATAATAAATAACACTACAAGTTTCAAAGTGTGGTGTACTTCATATCGGTCCGCATCACATTATGAAAATGTCATTTAGCAGGAATATTGAGAAAAAAATATATATTATTTGCAGTTATTTTATAAGCATAAAGTCAAAATATGAAGAGGAAAAGGTTGGAATTTAATGAAAGTTTTACAACAATCATGAGGAAAAATAAGCTGAAATATATGTTAATATTTAAAATTTAAAACTATAAAAAAAAATAAAATTTTGGGAAAATTTGGTTGCGGAAAAAGTTATAATGCAACAAGAAGAAAGTTTAAATTGCTGGAATTTTTTTACAATAAAAACAGCACAAAAAGCAGTCATTTTATGAGAATAAATACATTCTAATTCTAATCTGAGGAAAAATTATGTAATTTTCATAGCATAGAGTCAAAATATGAAGAGGAAAAGGTTGGAATACGAGGAAAAATATGCTGAAATATGTTAATATTTAAATTTTAAAATAATGAAAAAAATTAAATCTTGGGAAAATTTAGTTGCGGAAAAAGTTACAAAGCAACAAGAAGAAAGTTAAAATCGTTGGAAATTTTTTTCTACAATAAAAACTGCAGAAAAAGCAGTCATTTTATGAGAATAAATAAATTCATAATCTGAGGAAAAATTATGTGATTTTAGTAGCATGGAGTCAAAATATGAAGAGGAAAAAGTTTGAATTTAATGAAAGTTTTACAAGGATAATGAGGAAAAATAACACATTTTTTAAGCTCAAATATATGTTAATATTTAAATTTTAAAACTATGAAAAAAATAAAATCTTGGGAAAATTTAGTTGCGGAAAAAGTTATAATCCAACAAGAAGAAAGTTAAAATCGTTGGAAATTTTTTTCTACAATAAAAACTGCAGAAAAAGCAGTCATTTTATGAGAATAAATAAATTCCTAATCTGAGGAAAAATTATGTGATTTTAGTAGCATGGAGTCAAAATATGAAGAGGAAAAAGTTTGAATTTAATGAAAGTTTTACAAGGATAATGAGGAAAAATAACACAATTTTAAGCTGAAATATATGTTAATATTTAAATGTTAAAACTATGAAAAAAATTAAATCTTGGGAAAATTTAGTTGCGGAAAAAGTTATAATGCAACAAAAAGAAAGTTTAAATTGTTGGAATTTTTTTACAATAAAAACAGCAGAAAAAGCAGTCATTTTATGAGAATAAATAAATTCCTAATCTGAGGAAAAGTAATGTCATTTTAGTAGCATAGAGTCAAAATATGAAGAGGAAAAAGTTTGAATTTAATGAAAGTTTTACAAGGATAATAACACAAATTTTAATTTTAAAACTATGAAAAAAATTAAATTTTGGGAAAATTTGGTTGCGGCGGAAAAAGTTATAATGCAACAAAAAAAAAGTTTAAATTGTTGGAATTTTTTTTACAATAAAAACAGCAGAAAAAGCAGTCATTTTTATGAGAATAAATAAATTCCTAATCTGCGGAAAAATAATGTCATTTTAGTAGCGTGGAGTCAAAATATGAAGAGAAAAAAGTTTGAATTTAATGAAAGTTTTACAAGGATAATAACACAATTTTAAATTTAAATTTTAAAACTATGAAAAAAATTAAATTTTGGGAATATTTGGCTGCAGCAGAAAAATATATAATGCAACAAAAAGAAAGTTTAAATTGTTGGAATTTTTTTTTACAATAAAAACAGCAGAAAAAGCAGTCATTTTATGAGAATAAATAAATTCTAATCTGAGAAAAAAATGTCATTTAAGTAGCATAGAGTTGAAATTTTTGAAGATTTTTTTTTTTTAAGAAAAGTCATGGTGATATGAGAGGAAAATAAGTTGACTTAATTTGGGGGAAAAAAGTTATAATTTTCCGTCCCCCTGGCAACTGAGTGTAATAAAAGTCATACCTTTCCTTCCCCGCATTTTGTCCCAGCGTCGACTTGGCCGTAGTCTTTGGTGTGGTCTCCAAAAAACGTTGCCTTGCACTCTCCGAACCTCACCATGCGGCCATAGTTTGGGACGGTCTTCCCGTCTTGACAAAAGAGCTTCCCACAAAACACATCTCTGCACCATGAAACACAGCATTGATGCAAACGGTTAGTGATGTACGTAGATAATGAATGAAGGCAAAGAGACGAACACTCACTCTTTCTGGCAAGGGATGTACTGGTCATCTGAGGGACGTTTGCAGAAGGCATAGTAGGTTCCTCTGGTGTTCTGGTTGTAGCAGTACGTGGAAGCCACTGTAGCACCTGATGACGCACAAAAGGCAATGGATTTGTTCCTCGGCTTCTTATTAAGCTCCTTCAGGATACGGCAGCCATCTTTTTTTTAAGAAATCCCCACATTTACTGTAGTTTCATATTTTCATATTTTTGTGACACTTTTCACTTTCCCCGTTGAAAATGAATATGGAATGTATCCATCTTGTACCGTTTCTACAGTTTAAAACTGCACTAAATATGATCTCTTTATGCCTTGCGCCAAAAAAAAAAAAACACAAAAGATATATAAATACATCTTTGGGATTGAAAAAAAACATAAATATGTCTTTTGGTAGCGAATGAGTTCATGTATTTTCATCACAAAATGTCATTGTTATCAGGCTATAAGCCCGCTAACAACCGTCTATGATGTCATCAAGGGTTGATGCTGTATCTCTTTACTAACTAACACAGTAACACCAGATGTCTCTGCTTTTTTAATGGCTACAATAATAATAATAATAATAATAATAATAATAATAACCCAAAATGGAATCAAAAAATGTTTTGATAAAGAAGGTGAGAAACAACATTAATTTCAGGAAATAACACATAGAAAAGCGCAGACCTCACAGCTAGGAGACCAGGGTTCAATTCCACCCTTCTCTGTGTGGAGTTTGCATGTTCTCCCACATTGCAAAAAAACATGCTAGGTTAATTAGCGACTCCAAATTGTCCATAGGTATGAATGTGAGTGTGAATGGTTGTTTGTCTATATGTGCCCTGTGATTGGCTGGCCACCAGTCCAGGGTGTACCCCGCCTCTCTCGCCCTGAAGACAGCTGGGATAGGCTCCAGCACCCTCGTGAGGAAAAGAAATGAATTCTATTTTTCTATAATTCTATAATTCTATATTTTCTTTACCCAACCTCATAGTTGCTGGTTCGATCCTCGGTCTTTCCGACATTTCATTCAATTTAGATGTTTTTAGTCTATCTGGAGGATATATATGTTGAAAATAAAAACATACCCCATTTTCTATAATTCTATATTTTCTTTACCCAACCTCATGGTTGCTGGTTCGATCCTCGGTCTTTCCAACATTTCATTCAATTTAGATGTTTTTAGTCTATCTGGAGGATATATATGTTGAAAAAAAAACATACCCCATTTTCTATAATTCTATATTTTCTTTACCCAACCTCATAGTTGCTGGTTCGATCCTCGGTCTTTCCGACATTTCATTCAATTTAGATGTTTTTAGTCAATCTGGAGGATATATATGTTGAAAAAAAACATACCCCATTTTCTATAATTCTATATTTTCTTTACCCAACCTCATGGTTGCTGGTTCGATCCTTGGTCTTTCCGACATTTCATTCAATTTAGATGTTTTTAGTCTATCTGGAGGATATATATGTTGAAAAAAAAACATACCCCATTTTCTATAATTCTATATTTTCTTTACCCAACCTCATGGTTGCTGGTTCGATCCTCGGTCTTTCCAACATTTCATTCAATTTAGATGTTTTTAGTCTATCTGGAGGATATATATGTTGAAAATAAAAACATACCCCATTTTCTATAATTCTATATTTTCTTTACCCAACCTCATGGTTGCTGGTTCGATCCTCGGTCTTTCCAACATTTCATTCAATTTAGATGTTTTTAGTCTATCTGGAGGATATATATGTTGAAAAAAAAAACATACCCCATTTTCTATAATTCTATATTTTCTTTACCCAACCTCATGGTTGCTGGTTCGATCCTCGGTCTTTCCGACATTTCATTCAATTTAGATGTTTTTAGTCAATCTGGAGGATATATATGTTGAAAAAAAACATACCCCATTTTCTATAATTCTATATTTTCTTTACCCAACCTCATGGTTGCTGGTTCGATCCTCGGTCTTTCCGACATTTCATTCAATTTAGATGTTTTTAGTCAATCTGGAGGATATATACGTTGAAAAAAAAACATACCCCATTTTCTATAATTCTATATTTTCTTTATCCAACCTCATGGTTGCTGGTTCGATCCTCGGTCTTTCCGACATTTCATTCAATTTGGATGTTTTTAGTCAATCTGGAGGATATATATGTTGAAAAAAAAAACATACCCCATTTTCTATAATTCTATATTTTCTTTACCCAACCTCATGGTTGCTGGTTCGATCCTCGGTCTTTCCAACTTTTCATTCAATTTAGATGTTTTTAGTCTATCTGGAGGATATATATGGTGAAAAAAAAAACATACCCCATTTTCTATAATTCTATATTTTCTTTACCCAACCTCATGGTTGCTGGTTCGATCCTCTGTCTTTCCGACATTTCATTCAATTTAGATGTTTTTAGTCTATCTGGAGGATATATATGTTGAAAAAACATACCCCATTTTCTATAATTCTATATTTTCTTTACCCAACCTCATGGTTGCTGGTTCGATCCTCGGTCTTTCCAACATTTCATTCAATTTAGATGTTTTTAGTCTATCTGGAGGATATATATGTTGAAAAAAAAACATACCCCATTTCCTATAATTCTATATTTTCTTTACCCAACCTCATGGTTGCTGGTTCGATCCTCCGTCTGTGAATAGATGTGCCTCAATGGAGAGTTTACTAGTATTGGTTCATATTGAGCTGATATTGAGTATCTCTGGTACTCATCAACAGCTTTTTATTATTATTATTATTATTTTTTAGCAATGAGCATACTTAACACTTGTACGACACTTAAGTGTACTAATACACTTAATTTTTTTATTTTTATTTTTTATTAAAAAGTTGTTTTTTCAGGACCATATTGCTGACTAGCTCCTTCTACTAGCACGATAATGAATGTGGTAGGAACTACTCTTGAATATAACGCTAACAGCACATTGACGCTTACCTGCACCGTACATTTTGATGCATTGGTCCGATCGTTTTGGACAGCGGCCATCGTAGCAATAACCCGAACCTTTATCGCACGGGACGCCGTTGACATTGAAGACATCCTCAGGGCACTCGGCTCTCTCTCCATCGCAGTACTCCGCTAGATCACACTCATCCTGACGACTTCGACACTCGTGGGATCGAGGTAGGGTCTGACGAGAAGAGTTTGTGTTGTTCACTCTAGGTATTGCTATTTCATTTTAGTCCACTAGATGGCTGCATCGCATCATAAACAGTAGTTTTGCTCACCTTACACTTCTTACAGCATTCCCCTGCAGCACACTGGGAGCCCTCGCTTAGGGTGCATGTCGTGGCGTTGCAGCACGGGTTGGTGCACTCCTACGGACACAACGTAGCGGTTTAGAAGGAGATAGGAAAGAGGTTTTGAGGCAGATCCTAGACAGGTCTTGTGTATTGGTGACGGTAGATACGCTAGGGCAGGGGTCTCAAACTCAATTTACTTGGGGGCTACTGGAGCTAGGGTCTGCACGAGACTGGGCCGCATCAGGTTTTCCAAAAAAAACGCATTTATTAAAAACAGAAAAATGAATAAACTTTGCTTTGGTTTCGATTTTCTACAATAAAAGCTCTGATAAAACATTCCACTGTTCTCAAATATCTTATTTTTCTACACAAAATAAGATGAAAAATAAATAAACAAATCAAGAATAAAGAAAATCAATCAATCAGTAATAAATAAATATAATAATAATAATAATAATAAAACGGCAAATAATAAAAACTTAAGAAAGCGCATATAATTGGTGGGTAGACAAATGATTTTTTTCAGATTAAAATGAACAAAGCATTATTAGAGCCCTGTAGACATGACAAAACACGACTATAGTCACATTTATACTCTTTTTATTTACAACATATTGCGCAACTGCAGGGTCTTGAGACACATGCTAACTCGCAAACTAGAGAGCTAGCGACCTAAACGGTAGCCTTCAAGTTATTTCCTTTCAACTTAAATAGCCAAAAACTTACCACTTCCACACGGATAGGGAGGATAACTATTAACAGTTATTTAACCTTTAACATGAACATGAATCAAACGTAATAATTTTTTCTGGGTACATGATACCATACAGCATCCATATCAAACTTGCGCGGGCCGCACTAACATTAAACTTTCATATCAAGGCGGGGGCCTCAAAGTAGTGTCCTGCGAGCCACATTTGGCCCGCGGTCCGCATGTTTGAGACCCCTGCACTAGAGCATAGCTAGTGCAATCAGTGCGTTTGAAAAAAAAACAGAAAGCAGACCACAAGCATACCAGACAGACGTAATTAAGACTGAACACGTTCATGACCTGCCATGAAGATGATTTCAAATACCAAACGACAGCCATGTTTGTTGCCAGGTTTGAAACAGTGATTACAAGCAATTAGACTATGTAAAGAATGTGGGGCCGCTTTGATACATTTAAGATGTACAAGTGATGGTTGCAACAGTCAAGTGGTTAGGACTAGTTCTGTAACCAACAGGTATTTGTTATTGAACCATAATAACAGTCGCACGGAACATTTCATTCAATTTAGATGTTTTTAGTCTATCTGGAGGATATATATGTTGAAAAAAAAAACATACCCCATTTTCTATAATTCTATATTTTCTTTACCCAACCTCATGGTTGCTGGTTCAATCCTCGGTCTTTGCGACATTTCATTCAATTTAGATGTTTTTAGTCTATCTGGAGGATATATGTGTTGAAAAAAAAACATACCCCATTTTCTATAATTCTATATTTTCTTTACCCAAACTCATAGTTGCTGGTTCGATCCTCTGTCTTTCCGACATTTCATTCAATTTAGATGTTTTTAGTCTATCTGGAGGATATATATGTTGAAAAAAAACATACCCCATTTTCTATAATTCTATATTTTCTTTACCCAACCTCATGGTTGCTGGTTCGATCCTCGTTCTTTCCAACATTTCATTCAATTTAGATGTTTTTAGTCAATCTGGAGGATATATATGTTGAAAATAAAAACATACCCCATTTTCTATAATTCTATATTTTCTTTACCCAACCTCATGGTTGCTGGTTCAATCCTCGGTCTTTGCGACATTTCATTCAATTTAGATGTTTTTAGTCTATCTGGAGGATATATGTGTTGAAAAAAAAAACATACCCCATTTTCTATAATTCTATATTTTCTTTACCCAAACTCATAGTTGCTGGTTCGATCCTCTGTCTTTCCGACATTTCATTCAATTTAGATGTTTTTAGTCTATCTGGAGGATATATATGTTGAAAAAAAACATACCCCATTTTCTATAATTCTATATTTTCTTTACCCAACCTCATGGTTGCTGGTTCGATCCTCGGTCTTTCCAACATTTCATTCAATTTAGATGTTTTTAGTCAATCTGGAGGATATATATGTTGAAAATAAAAACATACCCCATTTCTATAATTCTATATTTTCTTTACCCAACCTCATAGTTGCAGGTTCGATCCTCGGTCTTTCCGACATTTCATTCAATTTAGATGTTTTTAGTCAATCTGGAGGATATATATGTTGAAAAAAAACATACCCCATTTCTATAATTCTATATTTTCAAATTACACTATGTAAAGAATGTGGGGCCGCTTTGATGCATTTAAGATGTACAAGTGATGGTTGCAACAGTCAAGTGGTTAGGACTAGTTCTGTAACCAACAGGTATTTGTTATTGAACCATAATAACAGTCGCACGGAACTTCTATTGAAAAATATTTGTTGGAAGAAACAGAAACAGTGATTTTACCTTTTCAATGCCACAGTCGCACTGCTCGCCTCTTTCCACAAAGCCATTCCCACAGACGGAGGGTGATACCAGAGTCATGTAGTCTGGCTCGTCTAGCAGGCATCCAGGGGTGCGGCTGGTCAAGTATCGGTCATAATGACTGCTGCTGCAGCTGCTGAACGAGCGTGGGACGTCCCAGCTGGTGGGGAAGAGGACAAATATTGGATTATTTAAATATGGCATGATGACAATACCTCAAGGGAAGGCTTTACAGTGGTTGTCCTATCTGTCAATCAAACATTTGTCATATTTACGCTATCGATCACCTAAATCAGTTATTCCCAAAGTTTGGGCTGCAGTGGTACTGCAGGTGAGCCATGAGAGGTCATTAAAAATATATATATATTTTTGCAAATATTATTTTTTTAATTATTTTTATTGTAAAATATTTATTGCACAATTAAAAAAATATATATGTATAGCGCTAATAACCTATCGAGTGTTGTTGACCTGTCACAATATTTTAGGAACCTTATACAGTTTATGATTGGAATGTAGCTCTCTGGTCATTATGCCAGTCTTGAATACATACTTTTTATCATAAAATATAAATAAATAAATAAAAAAATTCAAAAAATAAAAATAAAAATAAAAATAAAAATAAAAATAAAAATAAAAATAAAAATAAAAATAAAAATAAAAATAAAAATAAAAATAAAAATAAAAATAAAAATGGAAATGGAAATAATAATAATAATAAAAAAATAATAATAATGCTGACATATTAATGTAAAATGCTGTGTTCTCAGAGCACATAACTTAATATTATTAATATTAACAGTATTATTATTATTAATATTAATTTTGATGGTAATAATAATTTTGATGTTAATAATAATTTTGATATTAATGATAATTTTGATATTAATATACATTAATATTTTTTATTGATTTTAATTATTTTAATTTTAATTAATATTAATATTTTCTTGCTTGGTTTGTGAAGAAAGATTTTATCAAAAAAATATTTTAAAATACTTACAAACTAGTACTAACTAGTATCATAAATACTAACCCTATATTAATATATATTCAATATATATACTTATAGTATATAATAATATGACAATTATAAATTATTAATATTAGTAATTTATTATTATATATTATTATTATATACTATAAATTAAGTGCTCTGAGAACGCAGCATTTCGTCTATGTACTATTTATAGGACAAAGGTGGGCCGCGGACATTTTTTAGATTTTCACGTGAGCCCTGAGTTGGTAAAGTTTGGGAACCCCTGACCTAAATGTCTGACACAATTTCACGCCATCATTTTGCAATAGAATCGACCATTACTAGACTGGTCAGATTAAATTCCACATACTTACATACACGTATACCGTGTCCAAAAGCAGTGACCAGGGCCAGTTACTGCACAGTAACAGCACAACAGCACAATCAGCACCACTTGGACAATACGTCATGCAAACTCATCTGTTATTTCCAAATGATGCGGTGCTGATAAATCATTTACTGGAACAATTTGTAGTTGCGTGTCAAGCTGTGTGATTACCAGATTACCAGAAAGCTAAGGACCGGACTGATGGACCGACACTATTATTCTGATTTTGTATGTAAAGCCAATGCAAGGATTTTCTATACGTTACAATTTTACTTCACTGATTAGCTTATGCAATATGTTTACCCTGGTCCAAGTCCCTCGACACAATAGGAGCACTCTGCTGCGAGCCAAAGAGCCCGTATATGACAGCACTCTAGTGTTTTAAGGAATGTGCTACGAAAATGTTAGTCTCTCCAGGCGGCTGGAGACAAAGCAGTCCCTCGCTTCCGATTTCTCTATCATGGGTTTTCAAAAATATATTAATTAATAAATCATGGTGAAAATTGTACATCTTAATTGAGCATTGGTTAGCATAAAAATGTCTACACGAGCAAAAAATATAAATACAAGGCCTTCAATAGAAGCATTCAAAAATGCAGTACTCTACACTGGTCACTAGGTGTCAGTAATGTTGCTGTTTTTTGTTGGGTGAGACACACAAGCACCAAACTTGATCACTGGAAGAATAAGCTTGTATTGCGTGTTTGAATGATCTCAAAACAGGCACAATAATGCCTAACACGGGCTACCGTTGCGGCTGTAACTAACGCCAAGCTAACACTCAAACATGCTAAACCTGCAAGATCACTTCTTGTCTGACCCCCCCCCCCACTCACCTCCCTTAGCATCCAAATACATTGCAAAAAAAAACACAAGGGTATGTCTACAATATTGGGTAAAATGAGTGTCAAGGTGACTGTAGGGGTGCTATTTCATGTCTAGAGGTCTCTAATGATGTTAGGAACTGTATTTATGTCATAGGTTGGCTGTTCCTGCGACTTATACTCCAGAGCGACTTATAAATGAAAAAAGTGTTTATGTTACATAAACACTGGACACCTTTTCTGTTTATGTTTATTTTTGTGTAGCCGAATAAGCATTATGTTAGCATATCTTACACCTATTCAACCTGTTCTATATTTTTTTATTATTGTAAGAACTTGCCTTCCAAGATGACGTAATGTCTGTTTTGGTCAAGTAGTTTGGAAAATAAATTACCCACAAAAAATGCGACTTATGTATGTTTTTTTCTACCTAATTATTCATTTTTGGCCTTGTGCGACTTATACTTCGGAGCGACTTATAGTCCAGAAAATACGGTAATAATACAAAATTATGCTTGCTGTATATTATTCGTTTCTAAATAATAGCCCATATTTCTGAAATGAATATACTTTTCCATAATATTTTATGTATTTATCGTTGTAGTTGCACATCAAGTCTTAAACCTTCGTCGATCACTTGAAGGTGGTACAAACAAATACTGATACAACACAAATGTGTTTGTGTTACTGTTACTGTTACTGCCACAGTTAGCGTTTGTATTTCTTACAATCTGACCCATAAACAAAACTGCCATCATGTTATTTCCTATAGTCAAGTTGACTTCTGAAGTGATTGACTTGAGAGTTTCCTTACCTGAGGGCTGCGGCCATAATGCAGCTATCACCAGAACAGGCACAAGCACTGGAATCATCATGATTCATGCCCAGATTATGGCCCATCTCATGGGCCAGGGTGGCCCCCACAGCGATTGCCCGATTATTATGGTCCTGAGAAAGACAAAACAAGACATCGAGTCATCAGTCTCCTGAGTCACGTCCACTTCCTCTTCAAGAACCGTGTAGTACGCAAGGTTTTTGGTTAATGGTGTGCGTGATCAGGATTTTCAGACAATGTATTGTTAGTTGTTATATATTTGGATGTAGAGTGGATCCACGTACAGTAAAGTCTCGTTATATCGATATCGGTTATATCGAAGTACTGCTTATTACGATACTATTTTCATTTCCCGTCAAATTTCTAGTCTTTTATGATATAATTAGTTCCGTTAGTACGATACCCGGTTATTATGATAATCCAGTTACTACGATGCCCTTTTCATCTCCTGCCAGCCAATTTGGTCTGCTTATATCGATACAAAAGCAAAGCTTAAATCAATCTTTGCTTAAGGATTTCAATACCAAAAAAGAACACGGCGAACGGCTGCTTCCAGTCAACTTTATTTTTCACACTTCCACCACCAGAGCGCAGCACACACACCGATTCCCGCACTTCCTGGTTCACAGGTCATGCTCAACCCGCCCCACATAGCTGGCCAAACACATGCCTGCAACAGAAGAACCAACTGACATAGCATACACACCTATTCCAACGAAGACACAAGCGTACAAATACATGTATTTAATTGTGTTGTATTCAGATATCTTTTTATCGCTTGCAATAATCACTGTTTTTCATATGTACATGCTGGCGTTCGTTGGTTCTTCTGTTGCAGGCATGTGTTTGGCCAGCTATGTGGGGCGGGTTGAGCATGACCTGTGAACCAGGAAGTGCGGGAATCGGTGTGTGTGCTGTGCTCTGGTGGTGGAAGTGTGAAAAATAAAGTTGACTGGAAGCAGCCGTTCGCCGTGTTCTTTTTTGGTATTGAAATCCTTAAGCAAAGATTGATTTAAGCTGCTCGACATTGTTCTATACTATAGAACAATGTCGAGTGCATTATTGCCCACTTTTAATGCAGTTCGGCGCAGGATCGGATATATCGACAGTCCGGTTATATCGATATTTTTCCAGACTCCCGACAATATCGATATAACGAGACTTTACTGTATTAGTATTAGTGAGTCAGCATTGGCAAGCCTCCTTTTGCTTCATCCTGGGGTTTTGCGCGGGTGCCCAATGTCCCTAGCATTGTAAAAATAGTGTATAATGAAAACAGGAAGTGAGAAAAACTAATTGTTATTTTTAATTCTCCTTTTCAGACATATTAAATTATGCAACTCCATTGCAAGTTTTTTTATAAAAAAGTAACTGAAACCACATTTTTGAAAGAAAAACAATGACCAAAACCTCAACATCAACTGAGCCTGAAAGCACATTCATTGTATGTGATGACGATCGACATCATGATAGAATCCTTTTCTGTAGGAAGTACGAAAGAAAACTCAGGAGCCTGTGAATTGCGTCTAAGATGAAGATCAATAACAGATCAATAACAATAAAACCCTACCTCTGTAAAAACATTCTTTCTGCCAAAGAAAAGCAATCACAGATTAAATTTGTGTTTAACTCGTCACCTAAAAGTGCAAAGTAAAAAAAAAAAAGCTCTTCACCTGGAAATGCTACAGAAGATAAGAAAGCCGTTACAAGCAAACAAAGTACTTTCATCGAGCATAATGACGCGACATAATGGACGCGGAAACTACAACTGTAGTTGATAACATGAATAATAATTGAAAAGTTGGTAATACATTCCGTGCCAATCAACACAGAGATGGAATGTTTTCATTGACCAACCCTCTTCCTCAGAAAACCTTTTCATTGTTGTTCCATCCTGCTCATTTTCTCATACTCCTAATGGATTTTTATCTGGTAATTCGACACCAGCCAAGGCTTTCTTCCAAAAGGCACAAACAGCAGACACAACATGAAAAGCGTCAGCATTGGAGGATATTGTGTTTTTAGTTATAACCGTTTAACTATGGGGTGTCCAAACTTTTTCCACCTCAACTTTGCAGTTAATGTAAAATGCTAAATCTAAATACAACTGTGTATTTGTATTGTATGTGTGTTAAATAATAATAATAATACCTACCTGCACTACCCCAACAGAGTGGTCTGAACAGAGGGTCCCGATATAGGCCAGTCCCACAGTTGCACCGTCAAAGTCAATGCCGCTGAAAGACAAATGGGATGGTGATACTCATGGCGTCATGCGGCATCCAGACGCCACCATTCATTCATTCATTCATTCATTCATTCATTCATTCATTTTCTACCGCTTTTACCTCACGAGGGTTGCGGGGCTGCTGGAGCCTATCCCAGCTGTCTTCAGGCGAGAGGCGGGGTACACCCTGGATTGGTGGCCAGCCAATCACAGGGCACATATAGACAAACAACCATTCACACTCACATTTGCCAATTAACCTAGCATTTTTTTTTGGAATGTGGGAGGAAACCGGAGTACCCGGAGAAAACCCACACATGCACAGGGAGAACATGCAAACTCCACGGATTTGTTGGTTTTACATTATTTTCTATGGGAAAATTGGCTTTGGTTAGAGTCTGTTTTGGTCTGAGTCGAATTTTATGGTGTTAACCAAGGTTTTGTCAACATTCATTCATTCATTCATTTTCTGACGCTTTTACCTCACGAGGGTCGCGGGGGTGCTGGAGCCTATCCCAGCTGTCTTCGGGCGAGAGGCGGGGTACACCCTGGACTGGTGGCCAGCCAATCACAGGGCACATATAGACAAACAACCATTCACACTCACATTCGCCAATTAACCTAGCATGTTTTTTTGGAATGTGGGAGGAAACCGGAGTACCCGGAGAAAACCCACGCATGCACAGGGAGAACATGCAAACTCCACGGATTTGTTGGTTTTACATTATTTTCTATAGGAAAATTGGCTTTGGTTAGTGTCTGTTTTTCTCTAAGTCGAACTTTATAGTGTTAACCAAGGTTTTGTCAACATGTGAAAAATAAGGTGGGAATAAATGATGGATAATAAGCCTAACCCCTGCACTTCTTCCGATGTGTTCCATTCCCACTCACATTCATACCTATGGACAATTTGAAGTGACCAATTAACCTAGCATGTTTTTGGAATGTGGGAGGAAACCGGAGTACCCGGAGAAAACCCACGCATGCACGGGGAGAACATGCAAACTCCACGGATTTGTTGGTTTTACATTATTTTCTATGGGAAAATTGGCTTTGGTTAGAGTCTGTTTTGGTCTGAGTCAAACTTTATGGTGTTAACCAAGGTTTTGTCAACATGTGAAAAATAAGGTGGGAATAAATGATGGATAATAAGCCTAACCCCTGCACTTCTTCCGATGTGTTCCATTCCCACTCACATTCATACCTATGGACAATTTGAAGTGACCAATTAACCTAGCATGTTTTTGGAATGTGGGAGGAAATCGGAGTACCCGGAGAAAACCCACGCATGCACGGGGAGAACATGAGATGGCCGAGGGTGGAATTGAACCCTGGTTTCCTAGCTGTGACGTCTGCGCGCTAACCGCTAGACCGCCGTGCCGCCCCAGACGCCACCATTTCAAGACAATTTCTAACTAAAAAGCTTTATCTTGGAGGGATTTTATTGCTAGTTACTCATTACTGTACACTATACTGTACATTCTGGCAGTGAGGAGTCAGTATGTCTGACAGCATGTTTATCGCAACTCATGAACGAGACTTAAATCTGAAAGTAGAAACCACCCAGACCTGATAAGATGAGCGTTGTCATGTTTTATTCTCTTGGCCAGGTCAGAATTCCTCCACGTCATGAAAGCATTGAGGTTCGCTCCAGCCGGAGGAGTGATGGAGATCAAGTCACCGTTTGACCAGATCTCCAAACCAACAAGAGCAATGAAGGTCCTTAGGGGTTTGTATACCTGCACACAGTAGCAACAAGAGAAGATCACCTAGTGATCCACTACAGTGGATGTGCAGAACCATGCAACAAAATACCAAACTGTGCAATCGAAACCAGTACAGCCATTTATTAGGCTTAGCAGTCACTCACCATGTTGACAAAGTTGACGACTTCAAATATCCTCTTCCTCAACGCTGCTTGATCTCGCTTCATCTTCTCATACTGAAAGCACATACATCATAAGGTCATACTCGTTGACTGTTTATTCTTTCCCATTGCGTCTCTTACCTCACGGTTATCAGCAACAAGGACTAGCTCTAGAAACTTCTGTTGCTGAACAATAGATATACCCTGGGAAAAAAATAAACAAGTCATAAAGATATGAGTATATGTGATGTGTGTATTCCATGCATATAAGAGTGTAATAAAACGTATCTAACCGCTGATCTGGAGCGACTACGGCTTGTGGGGGGCTCAAAATCGTCGTCCCACGTGGTGTTGGTGACGCCGCACACTGCGGGTGTGAAGTCCTTTTCGTTGAACTTCATCACAGCATGATCCCCCTCATCATCGCCGGAGAAGGGCTCAATCAGGTACCTCTGGGCGGATGTCTGGATGTAACCCCTTAGAAGAGAAAAACAGTGTTGTTTTATACCGTTACGATAAAACACAACAAGTATAATATATGTATATACTGTATAATATGCATTATATTGAGCTGTACTGTCGTTTTTTCCATTTTTTAGTAATCAGTTCCAGTTCCTCCTTGCTGTGGAACGATTTAATACATGGGAAAGATGCATCCAAGCACTTATAAAATGTACTTCTGCCATCTTGTACCTGTTTCTATAGTTTAAAACTGCACTAAACATGATCTCTTTATGCCTTGCGCAAAAAAAACCCCACCAAAAATATATAAATACATCTTTGGGATTGAAAAAACCTAAATATGTCTTTGGTAGCGAATGAGTTCATGTATTTTCATCACAAAATGAACATGCATCAGATTCCAATTGAATGCATCCCATAATCAGTTCCCAGTTCCACATGTCCAAAAGGAGTAGGAAGAAGCAAAGCTTATTAAATCCTACCCCATCTGGTACTTTTACAATCAGTAACTGTTACATTTGTTCACTTCCTGCTTTCCTAATATAGTTTAATTTTTTTTTCAATTGAGTGCATCCCATAATCAGTTCACAGTTCCACATGTCCAAAAGGAGTAGGAAGAAGCAAAGCTTATTAAATCCTACCCCTCCATCTGGTACTTTTACAATCAGTAACTGTTACATTTGTTCACTTCCTGCTTTCCTAATATAGTTTATTTTTTTTTCAATTGAGTGCATCCCATAATCAGTTCACAGTTCCACATGTCCAAAAGGAGTAGGAAGAAGCAAAGCTTATTAAATCCTACCCCTCCATCTGGTACTTTTACAATCAGTAACTGTTACATTTGTTCACTTCCTGCTTTCCTAATATATATTTGTTTTCAATTGAGTGCATCCCATAATCAGTTCCCAGCTCCACATGTCCAAAAGGAGTAGGAAGAAGCAAAGCTTATTAAATCCTACCCCTCCATCTAGTACTTCACTTCACTTCCTGCTTTCCTAATATGGTTTAAGGTTTTGTGTTTTTTTTTATTTGTAAAATTTGTAAAATTTGTAAAATTAAAAAAACATTTTTTTTAATTTTTATTTATTTTTTTAAATTTTTTTAATTTTTAAAAAAATATATTTTTTTTGTCCCGTACCAAAGTAGGAGGTGATATGAGCATCCAATGCCATAATGGGTACCATAGTAAGTGTCAATATCGTGATATATATATAGCACATCATGACTGGTTTTAAAAACTAATACCGATAATGACAAAATATACTCATTTCGTACTCGTATCCAGCAAAAATCATCTGTAACTTGTAATAAAAAAGTATCCGACTCATCCCCACTGACTAGCTTACCTTTGTATTTCGTATTGTTTTAAATAGCCTGCTTTGACAGAAATTCAGCCTCATTTGTGTTACTAAAGAATTAAAAATGGCGTCTGTGTATATCTGAGGACCGATTTATGCAAGATGGCGGCGTGTACGCACACCCAAGCCCAGCATCTCCAGTTTTGCAGTTTTTTTAGTTATTACTTTACTCATATCGGGTCTTCTTTAATATCTTACACTAAAGAAGAGCTTTTGGATATTGGATTTTACAATGCAAACATCTTTATCACCAGATTACCAGAGTTTACACACACCGCCCAGATAAAATCAAACAAATCAGATTGAAATCCTTAGTGGAAGACAGTTTTCGGTCTTCGGTCATGGAACTCGATGGAGGGCTTACCTAAGTCCATCACAAGTGCTGATGCTGACTGATGATGCTCTGTCGTTCACAATCTTGCCATGGTAGTAGCAATGATCCTGACAAATATACAAACATATGTTATCATTTTTTTCTTACAAACAGCTAATACTCAATAAACATATTCTATACGGTACATCTGTATGACTTACAATATCATTTGGAGTTGTGGTGACTCGTGTGCCATCTTCTTGGTAATAAGTCTCCGTGTAGTCTTTGGCGAGTAGGTCACTGATGATAAAAATAGTTATACATTAGTCATACATGAAAAACCACACGGAAGTATGGACGGAAGTAATATGGGACAAAAAATATGTGCAACAGCAAATTTTGAAACAGAAGTAGTGAAGAGAAAAAAACAAAAAAAGGACGTGAAACTCGTCACGTTGTGAGAAAAAAGTGGAATGAGTGGGTTTTTACTGAGATATTGATGTCTAACATTGTGTTCTCGCCAACGGTTGTGGCATTCAGATAAAACTGTAACTGCAAAAAAAGGGTAATTGCGGTGTGCAAACACAGCATCGTCGACTGTAATGTGATCACTCTGTTCCGCTTACATTTTTGTGAGTGTGCATTGTGTGCATTGTGTGTGTTGTATTTGGCAGATAATTAATAGACATCACTGAATTGTCATTTAAAGCTGACACCACTGCTGTTTTCTACGATATTAGAAATGTATTTCCTGTTGTGCTATCTCCTGCTACTGTTGTCTTTTTTTCTTTTTTTTTTTACATTCCTGCTTTGCCCCCTCGCCATACGTCGTCATCTTTTACGAGAAACATGTCAATCTTCTGGGATCCCCACCCCCCTGTGCATTGTACTTCAACATTGTATAAAAACATACCCACAAGTGTTGCTCATATGGAAGTCACGGATGTCCGCCACCTCCTGGTGTAAAATAGTAACTACATAATTAATTAGTTTTGTCTCTATGACGTGTTAAATTCAGCAATGTTGTTTGAAAAAATTTAGCGACTTAAAGGCTAAGAAGACGCAGTCAAATTGTGAATGTAGTATTCTACATTGAACAGTAGGTGGAGAGTAATTGCACCAAACTTGATCCATGCATGGATCTATATTAAACTATATTAGGAAAGCAGGAAGTGAACAAATGTAACAGTTACTGATTGTAAAAGTACCAGATGGAGGGGTAGGATTTAATAAGCTTTGCTTCTTCCTACTCCTTTTGGACATGTGGAACTGGGAACTGATTATGGGATGCACTCAATTGAAAAAAAAACTATATTAGGAAAGCAGGAAGTGAACAAATGTAACAGTTACTGATTGTAAAAGTATCAGATGAAGGGGTAGGATTTAATAAGCTTTGCTTCTTCCTACTCCTTTTGGACATGTAGATCTGGGAACTGATTATGGGATGCACTCAATTGAAAAAAAAACTATATTAGGAAAGCAGGAAGTGAACAAATGTAACAGTTACTGATTGTAAAAGTACCAGATGGAGGGGTAGGATTTAATAAGCTTTGCTTTTTCCTACTCCTTTTGGACATGTAGATCTGGGAATTGATTATGGGATGCACTCAATTGAAAAAAAAACTATATTAGGAAAGCAGGAAGTGAACAAATGTAACAGTTACTGATTGTAAAAGTACCAGATGGAGGGGTAGGATTTAATAAGCTTTGATTCTTCCTACTCCTTTTGGACATGTGGAACTGGGAACTGATTATGGGATGCACTCAATTGAAAAAAAAAATTAAATTATATTAGGAAAGTAGGAAGTGAACAAATGTAACAGTTACTGATTGTAAAAGTACCAGATGGAGGGGTAGGATTTAATAAGCTTTGCTTCTTCCTACTCCTTTTAGGAGTGTTTTGTGTTAATTTATTTTATTTCCAGAGCAGATTCAATGTATTTACGTTATTTCTTATAGGAAAAATTGATTTGAAGTATTGTGAGTACGTTTCAGTTAGAGTCGGACCTTTTGGAACAGATGAACGATGCTAATCAAGGTTCAACTGTATTTGCATTCGTCCCTTCTACTTTGGAGAGCTACGCTGTGATGTGAGCACTTACGTGTTTCTTTGCAAATGCATTTCATGCTCTAATCCTCCAAATGTCACGGCATACTTCATTGTCTCGGGCCTGATGTTCTGCAGACAAAGAAAGCAAAGATTGTATTGATACAAACCTTTTCTACTCTTCTCATCATTCGTAATTCACACTAATTCACAATTTGATGATTCCGGCTATGAAAATTCTGTCCACCCACAGAACCAGTGAGAAAGAATAGCCTTGGTGGAGTTCTACGTTATGAAAAGGTTTAACATTGCAACAACAATGCCAACCAAGCTAATGTTGTGAATGTTGTACAGTCCAATATCCTGGCAAACACATAAAGTTGGCCGAGCGAGGCGGACCATTGTGGTCTTACTTACCTCTGTGTGTCTTCTTCTGACAGAGTGAAGTCTAACAGGTCTAACAATCTCATAGTTCTCCCCTTCTCCAAACGCAGGAGCATGGCTGTCTGTGGAGATAGAACACTTGAACACTCAATTAAGATAACAAAATTAGTCATTAAAAAATTGGGTTTTATAGTAGACCCCACTTCCTTTTTTTGGTTTAATCAAGTAACTGAGACACCCAGAAAAATGTATATCTTGCTCTCCCTACCTCTCCAAACCCTCATGCTAGCTTGACGTTGATGTTTTCCTCTAATTTTAGATCAACATTTGCAATAAGAGTGACTGTTGTTATTACTGTATTAGATTACATTCAGCTACAGAACCCACCCCATCTTTTTTCAATATGACAGGGGTCTCAAACTCAATTTACCTGGGGGCCACCGGAGCTAGGTTCTGGGTGAAGCCGGGCCGCATCAGGTTTTCAAAAAAAAAAAAACATTTATTAAAAACTGGAAAAAAAAATCAATAAAAAACTATCTTCAATGCTTTTGCTTCTGCTATACCCTACACTTTTTCAGTACTTTGGTTCCGGTTTTCCACACCAAAATATCTGATAAAACATTCCACTGTTCTCAAATATCTTCATTTTTATTTTTCTATACACAAAATAAGATGAAAATAAATAAATAAACAAATTAAGAATAAAGACAATAAATCAATCAATCAGTAATAAATAAGTAAAATAATAATAAAACAGCAAATAAGAAAAACATAAGAAACCACATACAGTTGGTAGAGAAATTATTTTTTTCAGATTCAAATGTACAGTATTAACAGTTATAACCTTTAACATGAACATGAATGAAACTTAATAATTTGACCCAATTAGCAAGTTAGCATCGTACTCAGTTCCATCTGGGAGCAGCGTCGTAACTTTAACAACATGTTTATCTTGACGTGTATTTTCCCTTTTATTCCAAATCATTTCCTGCATTTATTTGTACCCATAAGCGTCATAAGCCTTTAGCTTCATTGCTAATCCAAAGCAAAACAGGGCGGGGTAACAGGGTAGGGTAACGGTATGGGCGGGGGGCAAAAATCATGTTAATTGTGTCCGGTGTGCACACACAGCTTTAAGCTGTCATTTCAACATTAAACTTTGGTATCAAGGTGGGGGGCCTCAAACTAGCATCTCACGGGCCGCATTTGGCCCGCGGGCCGCGAGTTTGAGACCGCTGATTTAAGATATAACACGTAACTCTATCAAATGTAACCCCCAACTCTTTCTCCTGCCAATGATGTCATCAGCTGTTGACTGTGTAGTTTTTTAGTAAGTAACAAAGTTACAAAGGTACTCGCAAACATCGCTCTAGTATTGTGGTTATTGCGGTTGATTAATTAACAAATGATCACTCATCTGGTGATCATTTGGTTGGATTAATGGATGGATGGATGATCACTGTTTCGGGGTCGACTGTGGCCAATTATTACTCAAAAATATTGCAAGACAAGTCATATGTAGTACTCTAATCGATACTAGGCATCTGTAATTTTCATTATGAGGTATTACCTGCATTAAGTCAGCCATGTATGAACAGTCCAACATGACGTAGTAAGAAGAAGTTATCCTCCTATTCTGTGTGGAAGTGGTAAATTTCTGGCTTACATATCTGGCTTATATTCAGGATGGTACAACTACTAAGAACATTTTCAATGTTTATCAGTGAGTTATTATGTTATTATAAAAAAAATGGTGCGGTGTGTACTATAGTATAGTACTATAGTATAGTGTGCTTCTATAATGGTATTTAATTGTTGTATTTTGTGAGTACCTTTGCTTGTATGGATGGATGGATGGATGATCACTGTTTTGTGGTCGACTGTGGCCAATTATTACTCAAAAATATTGCAAGACAAGTCATATGTAGTACTCTAATCAATACTAGGCATCTTTAATTTTCCATTGATGAGGTATTACTTGCATTAAGTCAGCCATGTACAAACAGTCCAACATGACGTAGTAAGAAGAATCCTCCTATTCTGTGTGGAAGTGGTAAATTTCTGGCTTACATATCTGGCTTATATTCATGATAGTACAACTACTAAGAACATTTTCAATGTTTATCAGTGAGTTATTATGTTATTATAAAAATGGTGTAGTGTGTACTATAGTATAGTACTATAGTATAGTGTGCTTCTCTAATGGTATTTAATTGTTGTATTTTGTGAGTACCTTTGCTTGTTCTGCTTTCCGTTTACAGCTGCTGGCTTTGTTGTAGTTTTTGTGTTGTACTTTAGTTTTTCTATATTTGTATTTGCCACTCTGTTTTTTGCTACTAAACCTTTTTTTTGCTTATATATGGCAGTCTATATACGAGTCAAAGAGCTTAGTATCACCAGATAAGGATCATTCTAGACTTGAGGTATTAATCACAACAAACAACATGGAAGTATGAGTACCCATGGTACTTACGTGAGACCTTGAATGCAGCATTTAGGATGAGGACCCCCACCAAAAGTGTAGCTGTCATGGTAGTAAGCTGTAATCCAGCCGACGTCTCCTGTGAAGCCTTAAATTGTCCACCTGCATGCTGTTGTGTCGCTGCTACGTTCTCGCCACACCTCCTTCAGCCCACCCGGTCCGGCGGTCACAGCTTTTCCTTACTTCCTGGTTGACAAAACATGCTCTCAAATGGCCCCAACATGCCCGCCATGCTTCAAGAATGCAGGAAGAGCTTTTGTGTTGTGTGCCAATCCGAGTTCGCTACCATAATTAAACCACAAGAATCCACTAAAGAACACATTAAATGTCTTATTTTGCTAGCTAGTTTGTAACTCATCCCGTACGGGGCTGGCGGATCGATCCAATTACCGATAGTGATTTGATAATATTTAAGGTAGACGCCTTATCGAATCGATACCAGTTTGATGAGTTTAATTTTTTTTTATTTATTTCATGTTTCATTTACAAACACAGAACGAGAATTCCAATATGAGCCAATGTTAGTTTCTGCTTTTGTTTATTTTTCACAATTTCATTTATTTTGCTACTTAAGAATGTATGCAATGAAAGAAAATATATTATTGATGTTGTTACATTGTCTTTATCGCGTTTACATATTCTTAAATTGTTTTTGTTATTTTATTTCTTATTTGATCTTTTAGTTTTGGATTAAATTCAATTTGTACCTTTATTTATTGTGTTTTATTTTTACTTTTGATTTTACTAGTCTGTGCAGCACTTTGGAAACTGTTTATAAAATGTGCTATATAAATAAAATAAATTAATAAATAAAATAAAATAAAATAAAAGTGGATTGGATTGGATTAAATAGCCACAAATACAGAATACTTATTGATTGCCTAATTTTTTATTTTTTATTGTATTTTTTTACTTTCTATTTTTATTTATTTTTATTTTTTATTTTTTTGGTTTTTATTTTTTATTTTTTATTTTTATTTTTTTTTTTAATTTTTTTAATTTTTATTTTTTGTAATTTTTTAATCTTTTATTTTTTATTTTTTTTATTTTTTAATTTTTTTATTTTTTTAATTTTTTAATTTTTTTATTTTTTTATTTTTTTATTTTTTTATTTTTTTATTTTTTTTTTTTTATTTTTTTATTTTTTTATTTTTTATTTTCTTATTTTTTTATTTTTTTATTTTTTTTATTTTTTTATTTTTTTATTTTTTTAAATTTAGTCACCTGTTAAAAAAATCCCAAATAAAAAGTGTTTGTATCTGCATTAGTGGTCCTGTTTTTACCTGGTATCGGATCAATATGTGGCTGTCATGTGACTTTTCCAGGATATGATTTCCCCAAAATGGCAGTGTCAGGTAAATCCATTTATCAATTCTAATGCATTAATAAGGTGTCACATATTACAATTAAACTGTTCTTACTGTACTTCCTGAATGAATTCATATAAAACTAGCTATTGGCCTGATGTGATATATTTTTTCACAATAGCAACAATGCTAATGAGCGGTCCAATACGTACACAAAACACTGTCAAGGTTGGTTATTTTCAAAAAAGGAATACATTTACCATGAACGTCTGTGTAGTATTTTGTATCACATGTTCCCTTATATTATATACTAGTATATCCTCCATCATTTTCCTTTAAACTGAAATAGGTCTGGGTTCTTATGGGTTAAAAAGTCCTACCTTGTTGCTGAGGTCAAATTCGACCCACTTCTCTTTTTGTCGTAAATGCAATCAACCGGCAGACATAATTTTACTTGTGGTTGACTGACTCAGTATCAGTCACTGCACTTAAGCCATATAGTCATTTCCATATATAGCATCCATCATTCTTTTGCCGCCGTGGATTTCACAAGATGGTCTCCAATAAAGTCATCGATGCTCCTTTTTTTGTGCTCTGTCCCACACCCACTGAACAAATGCTTGGATGTCTGCACAAAGACTGTAAATGCCTGAGAACAATAAAGCCAATGTGTCTGGAACATTGGGTCAGTGTTTGTTGAGCATCATCAATGTGCGATACATGAAGGAGTCGCTCAAAACTTGCAAGTTTTTCTTTGCGTCGGGACTCACTGGTACTCGCCTCCGATAATGCGTTCACTTTATAACTGTTGCTATTGCTAGCTAAATTTAAAAAGGAACACATTTAACATGTCATTAATAGTGCAGTTGTTGTTCCCTTACTCAGTGCTCGACAAAGACTCAAGACTGATTCACGGGTACTTGACAAAGACCGGAGTTCCACTGATTCTCAGGTGCTCAATGAAAATTCAACTTCAAGACTCATGAGTACCAACCAAGACTCAATTTTCACTAACTCATGAATTGACTGAACGGGTGTTCAACACGGACTCGAGTGTCACTGACGCATGAGTTGATGATCCCACATGCTCAACCAAGACTCGAGATTCACTGTTTCATAAGTGCTTGGAAGACTCAAATTTTACTGACTCACGGGTGCTCCATGAAGACTTGAGTTTCATTGAGTCATAATGCACGGCAAAGTTTTGAGTATCACTGACTCACTTCTACTTGACAAAGACTCGGGCTTTACAGACTCAGGAGTACCCAACCAGGATTCAATTTTCACTAACTCGTGAATCGACTCATGGGTGTTCAACAAGGACTCGAGTGTCACTGATTTACTTTTCAGTTTTACTGATTCACACGTGCTTGACCAAGACTCGAGTTTCACTTGGATGGTCGTGCTTGGATGACTCGAATTTTAGTGACTCGCATTTCAAGACTTGAGTTTCACTGACTCACGGGTGCTCAATAAAGAATTTAGTTCCATTGCGTCATGGTGCACGACAAGGTTTTGAGCATCACTGACTTGTACTTGACAGAGACTCGGGCTTCACTGACTCATGAGTAACCAACCAAGACTCAATTTTCACTAACTCATGAATCGACTCATTGATGTTCAACAAGGACTCGATTTTCACTGATGCATGAGTTGACGAAAACTCAAGTTTAACTGACTCATACATGCTTGACCAAGACTCGAGTTTCACTTGGATGGTCGTGCTTGGATGACTCGAATTTTAGTGACTCGCATTTCAAGACTTGAGTTTCACTGACTCACGGGTGCTCGATGAAGAATTGAGTTTCATTGAGTCATGGTGCACGACAAAGTTTTGAGTATCACTGACTTACTTATACTTGACAGAGACTCGGGCTTTACAGACTCATGAGTACCCAACCAGGATTCAATTTTCACTAACTCATGAATCGACTCATGGGTGCTCGACAAGGACTTGAGTTTCATTGATGCATGAGTTGATGAAAACTCAAGTTTAACTGACTCATACATGGTCGACCAAGACTCGAGTTTCACTTGAATGGACGTCCTTGGATGACTCGAATTTTAGTGACTCACATTTCAAGACTTGAGTTTCACAGACTCACGGGTGCTCGATAAAGAATTAAGTTTCATTTAGTCATGGTGCACGACAAAGTTTTGAGTATCACTGACTTACTTGTACTTGACAGAGACTCGGGCTTCACTGACTCATGAGTACCCAACCAAGACTCAATTTTCACTCATTCATGAATCGACTCATGGGTGCTCGACAAGGACTTGAGTTTCACTGATGCATGAGTTGACGAAAACTCAAGTTTAACTGACTCACACATGCTCGACCAAGACTCGAGTTTCACTTGGATGGACGTGCTTGGATGACTCAAATTTTGGTGACTCGCATTTCAAGACTTGAGTTTCACTGACTCACGGGTGCTCGATGAAGAATTGAGTTTCATTGAGTCATGGTGCACGGCAAAGTTTTGAGTATCACTGACTTACTTGTACTTGACAGAGACTCGGGCTTCACTGACTCATGAGTACCCAACCAAGACTCAATTTTCACTAACCCATAAATCGACTCATGGGTGTTCAACAAGGACTTGAGTTTCACTGAGTTGACGAAAACTCAAGTTTAACTGACTCACACATGGTCGACCAAGACTTGAGTTTCACTTGGATGGTCATGCTTGGATGACTCGAATTTTAGTGACTTGCATTTCAAGACTTGAGTTTTGTTGACTCGTGGTTCTCAACAAAATTTTGAGTATCACTGACTTGTACTTGACAGAGACTCGGGCTTCACTGACTTATGGGTACCCGACCAAGACTCAATTTTTTTCTCTAACTCATGAATTGACAAAGACTTGACTTTCACTGACTCAAGGGTACTTGACATAGAAGACCTCATTGTCACTGACTGATATGGTTTGGCAAAGACTCAAGTTTCACAGACAGGTGACAGGTGCTGGACGACGACTTGAGTTTTGTGGACTCATGGGTACTTGTCGAAGACCCATTTCACGTCATTGAGTGACAATCACTATTGTTGGCACTGAAGGCGGCTTTTATCAAACCTGTTCACCTGGAATGATGATTCCACTGACTGCTTTCTCTTTGAATATTTTTTTTTTGGGGGGGGACAGGAAGTAAGTTAACATGCTCTAAACATTGGTATTTTCCTGATGTCCTACGCACAGAGAGCAGGACCTAACTCAACAAAACCAGACTGTGATGGAGAGATCACACTATGCCCAAACATGACGCAACATTGCTGTTCAGATCACCAATGGTAAAAAACAATGAGTGTCTATGAAGCCTGGGGGTGTACGTACATGCAGGTACTCGTGAGTCTGTACCCACAGTATGCTATCAGTGCATGCTTCGTCAGATTTCTACATATTTGCAGGAAGATTGTACATGTGGTTAGCACTGCTGCCTCGTTACAAGATGGTTCAAGTTTGGATCTGGGTTTAAAAAATATGGAACTGGGCCTGGTCAAAGTCCTGACCTGAATCCTGTTCGGATGCTGTGGCGTGACCTTAATAAGATGGTTCATGATGGAAAACTTTTCAGTGTGGCTGAATGACAACAATTCTGCAAAGCTGAGTGTGCAAAATACCTTCACAGTGCTGGAAGAGACTCATTGCAAGTTAACACTTGATTGCAGTTGTTGACCAAAAATAGACATAGACATAGACATTGACATAGACATAGACATGGACATGGACATGGACATGGACATGGACATGGACATGGACATGGACATGGACATGGACATGGACTTAGACATAGACATAGACATAGACATAGTCATAGACATAGACAGACATAGTCATAGACATAGACATAGACATAGACATAGACATAGTCATAGACATAGACATAGACATAGACATAGACATAGTCATAGACATAGACATAGACATAGACATAGACATAGACATAGACATAGACATAGACATAGACATAGACATAGACATAGACATAGTCATAGACATAGATATAGACATAATCATAGACATAGACATAGACATAGACATAGACATAGACATAGACATAGTCATAGACATAGACATAGTCATAGACATAGACATAGACATAGACATAGACATAGACATAGACATAGTCATAGACATAGACATAGACATAGACATAGACATAGTCATAGACATAGACATAGATATAGACATAATCATAGACATAGACATAGACATAGTCATAGACATAGACATAGTCATAGACATAGTCATAGACATAGACATAGACATAGACATAGACATAGACATAAACATAGACATAGACATAGACATAGACATAGACATAGACATAGACATATACTTCCTTTATTGTTATTGCACAATAACACAGCAGTGAAATTGCCAACGAAATGTTGTTGCCTGTTGTTATTGTTATTGTAATGTTGTTATTATTAATAAATAATAATAAATAATAATAAACAATAATAAATAATAATAAATAATAATAAATAATAATAAATAATAATAAATAATAATAAATAATAATAAATAGATGACATCAAATATGAACATCAATGTACAGCGTAAACAGTAAATTGCACAAATAATTTAAATAATTTGGAATAAATAATAATCATTCATTTTGTGGAGTTATTGTTTAAGCGGTCTCACCAGAACACGTTAAAGATAGGAAGACAGGAAGTAAAAAGCTCTTATTCTTCCTACTTTTTTGGCAAATTGTGTAGTTGTCTTTGTAGTTTTGTCAGACATATTCAAAATGAAATACATTATTTACTATTTTATTTCTCATTTGATCTTTTAGTTTTGGATTAAATTCAATCTTTATTTATTGTATTTTATTTTTACTTTTTATTTTACTAGTCTGTGCAGCACTTTGGAAACTCTGTTCATAAAATGTGCTATATTAATAAAGTGGATTGGGTTGGATTAAATTGCTCACAAATACAGAATAATTTTTTAATTTTTAATTTTTAATTTTTAATTTTTAATTTTTAATTTTTAATTTTTAATTTTTAATTCTTAATTTTTAATTTTTAATTTTTAATTTTTAATTTTTAATTTTTAATTTTTAATTTTTGAAAATTGATGAAATTATGTCTTTAAACAATATATATTAAAATCTATGGAAGTAGTTGTTTTGGTACAAGACAACCAGCTATATTGCATTACTGCAGTTACACAATACTACCACTAAGGGGCAGTGTCTCACCGTTTTCGGACTACACAGCGTGCCAACAATGAAGGCGAGGAGAATCTAGTCTAAAAGTGTCTGCTCCTGCTGTGATGCTGTGCAGAGTAGAGGCTGAACTTTGCCTGCTCATCCTGCAGGCTTTTTTTTTTCAAGCTCAGCTGGTTGAAATGACCTGAATTTATATGAGCCAATGTGACTTTATTGATTAGAAATACCGATACAGTATATGAAAGTACAACAAGATAAAGATTTTGCTGTTGGATTGTCCTGCCAGAGAGAATGCAATCTTTTCCACCGCTGGTCTGACCTTAACAATCAATGATGTGGAAATTCAGCAGGTCATGCCAAACGTCCTTAATGCCATTTTTGTAGTTGGCAAGTTGGAGTCCATATTCAGCCTGGTCAATTCCCAGTACACAGTACATATGCAGTAATATTTATGAATCTAATCATGAGGACACTAAGCTAGCTTGCTTTTGTGCACACATCGTAAACCTGAATAAGTTAGCAGAATTCAAAAAAGTGCTAGAGCCTATCCCAGCTGTCTTAGGGCGAGAGGCGGAGTACACCCTGGACTGGTGGCCAGCCAATCACAGGGCACATATAAACAAACAACCATTCACACTCACATTCATACCTATGGACAATTTGGAGTGGCTAATTAACCTAGCATGTTTTTGGAATGTGGGAGGAAACCGGAATACCTGGAGAAAACTGATAGAACGGGGAGAACATGCAAACTCTACACAGAGATGGCCGAGGGTGGATTGAACCCTGGTCTCCTAGCTGTGAGGTCTGCGTGCTAACCACTCAACCACTCAACAAATAAAACAGTGAAAAAAGTTGTAACATTTGGAGAATTGTGTTGGTAGTTATGAGAATAAAGTCCAAATATTGTTTTATTTGCATTTTTTGTAAAGTCATGAAGAAAAAACATTATATTATATAAGTATGTAATAGAAATACCTGAGACCTGAATTAATAATTTTTGTATAGCTGGCAATTTAAAAAAAAATGACTAAGACAAATAGATATCCATATTTATTCAGAAGAAGAATACACATTTATCCGACATTATACGACTATGCTGTGTAGAAGCATAAAACCAACAAAAAGTCATACATTGATGGGCCTGCAAATTCAAGAAAAGTCAATTATTACACACCAAAGGCAAACAGGAATGGCAGTTGTCTGGAGGGGGAGCTTGGAACTGTCACATACAGTGAAGAAAATAAGTATTTGAACACCCTGCTATTTTGCTATTTCTCCCACTTAGAAATCATGGAGGGGTCTGAAATTTTCATCGTAGGTGCATGTCCACTGTGAGAGAGATAAACTAAAAAGAAAAATCCAGAAATCACAATGCATGATTTTTTAACAATTTATTTGTGTGATACAGCTGCAAATAAGTATTTGAACACCTGAGAAAATGAATGTTAATATTTGGTACAGTAGCCTTTGTTTGCTATTACAGAGGTCAAACGTTTCCTGTAGTTTTTCACCAGGTTTGCACACACTGCAGGAGGGATCTTGGCCCACTCCTCCACACAGATCTTCTCTAGATCAGTCAGGTTTCTGGGCTGTCGCTGAGAAACACGGAGTTTGAGCTCCCTCCAAAGATTTTCGATTGGGTTCAGGTCTGGAGACTGGCTGGGCCATGCTAGAACCTTGATATGCTTCTTACGGAGCCACTCCTTGGTTTTCCTGGCTGTGTGCTTCGGGTCGTTGTCGTGTTGGAAGACCCAGCCACGACCCATCTTCAATGCTCTGACAGAGGGAAGGAGGTTGTTCCCCAAAATCTCACAATACACGGCCCCAGTCATCCTCTCTTTAATGCAGCGCACTCGTCCTGTCCCATGTGCAGAAAAACACCCCCAAAGCATGATGCTACCACCCCCATGCTTCACAGTAGGGATGGTGTTCTTCGGATTGTACTCTTCATTCTTCTTCCTCCAAACACGCTTATTGGAATTATGACCAAAAAGTTCTATTTTGGTCTCATCTGACCATAAAACTTTCTCCCATGACTCCTCTGTATCATCCAAATGGTCATATGCAAACTTAAGACGGGCCTTGACATGTGCTGGTTTAAGCAGGGGAACCTTTCGTGCCATGCATGATTTCACATCATGACGTCTTAGTGTATTACCTACAGTAACCTTGGAAACGGTGGTCCCAGCTCTTTTCAGGTCATTGACCAAGTCCTGTCGTGTAGTTCTGGGCTGATTCCTCACCTTTCTTAGAATCATTGAGACCCCACGAGGTGATATCTTGCATGGGGCTCCACTCCGATTGAGATTGACCGTCATGTTTAGCTTCTTCCATTTTCTAATGATAGCTCCAACAGTGGACCTTTTTTCACCAAGCTGCTTGGTAATTGCTCCGTAGCCCTTTCCAGCCTTGTGGAGGTGTACAATTTTGTCTCTGGTGTCTTTGGACAGCTCTTTGGTCTTCGCCATGTTACAAGTTAAAGTCTTACTGATTGTATGGGGTGGACAGGTGTCTTTATGCAGCTAACGACCTCAAACAGGTGCATCTGATTCAGGATGATACATGGAGTGCAGGTGGACTTCTAATGGGCAGACTAACAGGTCTTTCAGGGTCAGAATTCTAGATGATACACAGGTGTTCAAATACTTATTTGCAGCTGTATCACACAAATAAATTGTTAAAAAATCATGCATTGTGATTTCTGGATTTTTCTTTTTAGTTTATCTCTCTCACAGTGGACATGCACCTACGATGAAAATTTCAGACCCCTCCATGATTTCTAAGTGGGAGAAATAGCAAAATAGCAGGGTGTTCAAATACTTATTTTCTTCACTGTACAGATACAGTCATCATTTTTACTACCTATGTTCCCTCAGACTTGTACAAAAAATATATTATATTATATTATATTATATTATATTATAATATATTATATTATATTATATTTTTTAAATCTATATTTTTACCGCTTATCTTCACGAGGGTCGCAGATATACATACATATATAGTATATATATATATATATATATATATATATAGTATGAGATGAATAAAACCAAACAACACATCAATGGGGAAATACCTGTAGTGGACATTTGATATATATAAATATATATATATGTATATGTGTGTGTGTGTGTGTATATATACATATATATATAGTGAAATGCAAATAAAAAATATATATATATATATATATACATTATATATAATATACAAATTTTTAATTTTCTGCTGTTCATTTCTGTTTCATCTTCTCATAATCTCATAATTAATTTAATATTAATATTAATATTAATTATATTAATATAATTATATTTATATTAATATCGATTATATTAATTATATATGTATATATATATTAATATATATATATATACATACTTGTACTTTTTCATTGTTTTATTTTAATATAATAATATAATATATTTTAATATTTTAATATATATTAATATTTTAATATTTTAATATATTTTAATATATTTTATAATTAATATAATATATATATATATTAACAACTAAAACAATGAAAAAAGTTGGAACATTAGGAGAATTGTGTTGATAGTTATGAGAATAAAGTCAAAATATTATGTCAATAAAGGCATAATTATGAGAAGATGAAACAGAAATGAACAGCAGAAATTTAAAAAACAGTTTTACTGTATATTATATATATATATATATATACAGTATACAGTATATATAATATATATATATATATATTAATATATATATATATACATACTTGTACTTTTTCATTGTTTTATTTTAATATAATAATATAATATATTTTAATATTTTAATATATATTAATATTTTAATATATTTTAATATATTTTATAATTAATATAATATATATATATATTAACAACTAAAACAATGAAAAAAGTTGGAACATTAGGAGAATTGTGTTGATAGTTATGAGAATAAAGTCAAAATATTATGTCAATAAAGGCATAATTATGAGAAGATGAAACAGAAATGAACAGCAGAAATTTAAAAAACAGTTTTACTGTATATTATATATATATATATATATATATATATATACAGTATATACAGTATATATAATATATATATATATATATATTGTATATATATATCAAATGTCCACTACAGGTATTTCCCCATTGATGTGTTGTTTGTTTTTATTCATCTGGTGCTGTTTTCTTCATATAGAGAACGTAAACGAAGATAAAGCCGCCCTTGCGGTGCAGCCCACATGGACGTTGTTGGCGTAGACACGTGCTGCGGCACCAAACTGGATCATGAAAAACATGCCTCATGCTTCTTATTTGCTGCTCACGTCTCATCTCAATCTTGCAATGCGCACGGGTGACTGTTGACCTAAATTTAGTGTTTTCCTCCTCAACACTCAACACTCCTTGCTTGTTGTCAGCCCTGTAGTCTTATATTCTTATAGTGAAAGTCTTATAGTAAAGATTCACGTTACTATACTATATGTTTTATTCAGAAAAGTCATATTTCCGTGTCTGTGCATGTATTTCTGTATGTACTGTACGGCAACAAAACCCCGACGGGAGCTTGTTTCTTTGTCTTGTCTGCCGCTCAGGCTCATTTCTCTTGTAACCAGCAGACCGGTTTGAACCAGCCTCAATCTGACACTAGCTGGTATTCTCAGTTCCACCTCCGAGCCTCCACACTAAGCACTGTTAAACCGTTCTGAGCTCATAGAATGTCCTCAAAGACCAGCTGCTAGACTTCCTCTTGGGACAATTGTGTAAAACGCTGATATTACTACTGTCTCTGGAAGCACTCAACAGCATTTAGTGACTGGTGCGGGTAGATATTAAAAAATAAAAACATATTTTATTGGAAATTTGAATTGACAGTGTTGCAATACAGGGACTTATATAGCAAGTCTAACTTCCTGCACTGCGTTACGAGGAAACGGGACAGCAACAGTATCAATATCTCGTGTTGGTGTATCAATAAGAATACAATGAGCAATACATCATTCAGAAAATATGAAATAAAATATTGTTAATAAAATAATATCCCTCAGGTTGCAGGAGTATGCTGGAGCCTATCCCAGGCGCCCCTCTACAAGCGAAATGAAACATCTATCATGTGATGTGGATGAAACCAAAAGGGGGCGGGTGCCTCCAGGTTATTCATTCATTCATTTTCTACCGCTTATTTTCTACCGGGTCTCAAACACGCGGCCCGCAGGCCATATGTGGCCCGCAGGACACTAGTTTGAGGCCCCCGCTTTGATATGAAAGTTTAATGTCTGATATGGATGCTGTATGGTATCATGTACCCGGAAAAAATTATTACGTTTGAGTAATGTTCATGTTAAAGGTTAAATACCTGTTAATAGTTATCCTCCCTATCCGTGTGGAAGTGGTAAGTTTTTGGGTTTGCAGCTAAATGCTATGCTGACATTATGTAATAAATTGCAACATATTTCTAAAAATGTAAAAAGATTCTAATGATAATAACAGCATGAATCCGTTTAGTATCAGGAACTGGTTGACTTGACCCTGTTAGAAAGGTAACATAAACCTCCCACAAGCACGGTGTAACCCAAATGTTATGTTACCTCTTGTACAGACTTGGCTGTGTCACATTTTTACAAGCCGGCCTCAAAGCAGCTACATAACAGTGGAGGTATATTGCTTTCATATCCACGAAACGCCCACTGATGACTTCTTCATGACCATCCTCCGCCTTGTCTGATCTGGCCCTTTTCCTCCACAGTAAACAATAGGCTGACTGACGACTGGCTCCAGAGCTGTCGTCTGGCCAGATCCAATCACTTCATGTGCTTTCTTTGTGTAGCCGGCCGGTACCATTTGAACATCACGGGAGGGTCAGTATTTAACGGTACACAACCTAATTTATTCACTGAGGGCCACATAATGATAAATGAAAGGATGCAAGTGCAACACATGTTGATGTGCAGAGTTCTATTCATTTTATTTCATAATTTTTAATTTTTAATTTTTAATTTTTAATTTTTAATTTTTAATTTTTAATTTTTAATTTTTAATTTTTAATTTTTAATTTTTAATTTTTAACTTTAAATTTTAAATTTTAAATTTTAAATTTTAAATTTTAAATTTTAAATTTATTTAATTTTTTTTTTAACACATGTTGATGTGCAAATAAGTTATATTTATTTCAAGAAAAAACGGCATCTCAACTTGAAAAATCGTATTATTACTATGAACTGTTTTTTTGCGCTTTTTCTCCCCCCAATTTTCCCAAAATGACAAATTGACTTTGTTTTGTTTATTTCTCATAATAATACGACTTACTTGAAAAAAAACATACTTAGTATGTTTTGACCCTACGCCACTACAATGATGTTATTTTTCTCATAACATCACAAGATTATTCTCATAAAATAGCAATGTTTTTTCTTTATGACTTTATTCTCGTAAAAATACAACTGTAATTTTTAATTTTTAATTTAATTTAATTTAATTTAATTTAATTTAATTTAATTTAATTTAATTTAATTTAATTTAATTTAATTTAATTTAATTTAATTTAATTTATTATTTTTAACACATGTTGATGTGCAAATAAGTTATATTTATTTCAAGAAAAAACGGCATCTCAATTTGAAAAATCGTATTATTACTATGAACTGTGTTTTTTTTGCGCTTTTTTCCCCCCAATTTTCTCAAAATGACAACTTGACTTTGTTTTGTTTATTTCTCATAATAATACGACTTACTTGAAAAAAAAAACATACTTAGTATGTTTTGACCCTACGCCACTAAAACGACATTATTTTTCCTCATAACATCACAAGTTTATTCTCATAAAATAGCAATGTTTTTTCTTTATGACTTTATTGTCGTAAAAATACAACAGTTTTTATTTATTTTATTTATTGACATTTTATTTTTACTTTATTTATTATGATTATGTTATTTTTTTTTATTTTATTGACATAATATTTGGACTTTATTCTCACAACTATCAACACAATTCTCCTAATGTTACAACTTTTTTCATTGTTTTATTTGTTTTTCATATTATGAAATATTTTTTTCTTTCATATTTTAACTTTTTTTAAAACTAGTTTTAACTAGTTCTATGTGAAGTATTTCCATAATGCCTCATATTAACTCTCTAGCAGGATCTCAGTGTATAGACTGGTCATATATCTCATCTCGATTCATATTATTATACATACTGTATTGGATATAACTGTTGATTTTGTTAATACTTGGCTTGTTTATGTTGTTTATTCTTCTATATTGTGTATTTTGTACTGCTTAACTGACTCTGTACTCTTAATCTTTATCCTACAAAAATGATGTTAGTCTTCTGTCATTAGATTACAACAATATTCTTGTAAAAAATGACAACCAATTCTGTTTAGATTGCAACTTTTTTTCTAAATATTTTGAATATATATCTTGTAAAATATTTCTTTTTTGAAAACCGTATTTTATAGAAGTTCAGTTGTCACTGTTACTTAACATCAATATAAATATCCATTGCAGTGGAAACAAATCTCACCACCAAGACCACACAACAACAGCTTGCGTTTCAGCCTCCAGATTTATTGTGACATTTATTTGTGTGATTTAGCCCGTTAGCCACATTTGAAAAGAGCATAAAAGCAGAAGTGCTCCGAGGGACTGTTTTTCTTTTGCGTGTCAAAACGAGGCTAAAAATGCACCGCAGTATTTATTTGGTATTGTTGTGTTGTGGTGACCATGGCAAACCCCTCGCTGTCTGTCTAACGCCGGCCCTCCACCGTGTCGCCATGGCAACTGCATGTACGCCATCTGAGCTGGTCAGCGCTGAGCTGTCAGAAGCAGCGTCTCGAAGGTTACCTCACCTGCGTCTGAAGTCTCGCTCAGCTAGCTCTGCTAATCATAAACCGAGACAGTCATCAAATATTTTATAGTATTTGGGCCCTGCACCGACCTTTAAGCCTTGACTTGCATTCTGTGACGCTTTCGTAACCTAGCGCTTTGTTGTTATATCACCATATTTATCACGCATCATACAATTACTGGAATGACATGTTTGCTAAATGTTTGTATTGTACTGCGATAAAGTTGTAATGCAGTAATACTGTATTTAGTTTCCGAATCATAGCTTAAAAGGATTTACATTGTACTTGTAATAATAACCATGAGACCCATCAGAAGAAATGCTTATTATCGATAATTTATTCCCACCTTATTTTTCACATGTTGACAAAACCTTGGTTAACACCATAGTGTTCGACTCAGACCAAAACAGACTCTAACCAAAGCCAATTTTCCCATAGAAAATAATGTAAAGCAGGGGTCTCAAACTCAATTTACTTGGGGGCCACTGGAGTTCGGGTCTGGGTGAGACTGGGCCGCATCAGGTTTTCCAAAAAAAAAAAAAAAAACGCATTTATTAAAAACAAAAAAATTTAAAAAACTTCGCTTTGGTTCCAATTTTCTACAATAAAAGCTCTGATAAAACTCACTTTTTATTTTTCTGCACAAAATAAGATGAAAAATAAATAAACAAATCAAGAATAAAGAAAATCAATCAATCAGTAATAAATAAATATAATAATAATAATAATAAAACGGCAAATAATAAAAACTTAAGAAACCACATATAGTTGGTGGGTAGACAAATGATTTTTTTCAGATTAAAATGAACAAAGCATTATTAGAGCCCTGTAGACATGACAAAACACGACTATAGTCACATTTATACTCTTTTTATTTACAACATATTGCGCAACTGCAGGGTCTTGAGACACATGCTAACTCGCAAACTAGACAGCTAGCGACCTAAACGGTAGCCTTCAAGTTATTTCCTTTCAACTTAAATAGCCAAAAACTTACCACTTCCACACGGATAGGGAGGATAACTATTAACAGTTATTTAACCTTTAACATGAACATGAATCAAACGTAATAATTTTTTCTGGGTACATGATACCATACAGCATCCATATCAAACTTGCGCGGGCCGCGCTAACATTAAACTTTCATATCAAGGCGGGGGCCTCAAACTAGTGTCCTGCGGGCCACATTTGGCCCGCGGGCCGCGTGTTTGAGACCCCTGCTCTAAAATGACGACGATTCCTCTCTGTTAGCTATAAAATTCAGAGGTCTTGCACCCTTGTCGAGGTAAGGTCTTTGTCTTTTGTGTGTACAACTCTGATATAAACAAACACTCTTGTCTTAAAATGGTGCCTGCGGACCACAATGCATTGCATGATCATGGGCAAGTATTGACAGATTTCATCTTGGGGCGCCATCCAAGATAGTGTATAAACAAACCAGGACGGTAGTTTGGATGCTAAAAAAGCAAGTGAACTTAAACCGAGGCGGATGTTAACTGAGGTACCATTGGATTTTGTTTACTTACAGGAGCTTACTAATAGACCCTCCGTATAGATGCATGGGTTTGATAGTCGTTCTTCTTATTGTGTGTGTGTGTGTGTGTAGCAATGGCTGCCACTCACCCCTTCCCCCACACTAGACAATTACACCGAACCGTGGGAGGTCCATGTTATAAGCGTGTGGAAGTGGTCAGATGTTTTCAAGCATGATGAATACATGGAATGTGTCACATCAATGAAGGACATGAAAGAACTGGCTTCTAAAATCACCCGTGCTGTGACCCCGGTGGGGTCTTGTTAACGTCATCAAGTGTGGGGGAGGGGCGGACGGGGGGGCAGTACTGTACAGTACTGACCTTAATATGATCCACCTGACCCAAAGAGGCCTGCTGATTGTGGATACGTCGCATGGACACATGAACAGTAGGTTTTGGCCTCAGTCCCATGCGGTGCAGCCAGGCGGGGAACTGAGCGGTAGCCGGTTTGAGCCAGTTCAGCGTGATATTCCCTGCACTGCCTGGTTGTCATTTAATCTGCATGCACATGAGGGCGGTCCCTCCTGGGTGGTGGTGGTGGTGGTGGTGGTGGTGGTGGTGGAGGATAGACGTTTGCTGGCTCAGCGTGTCCACGGTGTGGAATTTAGTTTTCCCCAAGTTTGGCCTTTTGGATTCTAAATACTCAGTTTACAATGAAAACTGTGTTTATGCATGTTTTTTTTCATATATTTCACATATTGTATTCATCTAAAGATTCATACTTTACACTTTATTTTCTACTAAGGGTGTCATAAAATAGTTGATTATGCTGACATCAAAATATTGTGATCAAAATTGCACCATTCTAACGACATTGCAGCTGCTGAGCACACATTTTTTACATTTTTTTTTTAATTTTTTTTTCTTTATTTCTCTTATATTTTTTTTTTTACAAAAATGTATTTTTGTAATAATTTGTGCTAATAAAGATTTCAAAATGAGGACCTATACTTAACATAAATCCATTTTCTGTACCGCTTATCTTCATGAGGATATGTACAAAAAACATAAACATAACAAAACATATTAGTAAGCTCCTGTAAGTAAACAAAATCCAATGGTACCTCAGTTAACATCCGCCCCGGTTTATGTTAAGTGATGTTTTAATTAATGTTTAATTAATTTGTCATTATTTATGTATCATTTGCTGCATGTAAAACTATAATTATCCATCCGTCCATTTTCCTCACGAGGGTCGCGGGGGTTGCTGGAGCCTATCCCAGCTGTCTTCAGGCGAGAGGCGGGGTACACCCTGGGACTGGTGGCCAGCCAATCACAGGGCACATATACTAGACAAACAACCATTCACACTCACATTCATACCTATGGACAATTTGGAGTCGCTAATTAACCTAGCATGTTTTTGGAATGTGGGAGGAAACGATGGCCGAGGGTGGGATTGAACTCTGGTCTCCGAGCTGTGAGGTCTGCGCGCTAACCACTCGATCACTGTGCAGCCCTGACCTTATTTATAAGGTAAAACAATTGAACTTATGACAGTAATTACTCAAAAATAAGACACATTTAATTGTTAATATTATATTATATTATATATAACAGGGGTCTCAAACACGCGGACACTAGTTTGAGGCCCCCGCCTTGATATGAAAGTTTAATGTTAGTTTGATATGGATGCTGTATGGTATCATGTACCCAGAAAAAATTATTACGTTTGATTCATGTTCATGTTAAAGGTTAAATAACTGTTAATAGTTATCCTCCCTATCCGTGTGGAAGTGGTACGTTTTTGGCTATTTAAGTTGAAAGGAAATAGCTTGAAGGCTACCGTTTAGGTCGCTAGCTCTCTAGTTTGCGAGTTAGCATGTGTCTCAAGACCCTGCAGTTGCGCAATATGTTGTAAATAAAAAGTATAAATGTGACTATAGTCGTGTTTTGTCATGTCTACAGGGCTCTAATAATGCTTTGTTCATTTTAATCTGAAAAAAAACATTTGTCTACCCACCAACTATATTGTTTCTTAAGTTTTTATTATTTGCTGTTTTATTATTATTATTATATTTATTTATTTATTACTGATGGATTGATTTTCTTTATTCTGGATTTGTTTATTTATTTTTCATCTTATTTTGTGCAGAAAAATAAAAATTAAGATATTTGAGAACAGTAGCTCAAACATTTGACTATTAGTTGACTATGGACTAAACAAAATTGAATAAAAACTTAGTCAAAAATGTTATTTTAATGATGATTATGGGAATGCATCATACTAAAATTAATCACTGGGTGTTTTCTATTCTCGGTAATCATTTTGAAGTTGGGACCAAATTAGCTGCAAATTGTCACAACTGGGATAGGCTCCAGCATACCCTGCGACCCTGATGAGGATAAGCAGCATAGAAAATGGATGGTAGTCTTGCAAGATACATTATTCACATTGTTCCACAGAGACTCTCTGTTGCCCAGATGTCCTTCACTTCCTGTGCTACTATTACATAAGCAGCCATTTGCCAAGCAGACACGCTGGGCGTTTGCTGCATGCAACATATTCCAGTAAGGCCGTGAGGTCAGATGGAGCCGCAGGCCATGCATTCTTCTCAACAAACCACAAACACACATGTGGAGTCATTAGAGCCAATTATGCCCCTAAGAGTCATTTAGGGCGTACTCGCACCAGGCCAGACGTGCCCACACTTTTTCAGCCTGCGAGTTACTTTTAAAATGAGTCTCAAAGTCTCAAATCTACATCTCCTACTATAAACATAAAGCAAAAATATGCTATATTTATGAGTAGTTACTGTATGTAAATTGTAAATCCAGGTGCACACGTCCCAACCATCTCAGTCTGGCCTAAAGGACTTGATCTCCAAGACCTCTAACATGTAATGTCCCTCTTATGTACTCCTTCCTGATCCTATCCATCCTGGTCATTCCCAATGAGAACTTCAGCATCCTCATCTCTGCTACCTCCAGTTCTGCTTCCTGTCTTTTCCTCAGTGGCACTGTCTCTTGGCCAAACAACATGGCTGGTGTCACCACAGTATATATAGTAATGGTAATGGTAATGGTAATGGTAATGGTAATGGTAATGGTTTAATTTCATTTGAACATGCATCAGATTACAATTGAATGCATCCCATAATCAGTTCACAGTTCCACATGTCCAAAAGGAGTAGGAAGAAGCAAAGCTTATTAAATCCTACCCCTCCATCTGGTACTTTTACAATCAGTAACTGTTACATTTGTTCACTTCCTGCTTTCCTAATATCATTTAAGGTTTTTTGTTTTTGTTTTTTTTTTGTCACGTCCATGTCCAAAAGGAGTAGGAAGAAGCAAAGCTTATTAAATCCTACCCCTCCATCTGGTATTTTTACAATCAGTAACTGTTACATTTGTTCACTTCCTGCTTTCCTAATATAGTTTAAGTTTTTTTTTAATTTTTTCTTTTTTTTTCAAATTTTTATTATTTTGTCCCGTACCGAAGTTTTTTTTTAGTAAATAATTTAATTATGTAAATAAAAGAATGTTAGTCGTCAATTGTTTGATGGCTCTACTCCACATTCTGAACTCTTTTTTCGACACTTTTGTTTGTGTAACTATTATTTTATAATTAAGTGGAAATTTTGCCCATCCCTCAAAACTTTTTTAATATGTAATATCTTGATTTTGGCTGCATAATCACTTTCATTTTTGTACATCGGTGTTAGTATAAAAACACATTTTATATTTTCATAGTTGTACATCCATAAAACAATTCAAAATACATATAAATGACAAATGAAAGGGCTAAATGAACATTTTAGGTTTCTTCACACTTCATTGAAAACTACTGTTTCCCATAGACACAATGTGGCAACAAGATCAGGACACCACCTTTGTGTTTTGGGCATGAATTATTTATTGAATTATTATTGTTTCTTATTACTTTGGTACTTGTACAATCAGCAACTGTTACATTTGTTCACTTCCTGCTTTCCTAATACAGTTTTTTATTATTATTATTATTTTTTTTTTTTTAATTTTTGTCATGTACCGAAGTAGGAGGTGATATGACCATCCAATGACATAATGGGTACCATAGTAACCGTCAATATAGTGATATATATACTAGTCCACATCATGACTGGTTCAAGACTCTTCATCCATATATACTGCATATAATCTAATAGGTGAACTACTTCAATAATACTAATGATCACTGTTTCATGTTCACAGTTTTAACTTTTACAGGTAATAAAAATAGTTGATTTAATTCAATAATTAATGTCTCAATTTAATATTTAATACAAATAATTACACAATAATAATCCCTATTTTTTTTGTACTTATCCTAAAGAGCATGTCATTATATTTACAATTATAGATTTACATGCAGAAAACAAACAAAGTAAATACATACATATTATAAATGAAAGGTATAAATGAACATTTAAGGTTACTTTTACTTTCTTTGAAGATGTGACTGTCCCCAAAGACACCATGTGGCAATGATATTTACCAACATGTACTTCCTGTTTTGACAAGAGGTGTTTCTTGAATTTAATTGTACTTCTCACCTTAATACTCCAAAGCAAAAATGAAGCAAAAGAAGTGGCAGCATTTTGATAACGAAGGTGAGAAACGTTATTTAATTGAATAAATAATTCATGCCCAAAACACAAAGGTGGTGTCCTGATCTTGTTGCCACATTGTGTCTATGGGAACAGTAGTTTTCAATGAAGTGTGAAGAAACCTAAAATGTTCATTTAGCCCTTTTATTTGTCATTTATATGTATTTTTAATTGTTTTATGGATGTACAACTACCAAACTATAAAAATGTGTTTTTATACTAACACCAATGTACAAAAATGAAAGCCGAAGTCAAGATATTACATATTAAAAAAGTTTCGAGGGATGGGCAAAATTTCTATTTAAATATAAAATAATAGTTGCACAAACAAAAGTGACGAAAACACGCATTTCTATGGTGGAGTTAAAAATGTGGAGTAGAGCCTTCAAACAATTGACAACTAACATTCTTTTATTTACATAATTAAATTATTTACAAATAAAATGAAAATTAAAAAAACAGCATTTTTAAGAGTGTGGGCACTACAGAAAAGGCGGGTCCCAAGCAAAGCACCAGGACACGTTATAAGGATTATGTTGACGACTGAACGATGTCATTGAAGAGAACAGAAGTCTGGGTCTCCCAGTTTCGAGGAGAAAGAAAGATAGATGGATGGATGGATGAATGGATGCATTCAAGGATTAAGTTTAAAATTTGAAAGGTTATCATTCCATTCTGGGTCGTGGTGCATGTCTCAGTAGGGAAACCCAGACTTCCCGGTCGCCGGCAACCTCCTCCAAGGCGTTCCCAGGCCAGCTAATCCCTCCGGTGTGTCCTAGGTCTGCCCCGGCATGCCCAGAACACGTCACCAGGGAGGGGTCCGAGCCACCTCAAACTGGATCCTTTTGATGAGAAAGAGGAGCGGTTCTACCCTAATCCTCTCCTGGATGACTGAGCTCCTCACCTTATGTCTTAATGCAGGGGTCTCAAACACGCGGCCCGCGGGCCAAATGTGGCACGCAGGACACTAGTTTGCGGCCCCCGCCTTGATATGAAAGTTTAATGTAAAGTTTGATATGGATGCTGTATGGTATCATGTACCCAGAAAAAATTATTACGTTGGATTAATGTTCATGTTAAAGGTTAAATAACTGTTAATAGTTATCCTCCCTATCCGTGTGGAAGTGGTAAGTTTTTGGCTATTTAAGTTCAAAGGAAATAACTTGAAGGCTACCGTTTAGGTCGCTAGCTCTCTAGTTTGCGAGTTAGCATGTGTCTCAAGACCCTGCAGTTGCGCAATATGTTGTAAATTTGAGAACAGTGGAATGTTTTATCAGAGCTTTTATTGTAGAAAATCGGAACCAAAGCACTGAAAAAGTTTGTATATTTTTCTGTTTTTAATAAATGCGTTTTTTTGTTTTTTTTTTGGAAAACCTGATGCGGCCCAGCCTTGCCCAGACCCTAGCTCCAGTGGCCCCCAGGTAAATTGAGTTTGAAACCCCTGTCTTAGGGTGAGTCCAGCCGCCTTACGGAGGAAACTCATTCCAACCGCTTGTATCTGCGATCTCGTTCTTTCGGGCCCCACAACCCAAAGATCATGACCATAGGTGAGGGTGTGAACATATATTGGCCAGTAAATTGACCCTTTTCCGACTGAGAACCGTGGCCTCATATTTGAACGTACTGAGTCTCATCCCAGAAAGATTCACACCATCCCAGTAAACGCTGACGGTCACAGGTTATAATCAAAATGATAAAATTCCTCTTTCGGTTCTACAAAGATATGGAAAGCAACGGGTAAACATTGGCTAATGAACTCTGATAACAATAACATTATTGACTACAATAACAGGGCTGCCTTTATGAGTGCGTCTTAGGTGAGGAGCACTGGTTGAATGAACTGTGCACCTTATCCAATACCTTCAGGCTGTAAAAACATTTACAATAGCCGTCTTACATAAGATTTGTGTTAATTGCAGTCAATCTACAGCAGGGGTCTCAAACTCAATTTGCCACTGGAGCTAGGGTCTGGGCAAGGCTGGGCCGCATCAGGTTTTCCAAAAAAAAACAAAAAAAACGCATTTATTAAAAACAGAAAAATATACAAACTTTTTCAGTGCTTTCTCAAATATCTTAATTTTTATTTTTCTGCACAAAATAAGATGAAAAATAAACAAATCAAGAATAAAGAAAATCAATCAATCAGTAATAAATAAATATAATAATAATAATAAAACGGCAAATAATAAAAATTTAAGAAACCACATAGCCTTCAAGTTATTTCCTTTCCTTTCAACTTAAATCGCCAAAAACTTACCACTTCCACACGGGTAGGGAGGATAACTATTAACAGTTATTTAACCTTTAACATGAACATTAATCAAACGTAATAATTTTTTCTGGGTACATGATACCATACAGCATCCATATCAAACTTGCGCGGGCCGCACTGACATTAAACTTTCATATCAAGGCGGGGGCCTCAAACTAGTGTCCTGCGGGCCACATTTGGCCCGCGGGCCGCATGTTTGAGACCCCTGCTCTAAAATGACGACGATTCCTCTCTGTTAGCTATAAAATTCAGAGGTCTTGAACCCTTGTCGAGGTAAGGTCTTTGTCTTTTGTGTGTACAACTCTTGATATAAACAAACACTCTTGTCTTAAAATAGTGCCTGCGGACCACAATGCATTGCACAATTATGGGCAAGTATTGAGAGATTTCATCTTGGGGCGCCATCCAAGATAGTGTATAAACAAACCAGGACGGTAGTTTGGATGCTAAAAAAGCAAGTGAACATAAACTGAGGCGGATGTTAACTGAGGTACCATTGGATTTTGTTTACTTACAGGAGCTAACGGTAGCCTTCAAGTTATTTCCTTTCAACTTAAATAGCCAAAAACGTACCACTTCCACACGGATAGGGAGGATAACTATTAACAGTTATTTAACCTTTAACATGAACATTAATCAAACGTAATAATTTACGTTGGTGGGTAGACAAGTTATTTTTTTCAGATAGCGTCTTTGAGTACTCTGAAAAGCGCTATATAAATAAAATATTATTATTATTTAATGATGGTAAAAACTGTATTTAGGAGATCTTAAACAGGTTGAAAATATTAATTTTATTAATATTGATTGTACTTCCTGTGGTAGGGTCTGAAACACAATAAACGAGGCAGAAGTGCAGTGTGTATTTCTATGTAAATGACTCTTTGTCCAAGGAGGCATTTCCTTATGCAATACTTTGGGCGAGCCATCTCCCGTTCAGCCTTTGTCTTCAGACGCCGTCCCCCAGCAGGGGGGGTCGGGGGCCTGAATCAGACATTTGCATTCAATTGTCAACGAAACTATTCTCTTTTGATGTAACCTTTTTCGGAAACACCGGTACCTGGTAGAATTGGCTTTTTTTTGTGATGTCATTCAAGTAAAAAGCTACTTTGCGAAAATGATGACGTCACTTCCTCAACGGCATCACATGACCAGAAGCGAACGGTTATGGTTTGCTGCTAAAAAGCCAACATAATATCCAAATATTTCAACTGACATGGCACGGTGTTCTAGTGGTTAGCGCGCAGACCTCACAGCTAGGAGGCCAGGGTTCAATTCCACCCTCGGGCATCTCTGTGTAGCACGTTCTCCCCGTGCATGCGTGGGTTTACTTCGGGTTTTGTTGACACAAATTAACATCACTATTATCGTCATCTTCTGCCATCACCAGTAGCCCGAGCTAAACCAACTCATATTCACTCCCAGTTTTCACATTTTCAAAGTGAAATATGTTTCAATATTATAATATCATATACGTATAATATAATATCATATAATATTAACAATTAAATGTGTCTTATTTTTGAGCAATTACTGTCATAAGTTCCATTGTTTTACCTTATAAATAAAGTCAGGGCTGCACGGTGGTCGAGTGGTTAGCGCACAGACCTCACAGCTAGGAGACCAGAGTTCAATCCCACCCTCGGCTATTGTTTCCTCCCACATTCCAAAAACATGCTAGGTTAATTGGTGACTGCAAATTGTCCATAGGTATGAATGTGAGTGTGAATGGTTGTTTGTCTATATGTGCCCATGTGCCCAGGGTGTACCCCGCCTCTCGCCCGAAGACAGCTGGGATAGGCTCCAGCACCCCCCGCGACCCTCGTGAGGAAAAGCGGTAGAAAATGAATGAATTAATGTTTCATGTTGCAATTCACAATTCCACATATCTGAAAAGTAGAAAAAAACAGATTGTACATTTGTACACTTCCTGTATTCAACATGCACTATTCACTATTTACAGTATTCTTCCATACAATAAAAAAATAAAAGCAGGTTTTTTTTTGGAAACAAAAAGAAACAAAAAAAGGTCTTACTTTTCCCCTGATTCCTAGTTGATATTCTCTTTTTTTTTTTTATGCGACTCCGGCATGTACACTGCCTCTCGCCCAAGGTCAGTTGGGATAGGCTCCAGCATACCTCTTCGCTAGTGATGACAAGCAGCATAGAAAAAGAATGTATAGATAAATAGCGTGCACTTCACACACACAGTTTACTGTTGACATGTATTCAAATTGTATTTGAAGTGGCGTTCAAGACCAACGCTGGTTGGCTGATGCTAACTGATAACATCAACAGGCGTTCCCCCGTCAGGCCGAGTGACAACTGAAGGGTGTAAACACCAAGGGTGTAAAACCTGTGACGCTTTTTTTTTTAATGTACTCAGCTTTACCGACATATATCCTGAGCGCCTTATAAGGACAAAATGTGGATTAGTGACTAAGGAAGTGTCTATTTTCCTGAGAGTGCAGCGGAGTGAAGGTCATGCACTGTATGCCCGGCATGTGGCACTCACTTGTCTGCCCAGTAAGAACAATGAACCAGGAATCCTGGTTGGGTTTGAAGTGAAATAAGATCCAGATCCTCCAGGCAGCTGCGGTTTCCAGGTCTGGGTGAACAATGTGTCGCCACAGGATATCTGTCTGTCTACAGCTGGCATTGCTGCAGACACGGAATGTCACTGCACCTATGCAAAACAAAAAAAAAAACTGTTGGCTGCTTGGGATGGTGTATTTATGACTCCCAGGCAAAGCAACGCACAATAAGACTTGAGCGGGAAGACGGAAGCCAGAGCCTTGAGCTGTTGACCCTATTCTCCTGTGCACACCAAACATTCTTGCTTTATCTTAACAAAAGCAGCACTAAATTTAAACAAGGGGACTGAAGGACTGTGTCATTTCTCCGCTGGGAGGGAGATTCCCAAGAGACATAAATATGATAAAAGCGCTTCCAGAGATTTTTTTTTGTTGATACTGTACAAGCAACACAGCCAAATTGCCTAAAATAGAGTCCGCAGATAAGTTTGAAAGTCCTACATTTAGTCATTTAGTTGATTCATTCTAATCTGACATTTCAACATTGGAATTGTATCAATGTATTAAAACCCATAGCAGATTTTGAATGCTGTAAAACAGGGGTCTCAAACACGCGGCCCGCGGGCCAAATATGGCACGCAGGACACTAGTTTGAGGCCCCCGCCTTGATATGAAAGTTTAATGTTAGTGCGACCCGCGCAAGTTTGATATGGATGCTGTATGGTATCATGTACCCAGAAAAAATTATTACGTTTGATTAATGTTCATGTTAAAGGTTAAATAACTGTTAATAGTTATCCTCCCTATCCGTGTGGAAGTGGTACGTTTTTGTTTTTTTTAAGTTTAAAGGAAAAAAACTTGGAGGCTACCGTTTAGGTCGCTAGCTCTCTAGTTTGCGAGTTAGCATGTGTCTCAAGACCCTGCAGTTGCGCAATATGTTGTAAATAAAAAGAGTATAAATGTGACTATAGTCGTGTTTTGTCATGTCTACAGGGCTCTAATAATGCTTTGTTCATTTTAATCTGAAAAAAATAATTTGTCTACCCACCAACTATATGTGGTTTCTTAAGTTTTTATTATTTGCCGTTTTATTATTATTATTATTATTATATTTATTTATTACTGATTGATTAATTTTCTTTATTCTTGATTTGTTTATTTTTCATCTTATTTTGTGCAGAAAAATAAAAAGCAAGATATTTGAGAACAGTGGAATGTTTTATCAGAGCTTTTATTGTAGAAAATTGAAACCAAAGCACTGAAAAAGTTTGTATATTTTTTTGTTTTTAATAAATGCGTTGTTTTTTTTGGGGGGGAAACCGGTTGTGGCCCAGTCTCACCCAGACCCTAGCTCCAGTGGCCCCCAAGTAAATGGAGTTTGAGACCCCTGCCATAGACACAATGTGGGAACAAGATTACTTTGTTCACTTCCTGCTTTCCTAATATAATTTTTTTTAATTAATTTTTTTTTCTTTTTTTTTCATTTTATTTTTGTCATGTACCAAAGTAGGAGGTGATATGAGCATCCAATGCCATAATGGGTACCATAGTAAGTGTCAATATAGTGATATATATAGCACATCATGACTGGTTCAAGACTCTTCATCCTTGTATTTAGCGAACATCAACAGCTTGTATTATAATATATAATTGACTATTATGCTATCCTAAAATGGGATTATTCATTGCATTTCAGACAAAGGATGAGGCAATTTTACGCCGTAGTTTGGAGAATAGCAGCTAGTCTACGCTCCAAACGGAAGCGAGCGTCATCTCTCTCTGCTTCCCGACTGATGACGTCATCCCACAGCTGCAGCATAAAAACACGCAGCCTCGACTCTCTTGTCACTCACTCTCGCCTCCTCAGCAAGCCGCTCCGGTCTCGTCGACGCAACCGCAGACCCCAAGAGCCGACATGTCCACGTATGTGTCTTCAGACTGCCGGCGGGTGAGCCCCACCGTCCACGGCAACAAGTTCGACACGGCGCACCGCAAGAAGGCCGTGGCGAACATTTTCGACAACGTGAGCCAAGACGCCCTGACTAGACTCTTCCAGAAGACGGGCGACATGAAGGCGGAGGAGCGCGTCAGGAGCATCTTCTCCTACTCGCACGACCCGGAGGAGACGGCCCGGGCGCTCATGGCTCTGAAACAGCGGAAGAAGGACAAGTTCCTCCAGATCGCAGGCATGCTCCGACACCTGCTCAAACTGCGCTGATCGATTTAGCCGCCTGTGTCTTCTCTTTTTCGGCTCGACTTTGGAGCCCGAGACGCGCTCGCTCGCTCGCTCGCTCGCTCGCTCCCCGGGATGGGATGCTTGCAAGAGCCCGCCCGCGAGGCCACCTGCTCCCGCCCAAGGCGACCGGGAGTCCCGCTACGAGCGGATGGAACTAGATAAGCTAACTGGAGATATGAAGGACACCACGAATTCTCCACTGTGAATCAGTACGACACAACAAAAGGATCGACACCTCTGTGATGGTGCTGGTTGGAAAAAGCTGCAACATTTGACTTTTTTTTTTTTTTTAGTGCCAGAAGAACCTTCGTGGATGCCTGTCCTGAAACACATGCCTTGTCTTTTTGCAAATGGACACTTGTCACTATGAATACATTTTCATATTAATATAGTGGCTCTGAAATGTCACTGTCATGTCAACACTGCACAATGATTTCCATGAATGATGTTTTTTCCCTTGTCATTTTTAATAAATTGCTTTGTATACACAAGTCAAATGTGTGCTTATGTGCTTTCATCATGTTTTTATGTAATATATTTACATCCATAAAGGTAATGTAAATATAAACTAAAACAATAACTGGACCCCATACAGCCAACAAGTAAAAGTATCAAGTGAAGGGGGAGAGAGTGACCTTGAAGGCACCACAGTGAAAACCGTCACTACACAATGTATCTATTTTTATGTAAAAAAATAAAGATAATATAACAAAATATTGATCTTAAGGAAATGATAATAATCATGCAATATACATATAAAAAATATGACATCACTATGATTTTATTATTTATGTAAGTCCAAAGTGCATGCACTCAGCAGGCGATTCCGGGTGCACAGCTTGTTTTTTATTGGTCCTTCGCATATTCCAAAAAAAAAAAAAATACATTATTAATGAGATATATCATTTGCCACCCAAGTACTTCATAAAATAAAATAAAAATTAATATAATACATATTTTATTATATTGAATATACTGTACATAGTAATATAAATCTAAAATATAAATATATAGTAAAAAAATATATTTTATTTTTGTCATGTACCGAGTCCAAAGTGCATGCACTCAGCAGGCGATTCCGGGTGGCAACTTGTTTTTTATTGGCTCTTCGCATATTCTAAAAATAATAAAAAAAATACATTATTAATGAGATATATCATTTGTCACCTAAGTACTTCATAAAATAAAATAAAAATTAATATAATATATATTTTATTATATTGAGTATACTGTACATAGTAATATAAATCTAATATATATATAGTGCTGTATATCAAAAAGTTTGGACATAAGTGGAAATACATTTGAACATATCCATATATTGTTTTTTATTGGCCCTTCGCATATTCTATAAATTAAAAAAAATCATTATTAATCAGATATATCATTTGTCACCTAAGTACTTCATAAAATAAAATAAAAATGAATATAATACATATTTTTTATATTGAATATACTGTACATAGTAATATAAATCTAAAATATATATAGTACTGTATATCAAAAAGTTTGGACATAAGCGGAAATATATTTGAACATATCCAGAAATGTAATATAAACATAACTCATCAAGTTGATCAATATATGATTGTAGTTGTGAGTCATAACCCGGCCTAAATTCTTCCTAATAAAGCATAGCTTAGCACATTTCTAGCTTGCATTCTTTTGTTTGCTCTTTGTTCTGATGATACATGCTCTTTGAAAAGGGGCAGTATTACTCACACAAGGATGTGATCACGCCTCCCTGGGTTTCCCTCATACAGCCGTGCGCCACATCAGACCGGCGAGAACCAGTTCAGCTCAGGCTGGGCAGGGCGGGGGGGTGATTCCTCCGCACGGTGATGTTTGTGCTGGAGTCTATTTAATCATCTCTCCTCTCCAGATAAGAGCCTGTTAAAGTAGCATTACAGGCTTTGGACATGTCCGTGTTTTGCTGTTGTGATCCCTTCTCAACAGAATCATAATGACTGATCCATTGCTAGGATCCATAAGTTTTTTTTTTAATATTTAGAACATTTTTTTTTTTGCTGAGTTTTACAGCTTTTCGTCAGCAGGCTTGCAGCAGACGGGTCGTTTGAGCGGTTGCCTCCTAATCTGCTTGCTTTGACAGTCCCCACTGCCGGCTCAAACCAGTTCCTTGCCGCTGTTAAGCATGACGCCACTGGTGTGCCTCTCACATGTGCTGGGAGATACAGTATGCTCGCCCTCGGGAGTGTGCTCTTTTCAGTCACGGATGAGTTATGTACAGTACAAGTGACATCAACAGAAGGCAAGTTAAACGTGTCCAAAGTGCGGCCCGGGGGCCATTTGGCAAAAGAACAAACGACATAAAATGAAAAGCCCCGAATACATAAAAAAAGCACCTCTAAACCACCTGTCAAGGGTCCTTGGGGGCTAAAAGCAAGCTATTCATGGACCCCCACCCCGCCCGTGCACACAGAAAAAAATTTGTTTTTGCACACAATTTCTGGCACATAGGCTCCAGCATGCCCGCGACCGTCACAAGGATAAGCGGTATGGATGGAATTTCTGGGACGCCGGGGACATTTAAAGAACCAAATCATAGTAATGAGACCCAGATTGTTTATTTCTGACAACAATACTTAATACAGACATCTGGGCTTATCTGCAGTCCCTGTATGCCTACAAGTAAGCGGGTCTTATTACAGCGCAACTGCAAAAAATCAACCGTCCTTTCCCTGCCCGGCCTTTTATACACTCAAGATTGTATAATTGTTTATTTCTGACAACAATACCTAATACAGACATCCGGGCTTATCTGCAGACCCTGTATACCTATAAGAAAGCGAGTTTTATTACAGCACAGCTGCAAAAAAGCACCCTTCCTTTCCCTGCCCGGCCTTTTATACACTCAAGATTGTATAATTGTTTATTCCTGACAACAATACCTAATACAGACATCCGGGCTTATCTGCAGACCCTGTATACCTACAAGAAAGCGGGTTTTATTACAGCACAGCTGCAAAAAAGCACCCTTCCTTTCCCTGCCCGGCCTTTTATACACTCAAGATTGTATAATTGTTTATTCCTGACAACAATACCTAATACAGACATCTGGGCTTATCTGCAGTTCCTGTATGCCTACAAGTAAGCATGTCTTACTACAGCGAAGCTGCAAAAAATCAACTTTCCTTTCCCTGTCCGGCCTTTTATACACTCAAGATTGTATAATTGTTTATTCCTGACAACAATACCTAATACAGACATCCGGGCTTCTCTGCAGTCCCTGTATGCCTACAAGTAAGCGTGTCTTATTACAGCGCAGCTGGAAAAAAAGCACCCTTCCTTTCCCTGCCCGGCCTTTTATACACTCAAGATTGTATAAAAGGCTGGAATCCTGGACCAATCAGCTTTCGCCACTGCCTTTGCTTGAACCGCTTTCATGGTGTTTCCGCTTTTGTTTGTTCGCTAGGGCATCAGGGCGTCTTTTCCTTTGCAGGGGCATCAAGGCGTCTGGAACATTCTGCTTTTCCTTTGTTGCAAAGCAAGCTGTCATATGCGTTCCTTTTTCGGGTGCGTGTATAAGTATCTTTTGTCTGTATTTGTGAAGACTATGTGTTTGTTTTTTAGCTTTATTCTTTAGCTAGCAAAATTGAGCTAATACTTTCACTAGCAGGGGGCCCCCCTGAGAGATCCCTAAAAGCCTCGGCCCCAGGCAAATGCCTGGTTAGCCTGGATTTTCATCCATATACAAATGAAGCCTGTCCAATAATTATTAACAGGGATAATCATGGTTCTGTAGGTACCTCCATTTTTATGCTAATTCTTTTTTTGATAAATGTAAACATAGAGGAACTTTATGAAAAAAATTTAAAAGGGCAATGTTAGAGAAGTACGGACATTTCCTAAGAAAACAGGAGAGTTAACAGGTATGAAAGTTAGTATATGAACTTATCTATTCATGTGTTTCACCCACACAATAGTTTAAACCCTGTGGACTATTTTTGCAGCGTTATCACTCAGCTGTGTCATTTGTTTGGCTCGTGTATGTCACACCAGCCGGCTTTTTTATGCTCCCCCGCGCACCCTTGCAGTGCTATCCAATTGTTCAGGAAAAGAAAGGTAAATATTCAAAGCAATTGTCTAGGCGGTATTGCTGTACTGGACAAGGTCTTGTCCTCTCCCACCCTCTTCCTGCCTTTCATCAGCCTTAGAAACGGCGAATGCTTTCATGTCAACAGACACAGTGGCAGACAGTCTTCCAAACCTGGACGAAAGTTGAGGAAGACAGAAGCTAAAGTGGTAGCGTTTTAATTTTAAAAATGAGAAAAACTATTACTTTCAAGAAATAACTTGAAAGTAAAAAAAATCCAGTTGGCGGTGGTGGTTCATTTCGCGTTAACATTGTGTCTTTGGGAACAACTTAACATTGCTCACTTCCGGCTCTTGCCATTTTGTTAGCAAGCTAACAAGCTAAGGATATTTTCTGATTAAAAAAAAAACATTAAGAATAAACGTGGACTCACACAGTGTATTAATAACACAAAAAGATGTGCGCCAGATTGTACACTAACCGGAGAACGCATCCATAAATTTTCAATGTTAAGTGAAAAAAAATGCTAACCGGGGCATACACTAACCAAAGTTCTGCTGTAATAGAAATCTTCTATAAGGTTTGTTGTTAGGGCGATCAAGTCTGGTGCTTGTGTGTCACCAAAACAAACATTAAACTAACATTACTGACACCTGACAATGTTTAAGTTCCAGATAATGAGGTTTGCGCATTTGGAAGTTAGCCCTGGATGAAGTTCGGGATGGCTCAAAATGCTCGATTTCAGAGGGCGTTGTAAAACTGGACGTTTGTGATGTCACACATAGGCGGGCTTCTTTATATGGGCATGCACTGTAGGCTGGGTGGGTGGAATAAATTAAAACAGATCGTTTTTCCAGAAGCACAAAATCCTGCATTTTTTTGCTTGAAAATGATTAAAGGGATCCAATTATGATTTTTCCACTTTTATGACCAATAAATGTAGATAGAATGTTGTATTCTCATGTTACACAATGCTTAAGTTCCAGATAATGAGATTTGCGCCTTTGGAAGTTCGGGATGGCTCAAAACGCTCAGTTTCAGAGGGCGTTGTAAAACTGGACGTTTGTGATGTCACACATAGGGCGGGCTTCTTTATATGGGCATGCACTGTCGGCGACCGTTTTCCCAGAAGCACAAAATCCAAAGAAGTAGAGCTGGAATAGGTGTAGATTCTGGAAGATCTAGAAAGCTTTCAGTTCTGGTTATTGTGTGTAGCTGCTCTTTTGGTGTCCACAACTTAATACAAAGGACTGAAAAAAAAAATACAGTTTGCTTAAATATTCATATATATTGACTGATAATAGGCCGCATTCAACCACGAAACAGAATGATTTATTCATTAATATACGTCTGAAACATGATTAAGTTATAAGATATTAAGATAATTAAGATAATTATTAAGATATATTTGGTTCGACGATTGGTACAATTATTTATTTATATTTGCTTTAGTGAAAAAAAAAATCTTTGATATGAATTAAATAATATAAGACATCAGGACTAGAAATGTTGTTTCCTGTAAAATTTATTTATTTATTTATTTTTTTTTAAATGGGACGTTGCCTGTCTGAGCAGTCCAAACAAGACATGACCACATTCTTTCAAAGGTTAAACTGTTTTCCTCGTTAGAGTACCTCGTAAGAGCAGAAGAAAGAGCAGAGTAAGAGGGTGACGCAGGCAGACGCTATATCAGTGACTACAGCGCAGGGAGTGGTAGACAAGACGACTCCATTCCAGTGTAGACCGGTTCAAACCGAGATCTCTCATGAGGAAACAAGCGTTAGGTACACTGGTTTAGGATTAGTCAGCATTGTCACCGGAAGATTCTGTCATAAAGGCAAACTGCATTTAGTTTCAAGGACGGAGGTTCATTTTTCCTGGTTCTTTAACATATTGTGAAATGATCATAGGGATATGTTATTACATATTACGCTAATTTGCTTTGTCAGTAACAACAGATGATGTTTTTTTTCCCTGATAGCTTAAAGCTTAAATAATAGATGACATCAAATATGAACAACAATGTACAGCGTAAACAGTAAATTGCACAAATAATTTAAATAATTTTGAACAATGGTAATTAAAGAGGAAAAATGGGGATGTAATTGCAGCATTTATGAACAAATAACACATGTAAAATAGACTATAGACCAGGGGTCTCAAACACTCGGCCCGCGGGCCAAATGTGGCCCGCAGGACACTAGTTTGAGGCCCCCGCCTTGATATGAAAGTTTAAGCGCAAGTTTGATATGGATGCTGTATGGTATCATGTACTCAGAAAAAATTATTACGTTTGATTCATGTTCATGTTAAAGGTTAAATAACTGTTAATAGTTATCCTCCCTATCCGTGTGGAAGTGGTAAGTTTTTGGCTATTTAAGTTGAAAGGAAATAACTTGGAGGCTACCGTTTAGGTCGCTAGCTCTCTAGTTTGCGAGTTAGCATGTGTCTCAAGACCCTGCAGTTGCGCAATATGTTGTAAATAAAAAGTATAAATGTGACTATAGTCGTGTTTTGTCATGTCTACAGGGCTCTAATAATGCTTTGTTCATTTTAATCTGAAAAAAATAATTTGTCTACCCACCAAATATATGTGATTTCTTAAGTTTTTGTTATTTGCCGTTTTATTATTATTATTATATTTATTTATTTATTACTGATTGATTGATTTTCTTTATTCTTGATTTGTTTATTTATTTTTCATCTTATTTTGTGTAGAAAAATACAAATTAAGATATTTGAAAACAGTGGAATGTTTTATCAGAGCTTTTATTGTAGAAAATTGGAACCAAAGCAAAGTTTTTTACATTTTTTTGTTTTTAATAAATGCGTTTTTTTTGTTGTTTTTTTTTTGGAAAACCTGATGCGGCCCAGTCTCACCCAGACCCGAGCTCCAGTGGCCCCCAAGTAAATTGAGTTTGAGTCCCCTGGCTTAAAGTATACACTCGTCATCAACATTGTGAGACCAGTTGGACCAGTTACATCGCCTTTAAAAGCCATAATCTTCACAAAAATGTGGTTTAATTTTCTGTCATGTATTCACGCTGTCATATGATCTCTTGATGGCAAAGGCGTGTGTAACAGTGGTCATCCCTGCATGCAATGCCACATTGAGTTACCATGGTTACCATCCAGCACCCTCCTCCTCAGCTCAAACTGACAAAGTTGACCTCGCTGTAGAGTGTGTGATCACCAAAGCAAAAGTAGCGCCCTATTTTGTCCCGCACGTGTCAGAAGCAGCTGGCAGGCTGCTCATCGCAAGGCGAAGGTCAGAAGGCTGCGGTGATGCAAGCTGCATACATACAGGAAGAAATTCAATGTTTTGTGAGGATGAGTGCAGGAAAGAAGGGGCACTTGAACAACCGCGCCGCGCTGTCTCGCTCACAGGTTTCTTTTTTTCCCTACGTCCGGATGAGCTCATGACGGGAATACACTAGAGTCAGGAAGATAATGAAAGATAGATTCCTGGAATTGGGTGTATTTGTTGTCTGGAAATGTTTTTCTAGATGTTCTGTCTGCACCCTCTATAATGTAATGTAATGTAATGTAATGTAATGTAATAATAATATATAAATATAATAATATATTTATATAAATATAAAATGTAATGTAATCTAATATAATCTAATATAATAATAAAATCTAATCTAATATAATTTAATATAATAAAATCTAATGTAATATAATGTAATATAATATAATATAATAATAAAATCTAATGTAAAATAAAATAAAATAAAATAAAATAAAATAAAATAAAATAAAATAAAATAAAATAAAATAAAATAAAATAAAATAAAATAAAACACAAGAAAAACAAAATCAACGCACTGGTTTACAGCAGCGGTTGCCAAAGTGGGGTACATCAATTCCCATGGGGGTGTGTGAATAAAAATGAAAAACCAATTAGTGCCAAACACTCAAAATTCTGAGTGCACTTTAATGCCTAACCTAGCATGTTTTGTTGGAATGTAGCAGGAAACCGGAGTACCCGGAGAAAACCCACGCATGCACGGGGAGAACATGCAAACTACACACAGAGATGGCCGAGAGTGGAATTGAACTCGAGTCTCCTAGCTGTGCGGCCTGCATGCTAACCACTCAATTAACATAATAACAACATGGCTTCAGGTCAAATGTCTGAAGTGGTAAGTTTGAGGAATTTTGGGAAGCTCTAGTTTACAGCATCTGAAATAATTACATTAAACTAACGAACTTAATAAAGTTGAAAGAATGATGTTATTGGCTTTGGGGTCATGAGTTTTAGTTTGTTTCTCTTAAAGCGACAGCGCAGTTTTGGTCGGATTTCAGTGATGAGAAATGTATTTCTAGTTAGTTATTATTCTTGTGACTTAATTAAGGAGTTAGGAGTATTTTTGAAAGAGTAATGCATTTGCATAAGAAAATGGAAAAATCCAACCATACAAATTTATCAGCTGTTTATTGTTGTTTATGTGATGAAAATGGCTGCAATCTTCACCATAATTTGGGATTTATCAACAATAAACATAAGATAAGATATGCCTTTATTCGTCTCTCAGTGGGGAAGTTTAATGGTTGTTTTGCTTACTCAAAAATGCATTGTCTCACTCTAATTTCTTTTTTTTTTTTTTTGCATTTTGAAGCTCTACTTAGAACCTCTTGAAGATCCAACAGTCTAAAATGTCAATTCTTGCAATTTTTGAACTGGTCTCACAATGTTGATGACGAGTGTATACTTTAAGCTATCAGGAAAAAACATCATCTGTTGTTACTGACAGTTATTTAACCTTTAACATGAACATGAATCAAACGTAATAATTTTTTTCTGGGTACATGATACCATACAGCATCCATATCAAACTTGTGCTTAAATTTTCATATCAAGGCGGGGGCCTCAAACTAGTGTCCTGCGGAACACATTTGGCCCGGGGGCCGTGTGTTTGAGACCCCTGCTTTAAGCAATCAGGAAAAAAAAACATCATCTGTTGTTACTGACAAAGCAAATTAGTGTAATATGTAATAACATACCCCTATGATCATTTCACAATATGTTAAAGAACCAAGAAAAAGGGGTATAATTAAATAAACTCTGCTTCTTCCTACTCCTTTTTGGACAATTGTGCAAGTGTGAACATGTGATGTTCTTTACTAAGCATGTCCAAAACAAATAAACTATGACCGTTTACCAAGAATGCTTGCTCAAAAGTTGCCAACAGATAATCATCGACCATAATAAACAACTGGTGACCATAATTGCTGCGCTGCGTCTTATTTCCACTGCTGACGCACTAGAAGCGGTGATATATGACAGAAACCGGCCTTATCCGGTACTAAACGTCGGAATGAAGCGAGCAAGTCTGAATCCGTCAGACCTCCAGTGAATTTTCGGAGGATCTTTGCCCTCGTCTGGCGTGTCTCTGCCAGGACGGCGTGTTCAGAGTCTGTGTGGGATGGGTCCCTGGAGTTATAACAGAGACATGTCCAGGGTTTGGCCAGGATGGGGGCCTCTATTGTTCGCTATTGTCTGTATCAATGTGGGTTTTGTATGTTGTGCAAGTGTGTGTGTTTATGTGTGTGTGTGAGTGTGCTTCAGAAAAACCTTTCCTGTGTGGCGCTAGCGGTTCCTCCTGGGACTCAGCGACCGTAAGGCCTGCAGACTTACTGTCTCGCTTCAGTTCCACCGCAAGGCCTTACCATTGTTCTGCCCCGCTCGCTCCCTTTGTCCTGTCCAGTCTGCACACACGCCTACACATACGCACATGTGTGCAGCTGATACACTGTAAACCTTATACTATTTATAAATCATGTGCATCCTACCTTTGCAATTTGAATAGGTTTTTGGCATATTTTAAAGCAGATTGTGTTGTGTCAGCATGCAAACGCACGCTGGGTGGACTCGCTTCTTGCCTCACTTCAAAGTCCGGTACTAATACTTCTGCCAAGTAGGTTATACAGGATACACAGGTGCAAAAATGCACCATAAGTATTTTTTAAAACTATTTTTTTTCATAAATACAGTAACTCTGTGAGATCTATAGGTTTACACAATCAGAAATGTTATGCAAACACATCATATAGTACCAGCACAGTGTTTTGCTAGCTAAAGATAAAAGCTAAAACAAACACATAGTCTCACAAATACAGACAAAAGATACTTATACACGCACCCACACAAAAAAAAAGGACTAACGTGACAACTGACAATTAAGGTGGAAACATCAGGTACGCATATGACAGCAACAAAGGAAAAGCAGAATGTTCCAGACGCCTTCATGCCCCTGCGAACAAACGAAACTACGAAAGAAGCGGTTCAAGCAAAAGCAGTGGCAAAAGCTGATTGGTCCAGGACTCCAGCTTCTTATACAATCTTGAGTGTAAAAAACGCCGGGCAGGGAAAAGAATGGTGCTTTTTTTTGCAGCTGCGCTGTAATAAGACCCGCTTACTTGTAGGTATACAGGGACTGCAGATAAGCCCGGACCTCTGTATTAGGTATTGTTGTCAGGAATAAACAATCTGGTTCTCATGCTATGATTTGGTTCTTTAAGATTCGCTTATCTTCTATTCGAAACCGACTTAGAGTCCTCAGGGGGGAGGATTTCTACAAGATACACCCATAAAAATGGCTGTTTTTCCACCCCTCCAAACCCCTCCTCCCCTCCTAGCCTGACGTTGACAGATTCTCTCTTCAATTACCATTGTTCACTCATGACACAATCTAGGTTTAAGCCTTAAATATGCCTCACACACTTAACGCATTTATTTCATTCATTCATTCATTCATTTTCTACCGCTTTTCCTCACGAGGGTCGCGGGGGTGCTGGAGCCTATCCCAGCTGTCTTCGAGCGAGAGGCGGGGTACACCCTGGACTGGTGGCCAGCCAGCCAATCACAGGACACATATAGACAAACAACCATTCACACTCACATTCATACCTATGGACAATTTGGAGTCGCTAATTAACCTAGCATGTTTTTGGAATGTGGGAGGAAACCGGAGTACCCGGAGAAAACCCCACGCATGCACGGGGAGAACATGCAAATTCAACACAGGAGTGGCCGTGGGTGGAATTGAACCCTGGTCTCTTAGCTGTGAGGTCTGCACGCTAACCACTTGACCACCGTGCCGCCCCACGTAACGCATTAAAAATATAAAATGTAGTAGTACTCACCACTAATGAATGATAATATAAGATGACTGATAAACAGAGTCAGAGTTGTTAGCAGGTCACAGCACCCAATCACCCTGAAATCAAAGTGCAAAAAATAAAACATTATCAGTCAAGCATAAAGACATAAACATGTAAAAATATAAATATACAGATTTTTTTACAGTTGTATTAGTACATATTTATAAATAAACAACTTATGGTGAATTAGATGTTTTTTCCATGGAATAGAAACTAAGTAACGTAATGATGTAAGGAATTTCCTGGTGATCTACTTTCATTTATGTTGTGGTATTATGAATAGGATGTAATCCAGTATCATGAATTTATCCTTGATAGGATATCATGGAAGTTTATCGGCAACAACAATAAAGGCATTATTACATCACAGAGCCGGCTGTTGGCTATTGACTGCGATGGCGGTGACACTTCATTTCTAGCCATAGTGCATTATGTCAAGGACGATAACATATGTAGGTGTCCCACAAGAATACTTCTGATAATGCAGGCGACTGTTATTAGAATACAGATCAAAGTTCATTCATTCATTCAATTTCTGCCGCTTATCCTCACAAGGGTCGCGGGGGTCAAAGTTCTCCATTGGTAAAATGTTGCAGACAGATAATGTCATGGCCTTTGTGTACTGCAAAGTACTGAAAACAAGTAGGCCATTCAGACAAAAAAGGAAAACCCTTACGGTGCTTGTTTGTTTGTTTTGTATACGTCAGGGGTCTCAAACTCAATTTACTTGGGGGACACTGGAGCTAGGGTCTGGGCGAGGCGAGGTTTTCGGAAAAAACAAAACGCATTTATTAAAAACAGAAAAATTAATAAACTTTGCTTTGGTTCCGATTTTCTACAAGAAAAGCTCTGATAAAACATTCCACTGGTCTCAAATATCTTACTTTTTATTTTTCTACACAATATAAGATGAAAAATAAATAAACAAATTAAGAATAAAGAAAATCAGTAATAAATACATAAATATAATCATAATAATAAAACGGCAAATAATAAAAACTTAAGAAAGCACATATAGTTGGTGGGTAGACAAATGATTTTTTTCAGATTAAAATGAACAAAGCATTATTAGAGCCCTGTAGACATGACAAAACACGACTATAGTCACATTTATACTCTTTTTATTTACAACATATTGCGCAACTGCAGGGTCTTGAGACACATGCTAACTCGCAAACTAGAGAGCTAGCCACCTAAACGGTAGCCTTCAAGTTATTTCCTTTAAACTTAAATAGCCAAAAACTTACCACTTCCACACGGATAGAGAGGATAACTATTAACAGTTATTTAACCTTTAACATGAACATTAATCAAACTTAATAAATATTTAAAATATTTAAAATATTGTATATATAAATAGATTTTATTTTAAATATTTTAAATATTTATATATTTTAAATATTTTAAATATTTATATATTTTAAATATTTTAAATATTTATATATTTTAAATATTTTAAATATTTATATATTTTAAATATTTTAAATAAAATGTATTTATATATATATTTATATATATTTTAAATATTCTGTAATCATTTATAAATACGTGATAATACAGGTGAAATATACAACATACATGTACCATTGCTTCACCGATTACTATTTCAGTGAAGTATTAAGATATTTAAAATACACATTTAAAAAGTTATACCCCAGAAAACACATCTCCTTCTTCATTCATCATTTATTTTATTCCCGATTAAAAAAAGGGATGGATGGATGGAATATATAAAATATATTCTAATAATAATTAATTAAGTTGCCAGGGGTTGAAATACTTTGATGTTTTGTAAAGCCGGCAAAAATTGCGAAAAAAACTGGTGTAATTTTACGAAGATAAAGTCTAAATATTAAGGAAAAAAAAAAAAGAAACAGGGGTCCACTGTACACCCAAAAAGAAAGCATAAAGTCCCCTATGTTGAATTTGGACTACATGGCACAGAACTGGTTTGAAACTTGTTCAGATTAACCTTGGGGGTCAAGTCGGAGTGACCTCGGGAGAGAGTAGCAGAGCACACCACACATTTATCCAGGCAGCCTGGCACCTTCCAGTAAATCCTATAAGCAGATCATCTGTCAGCCGGCCACAGCAGATGAGCCACGCCTTATAGTAAACAGCAAAATCCTTCACCAAGAGGCGCAATTTGTTGACACATATAGTTTCTTATGTATATATACAGTTGCAAAGCAAATTATTGCATAGTTTTTTTTAGTGTACTGTTCTTTAATTCAAACAGTTAAACCTATTAAATTGCCGTAATACACTCAAATCCTCACCAGAAGGTGCCGTAATATAAGCATTAAGGACTTTTACAACAAAGAATGAGATCATGCTGGGGCGGCAAAGTGTTAGAAAGACTAATCTTATGAATTATATTCACTCATGCAGTAGTTATGTCACAATGCTGGAGGTAAGTACAAGTTGTAGTTCAAAGTGCTGTGTGCAAAAGGCTGTGGTGTGTCTCTGTTTTTTTTTTTTTTGTGACCAAAACTGAGAAACGTTGAACTCTTTGCTCGGTGTGAGTGTGAATGGTTGTCTGTCTGATACAGTATGTGCCCTGTGATTGACTGGCGACCAGTCCAGGGTGTAATCTGCCTTTCACCCACAGTCAGCAGGGATCAGCAATCCTGAACAGGATAAGTGGTAGAAAATGAACGCATGGATGCTTTACCTGCGGTCCTCATCCTCCACAATCCACGAGTGCTTTCTAGGGCAACAATTATGTGCGTGATAATTAACCAGTCATTACGGAGGACGCGCTTCACAGACCTGCACAACATGTGCGTATTTTGACCCTTGAATATGCTTGTACGCTTTGGTACTCTCCAGGTACGCATTTGGGGGAAAACCTGTGTATTCGAAAGATATACAAACAGCTAAAACAAGCAGATAATACATGTAATGGGAGTCACCTATTCCATTAAAAAAAAAACAATGCTCCATTTAAATATGTGATGTGCATGTCAAGCAATCTACAGCGAGCATATTATCATTATTAAAATTGTTTACCAAAATATGGATATGGACATCCCTACTGGTCACTGGGTGTCAGTAATGCTATGTTGATGAGACAATAGTCTATAGTCAATTTTACATATTTGTTCATAAACGCTGCAATTAAATTCCACTTTTTCTCTTTAATTACCATTGTCCTCTCGTTACGAAGAAAGCAAACAAGCTAAATCAAAAGTTACCTGTTTTTTAATTATTGCTTTTTTTTTTAATTAAGACAGCTACTTCCCCCTGGCCATCAGACTGCTGAATGCCAAATAAGCCCACGCGCAAAACTTTCAATTATTATTATTTATTCAAAATTATTTCAATTATTTGTGCAATTTACTGTTTACCTTGTACATTGTTGTTCATATTTGATTTCATCTATTTGTTCACCACATTATTATTTTAATTTAATTTAATTTAATTTAATTTAATTTAATTTAATTTAATTTAATTTAATTTAATTTAATTTAATTTGTTATCGATCTATCTATATATCCATCCATCCATCCAATTAAATTGAACAAAAAAAACGCAAAAAATACAGCAAAAATAACAATATAAATAGAAAAGGTGCAACACAGAGCTTTTCTTTTTAATTATTCATCCCAGTTTCCCTCCTGCATCCTTTGATTTTTCTTCAAGGTTGGCAGGTCTGAGTTGAACACACAGAAGAATTGGAATCCTTCAAATGGTTTCCAAACTTGCCTGCTTTTGGAATGTTGGCACAAAGCAGAGGCGGAGCAAGTTTGGCACACCTCAGGGAACAAACAATTAGCACCTCACCTGGCTGAAGAAGACATTTGGGGACTTAAAAGTGAAAGCACGTATTAATCTGCAGTTTGTGTTCTCACTGAGCAGCAGTGACCGACCCAAAGCAATCACAAGCTGTCAGTGCACTGTCAGCTTCCACTACACACTGACAGCATAATGGAGATCCATGCAGACATGAATGGGGTGGATCTCGCCTTGTTTAATCATGTTGACCCTCCTTTGCATGAAATTGTTTTGCAAAATATTGCTAACTGCTATTTTTCATGATGTAAGCCAAACATTGTTGGTGCTTGCCGGCTTCTTCATCAAAACTAGGAATTAAAATGTAAAAAAATGTGAACGATCCCATGAGAATTTCAGTGTTAGTCCAGCTTCCCATCATTGCTCGAGACTCGATACCCAACACTTGTTCCGACCTATCATTTCAGAACCTTAGAGAACACATTTATAGTAACACCAACAAGCACAAGTCTTACTCTATTTATTTCCTAAATAGTTTATATACTCTTATTTTGTCTGCTATAATAGGTAATACAATTGTAAAGGTGACTATAGGGGTGTTATTTTATGTCAAGAGGGCTCTATTAATGTTAAAAAATGCAGTTAAAAAGTTAGAAAAAGGTTATATAAAATAATTTATAAAGAAGGAATCCTTTGTGGAATGGTCTGTAAACAATTAAGCGCCATAAACAAGGGATTACTGTATCATAAATTCAAATAACAGTTACCTTGATAATATGATAGTGAAGTACAATCACAATAATGTAAATAAATCCCCTTTTTGTTTTACAAAATGACATTGTAAAGACACAGCATGTGGCAATCTTAAAGGTGATTGAAGTAATTGATTACCAGCTTAAGGTAATTGGCATTTGGACTCAACAAATGTTGCCAGTTTCACTGCAAAGGGAAGGGTGCCATCTGGTGTTAGAACAGTAACATTAAGCATCGGCACAGCCTTTAAATATGAACTGGGTTGAAATCCATTGTTTACATTGGGCCTGCATACTTTTCTCTGTGACAGCAAAAAATGAAATGCAAAAAGTACAGAGGCTCTCCCAATATGGTTGAGGTTAGGGCCCTGAAGTGTCTTATATCTATTATATGTATTGTACTCTTATTTGTATCAGGGAAGCTAGCTCATTTTGCCATTAAAACTCCATTTAAACCCATTTAACAATTTAGGTCAGTGATATAAAAAAGGGATGGCTGGATAATAGGGTTTCAAATATTACAATTGAACTATTTCTTCAAATAATTCATGTAAAACAAGCTATACAAATAATGCTATCTGGTAGTAAAATATAAAAAAATATATATGTATCATGTCCTGTTAATAAAATACAGTGAAAATAGATATTTTTTTAATTGTGATTAATCATGATTGATTAATTCGAAAACAATGATTAATTCGATTATAAATTTTAATCATTCCACAGCTCTAGTTTTACGATATACTAACATAAATGTGTGCACAGCAGTCAAACGTTACGTACTTGGGTGTTGGCACCATCTAGTGGACAGAAGTATTACGTGCAAATTGTGACGTTTCAAGTTGTGACTGTATACTTTGGGGTATTATGTGTTATGCTGGGAAGGAAAAGGGGGACGGACAGGAAGTGAGAGAGAACCCGCATGTGTTGAAATAGCGCTGGATAGGAGCAAACATTACCTTCTTAGCGAAACAATTAAAAAAAGCAATGTCATAAAAAGCAATAAAAACGAGTCAATTTTTTGTACGTTTTTATCGTCTTTTGTTCACACCCTATAGTCATTTTTCTCCTGTTAATTCCTCAATTTGTCATGGGTTTGCTAGAAGCAATGGTGGAATCCCCAAACAAGCATAGCAGATGAGTCATTGTTTGACGCTTGTTGGGGAGATGGGGAAACAATCCCCTCAAAAGAACATTATATGACTCAATTTCTATTTCACAAAGTTCCCAAAAAAAGGTACATTACGTAAGAAGACGATGGGGAGATTGTGTAAGCACATTTGTGACAAAGAACGAGTTTCCAAAAATCATCACTTGTCCCTTTAAATCCAGAAATGTACATAATGTATACAAGTGTAACAGGGTTATAATGTTATTGTAAATATTTTATATATCTTCATGTTCTAATTACACAAATTTGTGTTTAATTTAAGTAATACGGGATGTGTTTGTGTTGTCATGTTGAAGTGGAACGCTAAGTACGTCACCGTGTACCCACTACTGCTCCTAATTAGTGCAACACTTCCTGTGTATATAACTTTTGGCCACTACTTCCTACTTCCCTTTTATTCGCGGTCTCTATGGGAGAGGTAGGAGTGTGTACGACATAACAAATGTCTTTAGTTTAAAACTTTATTTCTCATTCTTGTCTTGTGTTGTAATCTGTGTAGGGGAACGTTATTCGGTCGCATTTTGACTGTAACGTGTTTGTTATACTAACATTTATGTAAATGCCAGCTTCATTGTGGCCTCACTGTTGCCCCCTGCGGAGAAGAGGAAGTAGTGCATGAACAAGCACTCTTTTTGATAGACTGAATGATTTACATCAGGGGTCTCAAACTCAATCTACATGGGGGCCACTGGAGCTAGGGTCTGGGCAAGGCTGGGCCGCATCAGGTTTTCCAAAAAAAAACAAACGCATTTATTAAAAACAAAAATATACAAACTTTTTCAGTGCTTTGGTTCCGATTTTCTACAATAAAAACTCTGATAAAACATTCCACTGTTCTCAAATATCTTCATTTTTATTTTTCTGCACAAAATAAGATGAAAAATAAATAAACAAATCAAGAATAAAGAAAATCAATCAATCAGTAATAAATAAATATAATAATAATAATAATAAAAACTTAAGAAACCACATATAGTTGGTGGGTAGACAAATTATTTTTTTCACATTAAAATGAACAAAGCATTATTAGAGCCCTGTAGACATGACAAAACACGACTATAGTCACATTTATACTCTTTTTATTTACAACATATTGCGCAACTGCAGGGTTTTGAGACACATGCTAACTCGCAAACTGGAAAGCTAGCGACCTAAACGGTAGCCTTCAAGTTATTTCCTTTCAACTTAAATAGCCAAAAACTTACCACTTCCACACGGATAGGGAGGATAACTATTAACAGTTATTTAACATGAACATGAATCAAACGTAATAATTTTTTCTGGGTACATGATACCAGAGAGCATCCATATCAAACTTGCGGGGGCCGCACTAACATTAAACTTTCATATCAAGGCGGGGGCCTCAAACTAGTGTCCTGCGGGCCACATTTGGCCCGCGAACCGCGTGTTTGAGACCCCTGATTTACATTTTTTTCTAATTTGCTTGGGTCTTATTTGATCATATTCTCATCTTGAGTTGTGGGAAATGGTTTTTAACTACTTGGCTGCACAGTGAGATTATTCTTATGAATTTTCTAGTTTGGCAGAAAATCTCTACCATGCTTTACTCCTTTCTGTCTTTTTGCATTCATCCACTGTGTTTTCTCCGCCTGAGCTGACTGCTGCCACCAAGATGCCCGTAATTATCTTGACACACGGAAATATGGTGGTGGAATTTGACATGTCCATTTCCCTTTAATTGCTGTTTGGATGCCAGCAGCCCCCTTTTGTCAGTCCCGTAATTGTGGGGGAGAAGGCGCTGCGGGGTGTGAGCGGCCCAATCAGAGATCTCAGCATCAGTGCGAGCATCAGCATCAGCAGCAGCACATAAACACAGACTGTCAGGGACCGCAGCAAAGCCATAATTACACTGCCTCAGCCACCACACATCTGCGCTTGAACGCAACAAACATCAGAAAAATGTGTTGTTATGCCTACAGATTAATCCTTGTTTTCTTAAACCATCAGAGGAGGAGAAAGTCTTTTTATCCTCGCTGTCTAAAAATACACAAGGTCATTTAAGGCGGCCATCTAGGAATTTTACAGTCTGGGCAGTTTTGGCAATATGATACAATTTAGTGTAATACTGCATAAGGGTGTAATGATACATATTAATGGTGCTAACTCACCAGTTTAATTTGTGTCATGTCGTGACTCAAATTACTCACAAGTCAAATAAATCTGCCCCATTTAAATGAATAGCATAGAAAAGCTGTTTATGATATATTTTTTAAATAACATATAGTCATCTTTACATTTGTGTTATTCGATATAGGAGACAAAATAAGACAATATAAACCATTTAAGACATAAATTTAACTTGTGCCTGTGTGTGTTGCTGTAAAAGTGTTGGTGAGCTGAGTGTCGGGTGGACAGGAAGTGACATCGGAAGTTTAAAAAATGCCCAAAGTTAGATTCAACATACTTTTTTTTTTTTACTAATAATAGGCGGTATTTAACCATGAAACAGTATGATTCATTCTTCAATATAGTTTTTGAAAAAACACATTTCCAGACTTCAGTTATTCATTCATTTTCTACCGCTTATCCTCACGAGGGTCGCGGGGGTGCTGGAGCCTATCCCAGCTATCTTATCCTCGGGCAAGAGGCAGAGTACACCTCTTTCAGAAGATGCCATCATTGTGGCCCAATGTCTATGCCAGGGGTCTCAAACACGCAGCCCACGTGCCAAATGTGGCCCGCAGGACACTAGTTTGAGACCCCCGCCTGGATATGAAAGTTTAATGTTAGTGCGGCCCGCGCAAGTTTGATATGGATGCTGTATGGTATCATGTACCCAGAAAAAAATTATTACGTTTGATTAATGTTCATGTTAAAGGTTAAATAACTGTTAATAGTTATCCTCCCTATCCGTGTGGAAGTGGTAAGTTTTGGGCTATTTTAAGTTTAAAGGAAATAACTTGAAGGCTACCGTTTAGGTCGCTAGCTCTCTAGTTTGCGAGTTAGCATGTGTCTCAAGACCCTGCAGTTGCGCAATATGTTGTAAATAAAAAGAGTATAAATGTGACTATAGTCGTGTTTTGTCATGTCTACAGGGCTCTAATAATGCTTTGTTCATTTTAATCTGAAAAAAATCATTTGTCTACCCACCAACTATATGTGGTTTCTTAAGTTTTTATTATTTGCCATTTTATTATTATTATTATATTTATTTATTTATTACTGATTGATTGATTTTTTTTATTCTTGATCTTATTTTGTGTAGAAAAATAAAAAGTAAGATATTTGAGAACAGTGGAATGTTTTATCAGAGCTTTTCTTGAATAAAATTGGAACCAAAGCAAAGTTTATTCATTTTTCTGTTTTTAATAAATGCGTTTTTTTTGGAAAACCTGATGCGGCCCAGCCTCGCCCAGACCCTAGCTCCAGTGGCCCCCAGGTAAATTGAGTTTGAGACCCCTGGTCTACGCCATGTGAGGTGCATGATGTAGAAGATCATTCCGGGCCTATGAGACGCCATCAGGTCATCATGCCTGTTTATGAAGCATCTCCGAGGAACAGTCTTGTTTGTCCTCTAGTTTTATTCAAAGGACATGGTGTTCATTGACCTCTTGTGGTGATGCTGTCCAACCCTATTAGGCTGAGCAGGATGTACCTCCAAGTCACAGGAAGCATTAATGCACTAAAAGGGGCGTCCTATAAGGACACAGATGTAGTAGCTTGAAGCCATTTCTCATTTCAATGTATAGGTTAATGAACATGTTGCAACTGTAACTTGTGCAATGTTACTGTATGTGGAACATTCACCCAAGCACAAGCTAGACATGTGTGACATATGTCACACATACATGCAGGAAATATGAATGCAGTGTTTTCACAACACTATTCCACAGTGAATATTGCAGCAATACAGCAGCATTCATATACATTATGGAGTTTGAATTAATGTGGAAAGAGAATATCTAAAGGGGCCTTGAGGCTTGAGAGAGTGGGAAAAAGGAAGTGGATGACGGCGAGCGGCAAATTCCCGCTAGGGCCTCCTGGAATGACAAGAACCAGGAGGCACATAGGACTGATGGAGCCAAGTTGGATGTGACACCAGTAAAAGACCAAGTTTCCATGAATGTCGAATATTTAAATGCCTAGAGAGATACCACATATTTGTACTGCATATATGGGGTAGAATATCTGATCAAGGTCCACTCGGAGAAAACCAACGCATGCACGGGGAGAACATGCAAACTCCACACAGAGATAGCCGAGGGTGGAATTGAACACGGGTTTACAGAAGGTGGAGAATTTTCAAAATAAACCCAATACGCATTTATTGAAAACTGGAAAAAAAAATCAATAAAAAAAACTATCTTCAATACTTTTGCTTCTACTATACCCTACACTTTTTCAGTACTTTGGTTCCGGTTTTCCACACCAAAATATCTGATAAAACATTCCACTGTTCTCAAATATCTTAATTTTTATTTTTCTACACACAAAATAAGATAAAAATAAATAAATAAACAAATTAAGAATAAAGACAATAAATCAATCAATCAGTAATAAATAAGTAAAATAATAATAAAACAGCAAATAAGACAAACGTAAGAAACCACATACAGTTGGTAGAGAAATTATTTTTTTCAGATTCAAATGTACAGTATTAACAGTTATTTAACCTTTAACATGAACATTAATGAAACTTAATAATTTGACCCAATTAGCAAGTTAGCATCGTACTCAGTTCCATCTGGGAGCAGCGTCGTAACTTTAACAACATGTTTATCTTGACGTGTATTTTCCCTTTTATTCCAAATCATTTCCTGCATTTATTTGTACCCATAAGCGTCATAAGCCTTTAGCTTCATTGCTAATCCAAAGCAAAACAGGGCGGGGCAAAATCATGTTCATTGTGTCCGGTGTGCATACAGCTTTAAGCTGTCATTTCAACATTAAACTTTGGTATCAAGGTGGGGGCCTCAAACTCGCCAAATGCGGCCCGCGGGCCAAATGCGGCCCGCGAGACGCTAGTTTGAGACCCCTGCTTTATGCCTTGCGCAAAAAAAACCCACAAAAAATATATAAATACATCTTTGGGATTGAAAAAACATAAATATGTCGTTGGTAGCGAATGAGTTCATGTATTTTCAACACAAAATGAACATGCACCAGATTCCAATTGAATGCATCCCATAATCAGTTCCCAGTTCCACATGTCCAAAAGGAGTAGGAAGAAGCACAGCTTAGTAAATGCTACCGCTCCGTCTGGTACTTGTACAATGAGTAACTGTTACATTTGTTCACTTCCTGCTTTCGTAATATGGTTTAAGGTTTTATTCATTCATTCATTCATTTTCTACCGCTTTTTTCCTCACGAGGGTCGCGGGGGGTGCTGGAGCCTATCCCAGCTGTCTTCGGGCGAGAGGCGGGGTACACCCTGGACTGGTCGCCAGCCAATCACAGGGCACATATAGACAAACAACCATTCACACTCACATTCATACCTATGGACAATTTGGAGTCACCAATTAACCTAGCATGTTTTTGGAATGTGGGAGGAAACCGGAGTACCCGGAGAAAACCCACGCATGCACGGGGAGAACATGCAAACTCCACACAGAGATGGCCGAGGGTGGGAATTGAAACCTGGTCTCCTAGCTGTGAGGTCTGCGCGCTAACCACTAGACCGCCGTGCCGCCCAGTTTAAGGTTTTATTTATTTTTAATTTTTTTAATTTTTTTGTCCCGTACCAAAGTAGGAGGTGATATGAGCTAACAGGGTAGGGTAACAGTATGGGCGGGGCAAAATCATGTTAATTGTGTCCGGTGTGCACGCAGCTTTAATCTGTCATTTCAACATTAAACTTTGGTATCAAGGTGGGGGCCTCAAACTAGCGTTTCGCGGGCCGCATTTGGCCCGTGGGCCGCGAGTTTGAGACCGCTGCTTTATATCATGTAAGTACTGACTGGTTTTAGTTTATTTCAAACATGCACCAAACATCAGTGTTTACACTTGCACAATTCAGTTCTGAAAAGCAGTAATCCTAGTCCTTTCTCAGCTATCTTCATGTGTTTAACTTACTCACATATAATTGTTTTGATTATTAATATTGATATGAAAGCATCCTGGCCAGCTTGTCAATCAACGTGCACGGCTTGAAATAAAAGTCCGAGTGAAAAGCTCTCGAATGACCTGCAGCACCAAGGGAAATGAATGCCTCATGGAGCATTTCTCCCGGGTCTGATTACGAAGGGTACAGTTCCATATAACAGCTGTCACTCAGCTTTATGCACAACGCAGGTGCTCCGTAGACTCATACCAATTACTTTCCAGGAAAAGATGTGTTCTAATCTTGTTATTTTCCCTATCGTTATGCAGCAATTGTATCAAGTGGATGTTATTAATTTCAAGTAGGAATAAGGAAAAGTTATCTAGCAAAGCACACAATAAAACCTATCATCTATTGGATTGTTCAAGGGAGTTGATGAAACTTAAGTCATACTCACAGTAGTTCCATTTTCTATGCCGAGGTGTGCTGGAGCCTATCCCGACTGTCTTTGGGCGACTGGTTCCTCATCTTGTATAAGGATGTTTTGTTGGTCTTTGGTGCAAAGTCCTACAAACTTGAATGAGAAGGGATCACAATAACCAAATAGTGGATTATTATTCTTTTATGAAAAGAATAACTGAATAACTGGCAAGCAGCTATGGTATTACAGTTGTGTTGGATTTTTTTTTTAAATGCACGTGCACAACCAATCAGGCTGTTCCCTGGCCCATGTTTTCCAACTGTACAGGGTGCTGACATGGGCCAAAAATGGAACAAATTAGGTGTCGAATTTGTTGTTGAGTGGAAAAAATGGCCTAGTTTAAGGTGTTATTTTGTACAGACAGGGCGTAATAGTTAAATGGCTGCCATTTTTCAGTCATGTGCATTTAAATGGTTGTGAATTTTGTGCACAATACTTTTTCCGCTTTTAAAATCAAAATGCAAGAGGAGTTGTTTATAACGCATGAGTTGCTGGAGAGGGGTCTGCATTGAAAATCCTGTGGTACAGAATAGGGAAGACAATCCAAGATGACTTGACGTATATTCACCATCAGGATTTATTCTTCTAAAAAATACTAAATAACATTTCAGATATCATAGGATGATTACATCAACAATGACCCATTTGTTTCCAGACACATTTCACATATTTCAACTAGCTTGCTTCATGCTATTAACTATACATTAAGGCTTGCTAGCATTAGCCATTTTGCTTATGTTCAAATGCTCTACAACACATTGTGTAACAAACATTTTGCAGTCAGCTGTTTACTCTTGCAACTTTTTAAACTCTTTACAGCCGTTAAAATATAAATTATCTCTACTTTGTACTAACCTGTGGTACAGAATAAGGACGATAATCCACGGTGACTTGACGTGTATTTACCATCAGGATTTATTCTTCCTCTGTCGTTTTAGCACCTACTCTATACCAACATTGCTGCTACCACCCCCTAGTGGACATTGCGGTATTACACCCAAACGCCAACAATGGAGGTTTGGTTATTTTAGAAACAAACATAAGTAGGGTGTCTTTTTTTCTTTTACAACTGAATTTTATATGTATGACATGAACTATTACTACTCTTACATGCTCTAAACAGCTTGGAGACCCGAGTTCGATTCCACCTTCGGGCATCTCTGTGTGGAGTTTCCATGTTCTCTCCGGGTACTCCGGTTTCCTGCCACATTCCAAAAACATGCTAGGTTAGATTAGCCACTCCAAATTGTCCATAGGTATGAATGTGAGTGTGAATGGTTGTTTGTCTATATGTGCCCTGTGATTGGCTGGCCACCAGTCCAGGGTGTACCCTGCCTCTCGCCCAAAGACAGCTGGGATAGGCTCCAGCACCGACGTGACCCTCATGAGGATAAGCGGTAGAAAATGAATGAATGTGACATACTGTAAACAATTTTTGATTTTAATAATTGTGTTATTAGACATTATGACATTATGGATTGCTCTAACTGATCTAACTGATAAGTTAGATATGGTAATAATTGGGCAGTTTGAGTGTAAGGGTGACTATAGGGGTGCTATTTCACGTCTAGAGGGCTCCAATTCATTCATTCATTCATTTTCTACCGCTTTTCTTCACCAGGGTCGCGGGGGGGGGTGCTGGAGCCTATCCCAGCTGTCTTCCGGGCGAGAGGCGGGGTACACCCTGGATTGGTGGCCAGCCAATCACAGGGCACATATAGACAAACAACCATTCACACTCACATTCATACCTATGGACAATTTGGAGTGGCTAATTAACCTAGCATGTTTTTGGAATGTGGGAGGAAACCGGAGTACATGCAAACTGCACACAGAGATGGCAGAAGGTGGAATTGAACCCTGGTCTCCTAGCTGTGAGGTCTGTGTGCTAACCACTCGACCACCGTGCAACCTGGCTCCAATAATTTTTCTATGCTCCAGCTATGAAAATATTTGATTTAAACACAAAGAATTTTATTTAGCTGAAATTCACTTATCACAGTCGGGTCTGCATGCAATTAATCGTAGTAAAGGAGGGACGACTGTAAAGATGAAAGAATAAAAAGTTGACATTTATTGATGAATTTACCCTCGGGGAAACACAGGAATATATCTTTTGGTCAGTGTGAAATCCCATCATGACTGATACATTACTGCAATAGTTTCTCAGCAAGGAGTCAATCCTCCCCCCGGGTGGTGTTTATCTATCTGCAGCTAAATCAAACTCGCCTTTTCTCAGGGTCATCTGTGTTCAGATATCACCTCCGGGATACTGCGTGTAGTATTTCCATATAAATGCAGCCATCAATTTTGTGTGATGAGCAGCGGCATCTTTTCTCTTCTTTTCATTATTGTCCCACAGGGCAATCTCCAAAATTCCCAGCCTGGTGAAATGCAACACAGCATAATCAGGTGGCGGCAAGCTTCTTCCAGCCAAAAGCAAACGATCGAGAGATAAGTCGGGAAATATATTTAGAATTGCTGATTCCTTTCCCGTTTTTTATGCGGTCTTATCTATGTCATTTTTTCAAGGCAGTAAAGTTGTACATTTGGTTAACGGTGCTGCATGGGCTCTTGACTCTCATATTTTTAGTTGCTGAGTTTGCAACTTTTTCTTCTCTTTTTATATTTCAATAAAATCTAGCATTGTGTCCGCCGTGCAGCATGGTTCACTTCTGTTTTTGTTTCCCTTGGATATTCTTCAATATTTAAACTGTACTGTTATGTGCCGGGGCTGTTCTGCACAGTAGTCGAGTGGTTAGCGCGTAGACCTCACAGCTAGGAGACTAGGGTTCAATTCCACATCGTGCATGCGTGGGTTCCCTCGCACATTCCAAAATCAAATATGTATTAATACAAGTTCATTCATTTCTTGCTTAATGGGAGGAAACCACAGCCACCCAAAAGTGGAATTTTGGCTTTTTACAGTCAGGGTTCATGAATCGATATATGGTTTATCAATAAAGCATGATGACATTTCAAGACTGTTCCAACAAATACCCTTAATAAATAAATTATCAGTTTCGTGGTTGAATATAATTAGTCAAAACTTAAATTAAAGCTAAATATTCTTGGTACAAAATAAGCATTTTCAATCATAAGAATAGTGTGGAAAAGGTTATAAAGCCATTTCTAAAGCATTGGGACTCCAGCAAACCACAGTCAGAGCCATTATCCACAAATAGGCAAAACATGGAACAGTGGTGAACCTTCCCAGGAGAGGCTGGCCAACCAACATTTCCCCAAGAATGCGGCGGATGTCTTATTTTTTACTGAATAAGACATGTCTTATTTTTTACTGAATAAGACATGTCTTATTTTTACTGAATAAGACATGTCTTATTTTTTACTGAATAAGACATGTCTTATTTTTTACTGAATAAGACATGTCTTATTTTTTACTGAATAAGACATGTCTTATTTTTTACTGAATAAGACATGTCTTATTTTTTACTGAATAAGACATGTCTTATTTTTTACTGAATAAGACATGTCTTATTTTTTACTGAATAAGACATGTCTTATTTTTTACTGAATAAGACATGTCTTATTTTTTACTGAATAAGACATGTCTTATTTTTTACTGAATAAGACATGTCTTATTTTTTACTGAATAAGACATGTCTTATTTTTTACTGAATAAGACATGTCTTATTTTTTTACTGAATAAGACATGTCTTATTTTTTACTGAATAAGACATGTCTTATTTTTTGCTGAATAAGACATGTCTTATTTTTTGCTGAATAAGACATGTCTTATTTTTTACTGAATAAGACATCCGACTTGCAAGTCATGTTGCCAATTTGTATGATAAAAGTTGAAATACTTTGAAAGCAACTGGCGGGCCGGATTCAGCACTTGGTGGTCCGCATGTGGCCCCCGGGCCTTAGTTTGCCCACCCCTGGCTTAGACTGTACTTGCAAATTATTGACATTTTTTCAGGTAATCGCTGGTTGCTTATTAAAAACATCCTAAAATAATTTGTAAATGAATATAAACCGGCGGTCTAGTGGTTAGCGCGCAGACCTCACAGCTAGGAGACCAGGGTTCAATTCCACCCTCGACCATGTCTGTGTGGAGTTTGCATGTTCTCCCCGTGCATGCATGGGTTTTCTCCGGGTATTCCGGTTTCCTCCCACATTCCAAAAACATGCTAGGTTAATCGACGACTCCAAATTGTCCATAGGTATGAATGTGAGTGTGAATGGTTGTTTGTCTATATGTGCCCTGTGATTGGCTGGCCACCAGTCCTGGGTTTACCCCGCCTCTCGCCCAAAGACAGCTGGGATAGGCTCCACCCGAGTGAGTATAAGCAGTCTAGAAGATGAATGAAAAAGGTCACATAAAGAAATTGAACCTCTTGACCTGCAGACATCACAAAAATGATTTTCTGCGTATATTCTTTAATGGCAATGGAATTCAATGACTTTGTAACAAATAGGTCTCTATCAGTTGGTGTAAAGAACAGCCTCTGTGGCGTACAAATCAATATGATGCTGTAGAGCGGCAATTACTCGTCTCCTAAGGAGCAGTGATTCAGCCCCAGCTTGTTAACACCACTTTTTGGCACAGCACTCGGAATAAGATAGACAATACCTGATTTAAGCTTGTCCTCTTCACACACAAAGAGGATACATTTTTTACGTTTGGGAAAGAAACATGTACCTCTTATCAAATTTTTGTCTCTTTTTCCGATATTGTTGCTCATATGTGACATGGATGAATTTAGCAATTTAGATTTTTTAGAGTTGGGGAAAAGTACTTGCAGATGTAAGCGAATTTTTTTTTTTTTTTTTTGTAATTCCCTAATGCATTGCCTTCATATTACACACATTTACTAGTTGCGTTTTTTAACAACTGCATAAACAGACTGGACTTGAAACCTGAATTGGGCATCATACAAGTCATATAGTGGAAGGAATGCTAGTTACTTGGGCAAACTTTTACTTTCATTTCGGTAGGTCACAAAAAAAAAATAAAAATACAAAAAAATATATAATAATATATAAATAATAATAATAATATATAAATAATATATAAATAATAATAATATATAAATAATAATAATAATAACATATAAAAAAATAAGAATAACTAGCTGCACGGCGTTCGAGTGGTTAGCACACAGACCTCTCAGCTTGGAGACCAGGGTTCAATTCCACCCTCGGCCATCTCTGTGCGGAGTTTGCATGTTCTCCTCGTTTTATCATTTTTCTCCGGGTATTCCGGTTTCCTCCCACATTCCAAAAACATGCTAGGTTAATTAGCAACTCCAAATTGTCCATACGTAGGTATGAATGTGAGTGTGAATGGTTGTTTGTCTATATGTGCCCTGTGATTGGCTGGTCACCAGTCCAGGGTGTACCCCGCCTCTTGCCTGAAGACAGCTGGGATAGGCTCCAGCACCCCCGCGACCCTCGTGAGGAAAAAGCGGTAGAAAATGAATGAATGAATGAACTGGCTGCACGGCGGTCGAGTGGTTAGCACACAGACCTCTCAGCTTGGAGACCAGGGTTCAATTCCACCCTTGGCCATCTCTGTGTGGAGTTTGCATGTTCTCCTCGTTTTATCATTTTTCTCCGGGTATTCCGGTTTCCTCCCACATTCCAAAAACATGCTAGGTTAATTAGCGACTCTAAATTGTCCATAGGTATGAATGTGAGTGTGAATGGTTGTTTGTCTATATGTGCCCTGGGATTGGCTGGCCACCAGTCCAGAGTGTACCCCGCCTCTCGCCCGAAGACAGCTGGGATAGGCTCCAGCACCCCCGCAAACCTCGTGAGGATAATAAATTATATTAGGAAAGCAGGAAGTGAACAAATCTAACAGTTAGTGATTGTAAAAGTACCAGATGGAGGGGTAGGATTTAATAAGCTTTGCTTCTTCCTACTCCTTTTGGACATGTGGAACTGGGAACTGATTATGTGATGCATTCAATTGTAATCTGATGCACGTTCAAACGAAATAAAACCATTACCAAAATCTGAACGCGTATCCGCTGTGGCAACTCAATCATCAGGAAAAAGCCGAAAAAACCAAACAAATGTACAAGAAATCTAACATATATAGTCCACTTCTAAAAAACAGTCGGAGAGACACTAAAAATGAAGACCGCTTTCTCCGTGGATCTTCTTCCTTGAGGTGCACCACATCTTTTCCACCATTGCTGCTGCAATGTGGCTGTAATGCACCTGCAAAAAAGATTACAGTAATACCCTGGAGCGGCTATTGCAATAAATAAATCAAGCTGGAAAGAGAGAAAGCAACATCTTCCCTGTTGCATTTTGGTTACAGTTAATAATTGAAGGCATTTTTTGCTACATTTTGTTTGCACATTAATAAATCAAAGGGCTACATCTATTAGAGTGTTTGTCTTATTTATTGCCTTGCGTCTTCCAGCGAGAGAAGCTTGTGACGGTGAAGTACATATGAAATACTCAATTTATAACCCTCTGATAAAAACGTGGGGGTATTTGCACTTTATAAAAACTACTATAAATAATAAATGTAGAGGACAAATTTAAGTACTGTAGAAAAAGCGGTGTGTTTCAATTTCACTGCGTGTTTTCGTGATACTTTCCATCGCAGCAAGCAATCTGGGTTAGGAGGCTGGATGAGTTATTTGCACTGCAGAATTGGGAGTGTGATTAGAAGCCGGATGGATGAAGCCGTCTGGCCAATAAGGTGTGGATATGCTCTTGTAGTCTTGTACTATAATGGATGTGGTATTGCAGCACACACAAAAGCATTGTTTTGTAATGACAGTCAGTCTAAACTAGACTTTTATGTACAGACCCTTTTGTGTCCTGCCCTGTGTCCACCTGTTTTAATTTATTTTTATAAATATAATATAATTATATAATATATTTTTATATTTTTTATAATATATTTTTATATTTTAATTAATTTATTTATTTTTATAAATATAATATATTTATATAATATATTTTTATATTTTTTATAATATATTTTTATATTTTAATTAATTTATTTTTTTTAATTTATATTTATTTATTTTTATATTTATTTATTTATTTTTATTAATTTATCTATTTATTTATTTATTTTTAATTTTACTCCAATCAAGTATGGAATATGAAGCCTATTACACTGCAAAATCCCAGGTTTTATTTCCAGTGTTGTGCAATTTACTTTCAAAAAGCGATTAGCTGTAGTTATATAGTTAAGTATAATTGGAATGGAATTATTGTTATTGTATGTCTAGAGGGCTCTAATAATGTAATAACAGGTTTTTTTATACTTCCTGTCGCCCCCCCACTCAGCTCCCGTAGCACCATAACAGATTTATCACATTTATCAGTCTTAATTATGTCTTAAATGGCTTATTTACTGGTATTATGTCTTCTATATTGGGTCAATGTGACTATAGGGTTGTTATTGTATGTCTAGAGGGCTCTAATAATGTAATAACAGGTTTTTTTATACTTCCTGTCGCCCCCCCACTCAGCTCCCGTAGCACCATAACAGATTTATCACATTTATCAGTCTTAATTATGTCTTAAATGGCTTATTTACTGGTATTATGTCTTCTATATTGGGTCAATGTGACTATAGGGTTGTTATTGTATGTCTAGAGGGCTCTAATAATGTAATAACAGGTTTTTTTATACTTCCTGTTGCCCCCCCACTCAACTCCCGTAGCACCATAACACATTTATCACATTAATTATGTCTTAATTATGTCTTAAATGGCTTATTTACTGGTATTATGTCTTCTATATTGGGTCAATGTGACTATAGGGCTGTTATTGTATGTCTAGAGGGCTCTAATAATGTAATAACAGGTTTTTTTATACTTCCTGTTGCCCCCCCCACTCAGCTCCCGTAGCACCAGAACAGATTTATCACATTTATCTGTCTTAATTATGTCTTAAATTGCTTATGTACGGGTATTATGTCTTCTATATTGGGTCAATGTGACTATAGGGTTGTTATTGTATGTCTAGAGGGCTCTAATAATGTAATAACAGGTTATTTTATACTTCCTGTTGCCCCCCCCATTCAGCTCCCGTAGCACCAGAACAGATTTATCACATTAATTATGTCTTAATTATGTCTTAAATGGCTTATTTACTGGTATTATGTCTTCTATATTGGGTCAATGTGACTATAGGGTTGTTATTGTATGTCTAGAGGGCTCTAATAATGTAATAACAGTTTTTTTATACTTCCTGTTGCCCCCCCCCATTGAGCTCCCGTAGCACCAGAACAGATTTATCACATTTATCAGTCTTAATTATGTCTTAAATGGCTTATTTATTTGTATTATGTCTTCTATATTGGGTCAATGTGACTATAGGGTTGTTATTGTATGTCTAGAGGGCTCTAATAATGTAATAACAGGTTATTTTATACTTCCTGTTGCCCCCCCCATTGAGCTCCCGTAGCACCAGAACAGATTTATCACATTTATCTGTCTTAATTATGTCTTAAATTGCTTATTTGCTGGTATTATGTCTTCTATATTGGGTCAATGTGACTATAGGGTTGTTATTGTATGTCTAGAGGGCTCTAATAATGTAATAACAGTTTTTTTTATACTTCCTGTTGCCCCCCCCCATTCAGCTCCCGTAGCACCAGAACAGATTCATCACATTAATTATGTCTTAATTATGTCTTAATTATGTCTTAAATGGCTTATTTACTGGTATTATGTCTTCTATATTGGGTCAATGCGACTATAGGGTTGTTATTGTATGTCTAGAGGGCTCTAATAATGTAATAACAGTTTTTTTATACTTCCTGTTGCCCCCCCCATTGAGCTCCCGTAGCACCAGAACAGATTTATCACATTTATCAGTCTTAATTATGTCTTAAATGGCTTATTTATTTGTATTATGTCTTCTATATTGGGTCAATGTGACTATAGGGTTGTTATTGTATGTCTAGAGGGCTCTAATAATGTAATAACAGGTTTTTTTATACTTCCTGTTGCCCCCCCCCATTCAGCTCCCGTAGCACCAGAACAGATTTATCACATTTATCAGTCTTAATTATGTCTTAAATGGCTTATTTACTGGTATTATGTCTTCTATATTGGGTCAATGTGACTATAGGGCTGTTATTGTATGTCTAGAGGGCTCTAATAATGTAATAACAGGTTTTTTTATACTTCCTGTTGCCCCCCACCACTCAGCTCCCGTAGCACCATAACAGATTTATCACATTTATCTGTCTTAATTATGTCTTAAATTGCTTATTTGCTGGTATTATGTCTTCTATATTGGGTCAATGTGACTATAGGGTTGTTATTGTATGTCTAGAGGGCTCTAATAATATAATAACAGGTTTTTTATACTTCCTGTTGCCCCCCCCATTCAGCTCCCGTAGCACCAGAACAGATTCATCACATTAATTATGTCTTAATTATGTCTTAAATGGCTTATTTACTGGTATTATGTCTTCTATATTGGGTCAATGTGACTATAAGGCTGTTATTGTATGTCTAGAGGGCTCTAATAATGTAATAACAGTTTTTTTATACTTCCTGTTGCCCCCGCCATTGAGCTCCCGTAGCACCAGAACAGATTTATCACATTTATCAGTCTTAATTATGTCTTAAATGGCTTATTTATTTGTATTATGTCTTCTATATTGGGTCAATGTGACTATAGGGCTGTTATTGTATGTCTAGAGGGCTCTAATAATGTAATAGCAGTTTTTTTATACTTCCTGTTGCCCCCCCACTCAACTCCCGTAGCACCATAACACATTTATCACATTAATTATGTCTTAATTATGTCTTAAATGGCTTATTTACTGGTATTATGTCTTCTATATTGGGCCAATGTGACTATAGGGCTGTTATTGTATGTCTAGAGGGCTCTAATAATGTAATAACAGTTTTTTTATACTTCCTGTTGCCCCCCCCCATTCAGCTCCCGTAGCACCAGAACACATTTATCACATTAATTATGTCTTAATTATGTCTTAAATTGCTTATGTACGGTTATTATGTCTTCTATATTGGGTCAATGTGACTATAGGGTTGTTATTGTATGTCTAGAGGGCTCTAATAATGTAATAACAGGTTTTTTTTATACTTCCTGTTGCCCCCCCATTCAGCTCCCGTAGCACCAGAACAGATTTATCACATTAATTATGTCTTAATTATGTCTTAAATTGCTTATGTACGGTTATTATGTCTTCTATATTGGGTCAATGTGACTATAGGGTTGTTATTGTATGTCTAAGGGGCTCTAATAATGTAATTTTTTATGCTATAAGGAATCCTACTCGCAGATATTGACTTATCACAAATTAATCGCGATGAAGTAGGGATTACTGTATACTCAAAAATAATATATATCTTTCATGAGCCGAATTCAAAGATCTAAAACTTTATCTATGGACACAAAAGACCAACCTCTCAAATATTGTTCCCAAATCTGTGTTGGTGAGGACTTTGCTGAGATAACAATGGGGACCTAAAGTCAGTAAGTTTTGTATAACAATTCACACAGATAGTCCAACCAATGTCGTTATTGCCATTTAATGCAAATAAACATACACATTTATTCAATTCCAAATAAATATATATATATATATATATTTAAAGAATAAAAACATGAACGGTTTATTTTCAAGTCATGGATGCACCTTTGTAACGCTGACATGATCATTCATTCCATTGCCATTTATTTGAACCCGGTTTAAGTGCCAAGAAAAGGAACATCGTATGGAACTGCAGTGGTTCGGCCGTGCAAAGATAATCTTTCCACTGCTTTGTACTGTAAAGTGTTCTCTCTCTCCATCGTTCTTCCTCTCAGGTCACATAGTTGATGCAGTGCTACAGTAGGAAAGACAAAAAAAAACAAAAAAAAACACTTTCCATCATTTTCCAGGCCGGGTCAGGCCGATCATGATGGTGAAAGACAGAAGAGAGAAAAATCAAGACAGCTCACAGAGCAAAAGCAGAGCAGAGAGAGAGAAAAAAAACAAAAAAGCGGGGCAAGCTGACCGCAGCTTGTCTGACATCAATCCGGTTGCTTTGTCCGTGTGTCCATGTCCGTGCTCACTGGAGACATATCTGATTCTTCAGACTGTTGGGGAGAAAGAGAATGCTGAATGAGGGAGACATTCCTTAGCCAAAACAATCCTGCTAGCTTGATGAGGACGTTCCGCTCTGATCATCCCCGATCAACATTTGCAATAAAAGGGACATTTGGAATTATTAGACTAGACCAGTGGTGTTCAAAGTATGGCTGGCGGGGGCTTTTGTGGCACATGGCTGCTTTTTATTGGGCTGCAGCACATTCTTTAAATATAATTAAATAAAAAAATTAAAATAAATAAAATAAAAAAATAAAATAAATAAATAAATAAATAAAATTAAAAAATAATAAAAAATAATAAAAAAATAAAAAAATAAAAAATAAAAAAATAAAAAAATAAAAAAATAAAAAAATAAAAAATAAAAAAATAAAAAAATAAAAACATACAAAAATACAAAAATACAAAAATACAAAAACAAAAAATAAAAAAAATAAAAAAAATAAAAAAATATAAAAAATAAAAAATAAAAAATAAAAAATAAAAAATAAAAAATAAAAAATAAAAAATAAAAAGTAAAAAAATAAAAATAAAAAATAAAAAAATAAATATAATTTTACAAAAAAATGGAAAAAGCATTAATTTACAACAAAATAGTTGTAATCTAACAAAAAAGAGAATAATCATCAAGTTATGAGAAAAAATAACATGTTTTAGTAGCATAAAGTTCATATTAAAAACATCGTTTTTTTTAACAACGTAATACAGACTTCCCTCGTTTATCACAGAGGATAGGTTCCCAAAATAGCCCACAATAAGTGAAATCAAAAAGTAATCAACTTTTTTTTGTTTTTAACAATTATTATATGTGTTTTAAAGCTGTAAAAACCCTCACCATACACTTTATCTCTCTTGTTTAAAAACTCAAAAAAGTTCAAATCTTTGCTTGAATTATAATAATTAACCTACAAGGTTGGGCACAAGAAACTATTATGTGACTCACGCATTTCACTCGTCTGATTGGTTATGGCTCTTTGTTCTGCTGTACTGTAGCGTTTTTGTATCCTTGTTAAAACACATCACTCCTGTCATTATAAGAAACTATTACAAGAAACTATTATGTGACTCACGTATTTCAGCTAGGAAATAGAATAGAGCTAGACCCCCCCCCCCCCAAAAAAAAACGTATTTATTGAAAACAAAAAAATGTTTAAAACGCTTTGGTTCCAATTTTCTACAATAAAAGCTCTGATAAAACATTCCACTGTTCTTAAATATCTTAATTTTTATTTTTCTGCACAAAATAAGATGAAAAATAAATAAACAAATCAAGAATAAAGAAAATCAATCAATCAGTAATAAATAAATATAATAATAATAATAAAAACTTAAGAAAGCACATATAGTTGGTGGGTAGACAAATGATTTTTTTCAGATTAAAATGAACAAAGCATTATTAGAGCCCTGTAGACATGACAAAACACGACTATAGTCATATTTATACTCTTTTTATTTACAACATATTGCGCAACTGCAGGGTCTTGAGACACATGCTAACTCGCAAACTAGAGAGCTAGCGACCTAAACGGTAGCCTAAGTTATTTCCTTTCAACTTAAATAGCCCAAAACTTACCACTTCCACATGGATAGGGAGGATAACTATTAACAGTTATTTAACCTTTAACATGAACATTAATCAAACGTAATAATTTTTTCTGGGTACATGATACCATACAGCATCCATATCAAACTTAAACATTAAACTTTCATATCAAGGCGAGGGCCTCAAACTAGTGTCCTGCGTGCCACAATTGGCCCGCTGGCCGCGTGTTTGCGACCCCTGCTATAGCATATGTGTTCACATGAAACAATCAAATGACCTACAAAGACCAGGGGACTTGGGGCGAAATGAGGCTGGTTGTGAAGCAAGTGTTAGCTTGGGGGTGTTGCGTGTGGTTAGAATTGGCTCTGAGCGCCTGCTAAAGGTCTGTGCATGTCGACATGTATGTATGTATGTATGTATGTATGCACGTATGTATGTATATGTGTGTGTGTGTTACAGAGAGACAGCAAGAGCAGATGCGCATTGAAACCCCACGGCTCAAACAAGCAATGCATGCATGCGTGATTACACCATGGCGCTGTTAAACGGCATGTCACGTCGTTTGATGCCAGCCTCCCCAAGGATGTGTGCAACAATAAAATGCCTCCCAGGAACAATAAATTCCTGGACAAGCATCATGTAACATCTATTAAACCACACAAACTGTTTGTTGAACACTTGAGGATTTAAATATTCAATCCTCAATCTTAAATTAATGGCCCTGCGGGGCCCCGCCGGCGCCGACTATTAGCTTTTGAAGGGTGAATCAATTAGAATTTGACAATCAAAAACTGTGTGTCAGCTGTACGGTGGTCGTGTGGTTAGCGCGCAGACCTCACAGCTAGGAGACCAGGGTTCAATTCCACGGGTACTCCGGTTTCCTCCCACATTCCAAAAAACATGCTAGGTTAATTAGCGACTCCAAATTGTCCATAGGTATGAATGTGAGTGTGAATGGTTGTTTGTCTATATGTGCCCTGTGATTGGCTGGTGATAACCCGACTCTCGTTCGAAGACAATTGGGATAGGCTCCAGCACCCCCGCGATAGAAAATGAATAAATGAATGAAAACTGTGTTTCCTAGTTAGCCAGTGTTATGGTGAACATAGAAAATGTACGCCAAAATTTTGCTTTGGTTTGCGTACATTTTTGGTTACAGTACAATGTGGCAAACATATCGTATTATTAATAAACTGTGTAACTCCTACGGTGTTCTTTATGTATTTTTTTTATCACAATATGTCCTTATTAATATGCTAATACATGGAAACGGGAACCGGGAGTCAGCTCTGTCGCCCGTCTATGATGTCATCAGTACTTCTTTGCGAAGAATAACGAAAACAGTGACGCCACAAGTCTCTGCTTTTCCTTTGATCACGGCTGCAAAATAACCAAAAATGGAGGCAAAGAAAGTTGCAAGTGAAGAATGTGAGAAACAGGAAGTAGGTGTCCATGTTGATCTTGCTTCCATATTGTGTCTTTGTCAATAATCACGTCTTCAATGAAAGTAAAAAAAACCTTAAAGGTTCATTTAATTGATCATTTATATCTATTTACATATATGCATTTTGGATTTTTTTGTGTACTGTATGTAAAACTATAATTAAAACTGTCAAAACGATTAATGATGCTAACCAAGGTTCACCTATATAATTAATAACAATTGAAGTATTTTAATTAAAATCACATTAATATTATTTTAAATACTATACTCTGAACACATTGTAAAGAAATGTGTGTGTGCGTGACTGAGAGAGATAGGCAGATAATGTATGCATCTGTTAACACCCAATTGTGCAGGCACCTTGTGCAAGAACACAAAATAATGTTTGTTTTTTATGTGTTTTTACAGTGCAAAATTCGAATTTCCACAAGGAAAATCGGAAAAAAGTTCATTTGCCAAACAGAAATGCAATACGTCTTAAATTAAAATTAAAATGAGTAGGATGCCCCGAGCAAAATGAGCACATCTAAAATTTCAGTCTCAGCATTGCCTCTTTCCACAATATTATCATAATTTATGCATGCAGTGCGAAATGCACTGTATTTGAAATGGACAGACCTTCTTGAGGAGCAGGGGGGTTTCAAGGACACGGATGAAAGCAAGGAGAACAACAGTTTTTTTTTTCCATGCCAAAATGAGAAGTAGCATTTAGCATTACATGCATCAGCATCAATACTTAAACATGCTGCCGCAGCCCGCCGTGGCGTGATCGTCTCACTTGTTTTGGTGCTTTGAGCCCTGCAGATGTGCATGGTACTGCGCCACCGAGTTCAATGTCACGCTGCACACGTCGCAAGTATAGCTCCTTTTCAGACCTGGAAGTACACAAACACACAATAAAGTCACTTCATTTACATATATTTGCATTTTCACCTTCTCATCATTTATGCTCATAAAGGCAACAAAACGTGATAAATCATTCTTTGGAAAATACATTTTAAAATGAACATCTTCAAAGATAATGGAAGAAGTCTGAACTATATATAATATAAATATTGAATTGTATTGACCATGTATTTTAAATCACCCCCCCCCCGCTGTAGTACAAGCTTTGCTTGTATTTTTACATTATTGTGTTCTAATTTACCTGATTCATAGAAAAGATGTCTATTTTCAGCAAAACCAGCACTAGAAATGATGAAATTAATTAAATTAATACAAACATTAATCGTGATTAATCACACTATTAGTAAGAATTTGTGTAGTACTGCAGTAAGAGGAAAATATTTTATCATAGTACATTGGTATACAAATTAATACAAACCTTAATCGTGATTAATCACACTATTAGTAAGAATTAGTATAGTACTGCAGTAAGAGGAAAATATTTTTTCATAGTACATTGGTATACAAATTAATACAAACCTTAATCATGATTAATCACACTCTTAGTAAGAATTAGTATAGTACTGTAGTAAGAGGAAAATATTTTACCATAGTACATTGGTATACAAATTAATACAAACCTTAATCGTGATTAATCACACTATTAGTAAGAATTAGTATAGTACTGCAGTAAGAGGAAAATATTTTATCATAGTACATTGGTATACAAATAAATACAAACCTTAATCGTGATTAATCACACTATTAGTAAGAATTAGTATAGTACTGCAGTAAGAGGAAAATATTTTTTCATAGTACATTGGTATACAAATTAATACAAACCTTAATCGTGATTAATCACACTCTTAGTAAGAATTAGTATAGTACTGTAGTAAGAGGAAAATATTTTACCATAGTACATTGGTATACAGATTAATGCAAACCCTAATCGTGATTAATCACACTATTAGTAAGAATTAGTATAGTACTGCGGTAAGAAGAAATTATTTTACAATAGTACATTGGTATACAAACTAATACAAACCTTAATCGTGATTAATCACACTATTAGTAAGAATGAGTATAGTACTGTAGTAAGAGGAAAATATTTTACCATAGTACATTGGTATACAAATTAATACAAACCTTAATCATGATTAATCACACTAGTAGTAAGAATTAGTATAGTACTGGAGTAAGAGGAAAATATTTTACCATAGTATATTGGTATACAAACTAATACAAACCTTAATCGTGATTAATCACACTATTAGTAAGAATGAGTATAGTACTGTAGTAAGAGGAAAATATTTTACCATAGTACATTGGTATACAAATTAATACAAACCTTAATCATGATTAATCACACTAGTAGTAAGAATTAGTATAGTACTGGAGTAAGAGGAAAATATTTTACCATAGTATATTGGTATACAAATTAATACAAACCTTAATCATGATTAATCACACTCTTAGTAAGAATTAGTATAGTACTGTAGTAAGAGGAAAATATTTTACCATAGTACATTGGTATACAAATTAATGCAAACCCTAATCGTGATTAATCACACTATTAGTAAGAATTAGTATAGTACTGCGGTAAGAAGAAATTATTTTACAATAGTACATTGGTATACAAACTAATACAAACCTTAATCGTGATTAATCACACTATTAGTAAGAATGAGTATAGTACTGTAGTAAGAGGAAAATATTTTACCATAGTACATTGGTATACAAACTAATACAAACCTTAATCGTGATTAATCACACTCTTAGTAAGAATTAGTATAGTACTGTAGTAAGAGGAAAATATTTTACCATAGTATATTGGTATACAAATCTTAATCATGATTAATCACACTATTTGTGAGAATTAGTATAGTACTGCAGTAAGAGGAAAATATTTTACAAGCGTGCATTGGTATACAAATTAATACAAACCTTAATCATGATTAATCACACTATTTGTGAGAATTAGTATAGTACCATAGTAAGAGGAAAATATTTTACAAGCGTGCACTGGTGTACAAATTAATACAAACCTTAATCATGATTAATCACACTATTAGTAAGAATTATTATAGTACTGTAGTACGAGGAAAATATTTTACCATAGTACATTGGTATACAAATTAATACAAACACTAATCGTGATTAATCACACTATTAGTAAGAATGAGTATAGTACTGTAGTAAGAGGAAAATATTTTACAAGCGTGCATTGGTATACAAATCTTAATCATGATTAATCACACTATTTGTGAGAATTAGTATAGTACTGCAGTAAGAGGAAAATATTTTACAAGCGTGCATTGGTATACAAATTAATACAAACCTTAATCGGGATTAATCACACTATTAGTAAGGATTTGTATAGCACTGCAGAAAGAGGAAAACACTTTACAATACTGCATTGGTATACAAATTAATACAAACCTTAATCGTGATTAATCACACTATTAGTAAAAATTAGTATAGTACTGTAGTACGAGGAAAATATTTGACCATAGTACATTGGTATACAAATTAATACAAACACTAATCGTGATTAGTCACACTATTAGTAAGAATTAGTATAGTACTGTAGCACATTGTATATGATACGTATATATGATTTTGCCATTTCCTCTTCTAACAAAGGCAAGAGTGGGACTCTATAATAATATAGATAATATCATTGCCTACCTACACTAAATACTGTACAGAATATTGTAACACTTGGGGCTGAGGTGCTTTATGTACACCAATGGTCTCCAACTTTCATCCCAAATAGAGCTACTGTGATAACGAGAAAGGAGAGGTGAGCTATTTGTGTTTTATTTATAGGAGGAGGACGTGGAGGAGAGCCAGGAATCGGGTACAATACGGGAGATAATGATGATGTCCAACGACATGAGAGAGGAGCTCAGCAACAAAATAGATAAACAACATGACAACATTGTGGAATTGAAGCATTTCCTGTGCGTGCCTGAGCAGTCTGGGTTCTATTAGGTCCAGCTGGCCAAGACACAATAAGACAGAATAAGCGTACTATAAATGATATATGGGTGGAAGAATATTATTATCTCAGTTAATGTAACCATGCACTCTTGGAAAACGATCCAGGCAAGTTTGATCTTTTTGGCAGTGAGTTCTTCAGACTGAATTAAGTAGGGGCACCCGGCGGTCAATACCCTTCACACCAGCAGCTTATCCGTCCTATTATCTATTTAGTTGATTGCATTTACCCATGTCCAGGGTTCAACTTACCAGGGAGCGAATGGAAGCTAAGCGAACCATGAAGCGCACCCATGAAGCGCACCCATGAAGCGCACCCATGAAGCGCACCCATGAAGCGCACCCATGAAGCGCACCCATGAAGCGCACCCATGAAGCGCACCCATGAAGCGCACCCATGAACCGCACCCATGAAGCGCACCCATGAAGCGAACATCTACTGGGATCTTTTATAGTACATAGCCAATATGGGTGCTCTGATCGATCAACTATGTGACCACGCATGTGGTGGGTGTGGGTTCAGTCTTGGCACTTCCCCAGTCGGGCCGTCCAATGACCGTGACGAGTGAGCGTTTGCGCAGCCCTTGAAACGCGCATTGTGCACACTGATCTCAGCAGCGGTTCCAAGCTGACGGACGAGTGCCAGCATTTTGTCTCCTCTCTGGGATGCCGAAGGCACAGAATAGGGAGTCAGCTGCATCTGAAGGCAGCGGATGCGGCTGGAAGGGCCCTGCAGAGACGGGCAAACCTGCTTTTCATTCAGGTTTTCAGTTAATCATGTGAGTAGAAAAAATAAATGCATTATGAAATACAAAATATCAGTTGTGGATATCAACATTTTGTTAATGTTCTGGTAAAACAAGCATAAACAAAGAATTGACTTTGTTGAGCTTGAACCTTGCGGTAGAACTACTGAATATTACATCACATGTACGTCTTCACAGTCTGCAGGACGATGCTGAAGGTCACAAAGAAAGAAAGAAGAACAGCATCAGGTAGTCCAGAAAAAAAAAAAAACATAAAAAGGAGATCAAAGTAGCAAACAGGAAATGAGCAGAGGTAGCACGGAAGAGCGCACAGGCAGCATCTACCACCACCTCCTCCTCCATCACTTCTTTGCCCGCTTCAAAAGAGGTCTGCCTCCCACAGCACTCTTAATTCAGTCCAATACACGAGACCGGTGAATGCCAGATGGGATGATTTGCCACTTCATTACTAATTGATAGTCACTACAGAATTAATTAGCCTCACTGCTGAATGGAGATAATATGTACCCGTAAATACTAAACACATGCAAACGCCGTAGCATCGAGGGCATAGCTCAGAGAAAAGGAAGCCTTCGACAAAAGGCTAAGTCTCGAAATGCCAAAATCGTGATAAGGAATGAAAGGAAAATAAAACCAACTTCTTTAAAGCCTTCAACCATCTGAAGCCCACTTTGAAAATGAAGAATCAGTTTAGAAATCCATGTGTACTAACAACCTGTTAAATACTAGTCCAGTCCAAGGCGTTAATAATTCATACGTTAGTTAAAATGAAAGTAACAAATAGCTAAAAGTCCTAATAAATATTGTTAAAAATGCAAAGGTTAAAAAGTTTACAGAGTGAGACATCTTCTAGAACAGGGGTCTCAAACTCAATTTACTTGGGGGCCACTGGAGCTAGGGTCTGGGCGAAACTGGGCTGCATCAGGTTTTCCAAAAAAAAAACAAAAAACGCATTTATTAAAAACAGAAAAATTAATAAACTTTGCTTTGGTTTCAATTTTCTACAAGAAAAGCTCTGATAAAACATTCCACTGTTCTCAAATATCTTACTTTTTATTTTTCTACACAAAATAAGATGAAAAATAAATAAACAAATCAAGAATAAAGAAAATCAATCAATCAGTAATAAATAAATATAATAATAATAATAAAAACTTAAGAAAGCACATATAGTTGGTGGGTAGACAAATGATTTTTTTCATATTAAAATGAACAAAGCATTATTAGAGCCCTGTAGACATGACAAAACACGACTATAGTCACATTTATACTCTTTTTATTTACAACATATTGCGCAACTGCAGGGTCTCGAGACACATGCTAACTCGCAAACTAGAGAGCTAGCGACCTAAACGGTACCCTTCGAGTTATTTCCTTTCAACTTAAATATCCAAAAACTTACCACTTCCACACGGATAGGGAGGATAACTATTAACAGTTATTTAACCTTTAACATGAACATGAATCAAACGTAATAATTTTTTCTGGGTACTGGTCACTCCCAATGAGAACCACAGCATCCTCATCTCTGGTACTTCCCGTTTTTTTTCCAACCATTTATCCAATTCCACCCCCCCCCCCTCCTACTCTTAGTCATTCTACATAATATTGATGAAGTTTCCATACCTTTCATCTCACCCATGTCCAGAGTCTTTCCCAGCTGCTCCAGAAGGTCTGCTCGGGCTGCGTTTTTCTTGTGCTTTTTGCCATCGTAATGTTGTTGAGCCATGCCGGGGTTGTTGAACCAAGCGTTGCATAATTGGCAGTAGCGATCCGAGTCACGTCGCTGTCGTGGGGAGGTTACGGGAGATGTGTCTGGAGAGCTCCTTATAATGTTGGGGGACACCTCTGAAGGAAACACCACAAAACATCAGTCATTCCATATTCTTTACTTCTAGAAAACTTAGAAATTTGCAGCATTCCAAAGTTTAATTGGATTTAATTGGATTATTCTTACTTGTTTATAGGAGGAACATTTTGTTCATTATTGGTTATTATTTTTTAATTTGTTTTTTATTTAGACTATTTTATTGAGAGAAAAAATGCACATAACCTAATATTAAAATACAATAACAATGACATTATTACCTCCGCCAAGCACAAGCGCAGCGCAGAGGTTATATATATATTTTTTTTCTGTAGTCAAAATAACTTTCAGAATGAATTTGGATGAAACTTTCATGAATTGTGGGAAATATGTATGATATAGCAATTATCATGTTATTAAGGCTTACAACGGCAATGGAGTTTTGATCTGACAAATCTTAAGTAAGTTAGATCAAGTGTAGAATTACTACAGCTTCTGCTTGAACTGCTCGGACCACCAACCGTTTTTTATTTAGACTATTTTATTGAGAAAAAAAAGGCACATAACCTAATATTAAAATACAATAACAATGACATTATTACCTCTGCCAAGCACAAGCGCAGCGCAGAGGTTATATATATATTTTTTTTCTGTAGTCAAAATAACTTTCGGAATGAATTTGGATGAAACTTTCATGAATTGTGGGAAATATGTATGATATAGCAATTATCATGTTAGTAAGGCTTACACGGCAATGGAGTTTTGATCTGACAAATCTTAAGTAAGTTGGATCAAGTGTAGAATTACTACAGCTTCTGCTTGAACTGCCACCAACCGTTTTTTATTTAGACTATTTTATTGAGAAAAAAAGGCACATAACCTAATATTAAAATACAATAACAATGACATTATTACCTCCGCCAAGCACAAGCGCAGCGATTATATTTTTGTTTGTTTGTCTGTAGTCAAAATAACTTTCGGAATGAATTTGGATGAAACTTTCATGAATTGTGGGAAATATGTATCATATGGAGGAACTGATTCCGTGCTACGACTATCAAATTCCTTAACTGATTCAAGCCATTCCAACATCAAACTGTGCAACATATTCAGGACATTCAGGCTAACTATATTCAAAATGTTCGCAAAATTCAAACTTTTCCATAAAATTGCTACTATTATCTACTTCTGCTACGACTTCTCAACTTCTTTATGGCTAAACTCCAGTTCCCATGATGCTTAGAGTGAAGTTTCAAGAAGTAGTAATTATCATGTTATTGAGTTTTGATCTGACAAATATTAAGTAAATTCGATCAAGTGTAGAATTACTACAGCTTCTGCTTGAACTGTTCGGACCACCAACCGTTATTATTGGAACACGTTTGAATTAGCGTAGGTTGTTTGGTCATTAGGCTGCACGGCGGTCAAGTGGTTAGCGTGCAGACCTCACAGCTTCTCCGGGTACTCAAGTTTCCTCCCACATTCCAAAAACATGCTAGGTTCATTAGCGATTCCAAATTGTCCATAGGTATGAATGTGAGTGTGAATGGTTGTTTGTCTATATGTGCACTGCGATTGGCTGGCCACCAGTCCAGGGTGTACCCCAGCACCCCCCCGCCCCCGCGACCCTCGTGAGGAAAAGCGGTAGAAAATGAATGAATGTTTGGTCATACCTGGATGGCGTCATATACTGTAAAGGTGACTGTTGTTGTGATACTGTGTTGAATAAACACAAGTATCAAATACTTTTTACATTTTTACTTTCCTAAAAAAATGTGATGAGGCATGCAACTCTCCTCTAGATCGATGCACACAGCACCGAGAAATACTTCTTTTTAAAAGTGACTGATGCCAGCCATTAAATGCAAACAAAGTGCGGTAATAGTGACGCGGCCTATAAAACACAAGTTTGGTGTTTTAAAATGCAAGTCAGCCAGAAATATGCAGCAGGCATCGAACTCTCGGGGCTTTAATGAGCCCTGATCGGGTACAATGCAACAATGTCTGTTGCCCTGCTAGTGCAGTCATGTGAAACACAGGATTTTATCTACGTTCAATGCAAAAAAAGAGAAAAAATATCAAAATTGTACTCGACAAATGGAATAAAGTGCCCGTTCTGCCTGCCTGTCTTCACGGCTGGTTACATTAGTTAAACCAAAGAGTTCTGTTCAGCAAAACATCTCTATTAGCTCAACGACTTCAACCCAGCCAAATTCTACTGACGTCTCATGGAATTACAAGTCCAATGGCCGTCAGCGACGACTTCAAGTCACAGCAAATTATTAGATTTTTTTTCTTCAAGTTGAGCCTGAAGTGAGTCCTCGCTGAGCTCCAAACAGTTTAGTTTCCATGACGTGCTATTATGTAGGATTTGAATCAAGGACTTTGGCGATAGACTGACCTCTTTGAGTAACGGCTTGATGTAAGATGTCAGAGTTGATTTAACATTGCCTGTGCAAAGGGGTCAGAAGCCAGCCAGTTAGCAACATTAAGCCCGAGGCTTGTTATGCACAGAATGCCTTGCTCAAAGGAAACTGCGCTGAGTAATTTGTTGTCATTGCCGTTCGAAGAACCAAAGCTTCCAGCTTAATAGTCATCTTACTATTTATATATCCCGACAGGAAACTCTACACCAGGGGTCTCAAACACGCGGCCCGCGGGCCAAATGTGGCCCGCAGGACACTACTTTGAGGCCCCCGCCTTGATATGAAAGTTTAAGCGCAAGTTTGATATGGATGCTGTATGGTATCATGTACCCAGAAAAAATTATTACGTTTGATTCATGTTCATGTTAAAGGTTAAATAACTGTTAATAGTTATCCTCCCTATCCGTGTGGAAGTGGTAAGTTTTGGGCTATTTAAGTTGAAAGGAAATAACTTGAAGGCTACCGTTTAGGTCGCTAGCTCTCTAGTTTGCGAGTTAGCATGTGTCTCAAGACCCTGCAGTTGCGCAATATGTTGTAAATAAAAAGTATAAATGTGACTATAGTCGTGTTTTGTCATGTCTACAGGGCTCTAATAATGCTTTGTTCATTTTTATCTGAAAAAAATCATTTGTCTACCCACCAACTATATGTGCTTTCTTAAGTTTTTATTATTTGCTGTTTTATAATTTTTATTATTACTATTATATTTATTTATTACTGATTGATTGATTTTCTTTATTCTTGATTTGTTTATTTATTTTTCATCTTATTTTGTGCAGAAAAATAAAAAGTACGATATTTGAGAACAGTGGAATGTTTTATCAGAGCTTTTCTTGTAGAAAATTGGAACCAAAGCAAAGTTTTGTACATTTTTTTGTTTTTAATAAATGCGTTTTTGTTTTTTTTTGGGAAAAAACTTTACAAATCGATAGTGTTTTTTTTTGCAAAAGCGAGGGATGATTTATTGTTAAATATATGCTAAATGTACACAGTATGTACACTTCAAGGTCCATAATGACATTATTGACCGCGGTGTGGTCAATAATTCAGTTCAGTTCAGTTTTTATTGTAAGTTCGTATTGGCATTTGTCTTGTATATTTCTTAGCTATACTGCACCTTTTGAATGTTAAAGAGATAGTTTGGATTTTTTGACATCAAGTTGTGTAACATCAGACAGAATACTTTATTATTACTTTATATTAACACCTGAAAGCGCTGGTTACTTTGAGTTTCAATCTTCCGTCCTTTCAATATTAGGACTATTCAACTAAATTGTTTGGGAATAAGTACAGAGGGCCGGACTTCTTCTATTGTGATAAAGTTCATTATTTTCTGGAAAGTACTGATAAACATTAGACTTTCATATATTATTAGAATTATTATTACAAGAAAAACAAAGAAACAAAGAAAAAACAAAATTCCCCATCTCAAAAAAATTGCACATTCCATCTGACCAATAAAAGAAAAGTGTTTTTAATACACAAAAAAGTCAAGCTTCAAATAATTATGTTCAGTTATGCACTCAGATGATTAGGTTAATAGCTCGTTTAGAGTACCTTTACATGATATGCTAATTTTTTTAGATTTTTGGTTTTTCTTTACTTTTTTTTGCCACAATCAGCAATATTAAAACAATAAAAAAAATCTAAATTAATTTAAAAAAATATGAATAATTATTCAAACAGGAAAAGATCAAATTTAATTAAACTTGTTAAACATGTTTTATTCAGATACTATATATCATTTCTTTTTTAAGAAAAACCGGACTTATAAATAATATACTAGTGTATTATTATGGCTGCACGGTGTCCGAGTGGCTAGCGTTCTCCCCGTGCATGTGTGGGTTTTCTCCGGGTACTCCGGTTTCCTCCCACATTCCAAAAACATGCCAGGTTAATTAGCGACTCCAAATTGTCCATAGGTATGAATGTGAGTGTGAATGGTTGTTTGTCTATATGTGCCCTGTGATTGGCTGGCCACCAATCCAGGGTGTACCCCGCCTCTCACTACCCAGAAGACAGCTGGGATAGGCTCCAGCACCCCCGCAACCCTCGTGAGGATAAGCGGTAGAAAATGAATGAATGAATAACAAAAGCGGTCATTTAAAATGATGTTACTTTTTCCATAATTCCACAGCTGATATGATAATAAATTAAGCCAACACATTTCACAGTTTCAAAAGTATGAGGGGAAAATGGCTATGGGAACATTTTTTGGAATAAAGTTCTCTGAATCACTTCGCTTTAAATCAATATAGGGGAAATATTTCCCTGAGCTAAGCTGTAGATGTTAAAGGAAATGACATTCGTGGGAGCTGCTGTGCCTGGAGCTCAGAACCATTGGAAATGGGCCAGAATATAGAATTGTGCCACAAAGAGAAGAATATCGCATATTGTATCATATATATATAAAAATACAAATAATACAAAAACTTCCCGCCAGGTCTAGTGTGTAACATAAAACATCATTTAAAACTGCAAAGCATCACAACTGAAGTTGATGAAAACACACACACACACACACACACCAGCCTGTGCTTGTGTATATGGGTCAGTGAGCATACGGTGTTTCAGAATGCCCGTGTAAAAGGGCACAGCGGGTTTATCTTTTAGCTCACCCAAGCTGTGTACAGTGCGATAATACAGATATTAACGCTTGTTAAAATGACATTAAAAATATTCACTTTTACTTTCTTAGTCAAATCATTCTATGTTCCACACATCTGCTTACACTAGCAATTTCAGACTCAAATCTACATCGCTGAATTTTAACGGTCACGGTGTACCACAAAGGAAGGTGTAACCCATCTGTCCCGGTGTAATAAAAGCATCCAATATTTTTTATTGAGGCTTTTCCACGCCAACGGAGAGGCAGGGTTGTCTCATTAGTGTTTATTGAGGCATTAACAGCAGCACCTTCATGGCTGTTAAGGATGAACAAGGAGAAAAATGCTTGGCGAGGTTCTTTCACATTGAAACAACGGAGCTTCCCGAGGGAGCGCGCATCACCAAAAAGATTGTGATGGTCTGCCGACGTTACTTATGTAAGTAAATATGGCGTAGCTTTTGTCGGTGCAGTTTATGCTTTGTGTTATCGTTTCACAGGATGACAGAAGCTCAACAGCTGAGAAACTGAAATAAGTCTAAGCAATATTGCTTGATGTGTAAGGTACATAAAAGATAAGGAAACTTGATTAAAAAAACTGTTTAAAATGCATGTTCAAAGCATTTAAGAGTAGTAATAGTTCATGTCATACATATAAAATTTAGTTGTAAAAGAAAAAAAGACACCCTACTATTTTTTTACATGTTCTAAAATAACCAAACCTCCATTGTTGGCGTTTGGGTGTAATACCGCAAGTTCCGCTAGGGGGTGGTAGCAGCAATGTTGGTATAGAGTAGGTGACAAAACGACAGAGGAAGAATAAATCCTGAGGGTGAATATACGTCAAGTCATCGTGGATTATCTTCCTTATTCTGTACCACAGGTTAGTATAAAGTAGAAATAATTGATACAAACTATTATAAAGAGTTTAGAAAGTTGCTAGAGTAAACAGCTGACTGCAAAATGTTTGTTACAAAATGTGTTCTAGAGCATTTGAACATAAGCAAAATGGCTAATGCTAGCAAGCCTTAATGTATAGTTAATAGCATGAAGCTAGCTAATTAAAATATGTGAAATGTGTCTGGAAACAAATGGTTGATGTAATCATCTTATTATATCTGAAGTGTTGTTATTTTTGAAAGGAAGAATAAATCCAGAGGGTGAATATACGTCAAGTCATCGTGGATTGTCTTCCTTATTCTGTACCACAGGTTAGTACAAAGTAGAGATAATTTATATTTTAACGGCTGTAAAGAGTTTAGAAAGTTGCTAGAGTAAACAGCTGACTGCAAAATGTTTGTTACAAAATGTGTTGTAGAGCATTTGAACATAAGCGAAATGGCTAATGCTAGCAAGCCTTAATGTATAGTTAATAGCATGAAACAGGCTAATTGAAATATGTGAAATGTGTGTGGAAACAAATGGTTGATGTAATCATCTTATTATATCTGAAGTGTTGTTTTTTTTTGACAGGAAGAATAAATCCTGATGGTGAATATATGTCAAGTCATCGTGGATTGTCTTCCTTATTCTGTACCACAGGTTGTGGAGGGGCAACAGATGCATACCTTTCCTTTGATTGACCATTGGAAATGTGAGTACCAATATAAATAGCGTTTGCATTCAAGCTTCAGAATATTCAATAGTTGCAGTAATCAGGGTTTTTGTAAGGGATCATCCAAGAAAACCAAGGTGGGGTGAGAGCTCGGATTTTTTTGTTGAGCGCTACAGCAAGCCACTCTGTATTTTATGTCAGGCTTCTTTATCGCATTTCAAAGCTCCAAATCTTCACTTCAGCTCAGTCCATGCCAACATCGACCTGGAATTTACAATAAATCTGGCTGGTTGGCCACCCCCGGTTACTGTCGACTTAAAGGATTTTATTATTTTTTTGATGAAGCTTTAAACACAGGAAAATAAACAATTAAAGAGTTTCCCGTGGAAACACATCTTATTTCTTTTCTTCACTTCAATACATCCAACTCTGGCACATACAATAATTTCCATACTGCTTTCCAAAAAAAGGGCTGTACCTTTGCTTGTAATGCCAGGCTGCTCCCCCAGTAGCAGTTTTAGCCGCTTGGCGTGGATTTTACCCTGGTAGTGTGACTGTGCAACCACTGCTGATGTGAAGGACATGTTACACAGCGTGCAACATTTATTCTTGTCCACGTCACCCTCGTCGTTCCCCTACAGAGATACAACAACATGAGTCACGACAATACTACAACAGATTATTTCAGTAAGCCGATACAAGATCAAATATACACAGTCTCTCATGTCATGTCTCTGTTGTTTTATTTTATGACAGGGGTCTCAAACTCAATTTACTTGGGGGCCACTGGAGCTAGGGTCTGGGCGAGACTGGGCCGCATCAGGTTTTCCAAAAAAACCCAAAAAAACGCATTTATTAAAAACAGAAAAATGAATAAACTTTGCTTTGGTTTTGATTTTCTACAAGAAAAGCTCTGATAAAACATTCCACTGTTGCACAAAATAAGATGAAAAATAAATAAACAAATCAAGAATAAAGACAAATCAATCAATCTGTAATAAATAAATATAATAATAATAAAACGGCATATAATAAAAACTTAAGAAACCACATATAGTTGGTGGGTAGACAAATGATTTTTTTCAGATTAAAATGAACAAAGCATTATTAGAGCCCTGTAGACATGACAAAACACGACTATAGTCACATTTATACGCTTTTTATTTACAACATATTGCGCAACTGCAGGGTCTTGAGACACATGCTAACTCGCAAACTAGAGAGCTAGCGACCTAAACGGTAGCCTTCAAGTTATTTCCTTTAAACTTAAATAGCCAAAAACTTACCACTTCCACACGGATAGGGAGGATAACTATTAACAGTTATTTAACCTTTAACATGAACATGAATCAAACGTAATAATTTTTTCTGGGTACATGATACCATACAGCATCCATATCAAACTTGCGCGGGCCGCACTAACATTAAACTTTCATATCAAGGCGGGGGCCTCAAACTAAATATGCCATCTTTAACTGTGGTAACGTTGTGGAAGTAGCTTTGGTGACATATTTTCTCACAGGCAATTCATACTGTCTGTCCAACATTTGCAGCATTTCTCAAAATGTTGGCTTTTTAACTGTATTAAGCAGCATTTCTGATGCAGTATAGCATCGGTATAGCAATTTTTGTTTGAAAAATAAATAAACGAGACTAAGAAGTGTTTGACAAAAATGTGAATATTTCCCTTCTTTTTCCCTTTTAAATAAGCAACCTGTATTAGTATATTAAAAAAACAGCCATGAATGGATGATTATCACTGGGCTTTTTGTTGGGTGTCAGGCGTCAGGGGGTCCCCCTGTTTGGTAGCTGGCGACCAGCTGGACCAGTCCAGGGTGTACCCCGCCTCTCGCCCGAAGACAGCTGGGATAGGCTCCGGCATCCCGGTGACCCTCGTGAGGATAAGCGGTAGAAAATGAATGAATGACTTCATCTGCTTAATTGCATTGTTTCATGCGTATATTAAAGTGTACTTACTGCCTGAAGTAGCAGCTTTTCTGTATACTACACAGAAGTGTGTATTTGGAAAAAGCTTCACCAGGATGATGTCTATTTATAATTAGCCCTTCAGGCTGATAGCCAGTGTTTTCCACACCATTAGGTACCCAGCAATATCAGAAGGGGGGGTCAATGACACAACACTAATGAGGCTGGTAACTTAACTAATTATTATTTTAATGATAGAAACTATAAAAAAAAAAAAAAGCATTGGATTTCCATCTGTGTGCCCAGCTTTCGGAAGTGTTTGACTCGCAGTTAAGTTTCTTTGGTAAAACTTTCAAAGGGACTTTGTGTCACGGTGGCGCTTGAGAGCTTTGCGGTGCCACCCCAGGATGCAGAGAACAGGACCAAATGCAGGTAAAAATATTTATTGCTTGCATTTATTGGAAGAAGCACACACCTGAACTAAATAGACAGGAGAAATTAGGGACAGGTGTGGGTGATAAGCACAACCAAGGAAGGCAAGGCAAAACAGGAAGTCAAATACAAAACAAGAGCATCCAAAACGGAAACTAACATTAAACCGCTTTCTCGTGTATTAATTCTTGGTGTGATCCGTGGGTGCTGGGAAGCTCTTCCCACCGCTCCAGTGCATCACTGATGTGCTTAATGAGCTCACAAATGTGTTGGCTTACATGACAAATGAAAAAAATTACAGGTCACATTGAAGGTCAAATCTTATTTAATTAAACGTCACTTGGGCCTAATCTAGAACATACTGTGCAGTGTGAGAATATACAGTCTGTTCTGTGTATGTGTTTTCAATTGATCAATTTTTCAATAATATATGCAAAGAAGGGCGGCACGTCGGTCTAGTGGTTACCGCACATACCTCACAGCTAGGAGACCAGGGTTCAATTCCACCTTTGGCCATCTCTGTGTGGAGTTTGCATGTTCTCCCCGTGCATGCGTGGGTTTTCTCCGGGTACTCCGGTTTCCTCCCACATTCCAAAAACATGCTAGGTTAATTAGCCACTCCAAATTGTCCATAGGTATGAATGTGAGTGTGAATGGTTGTTTGTAAATGCTGTCTCTTTCTATTGAAATAAACCTGCCATAAAATCAAAGTATTTGTAAGGGAATCAAATAATTATTTCCTTTACTGTACAAACACCTCCTCCTCCACAATGTGTGGTAACAGAGACATGGTGCCGCACTGTGACTTTCTGACACACACAAACACACTTTGCCCATCCTTCTGTCCTTGTCACTGTCCTTTATTAGCACTTAACACACCAGCCAATGCATACTGTACCACTCCAGTGACAAAACAGCCACAGCAACATTAGAACATCTATTATTACTTCTAAGAAATAATAAAAAAAATCATGAAATTTTACAATAGACAAGGCATCCCATTTATTCCAGCAATACAATGATAATGAAAGATTAATAATTAGGGAAGAGCGAGTACAATAAGTTGCACTGCTCCTTGAGGGGACAGCTTTGGTCTACGTCAGGGGTGTCAAACTCATGCCATGGAGGGCCGAGACGCTACATGTTTTCTTTCCAGCCGGTCACTAAAGCAGGGGATTTGAACGATTAACCCTCCTTTGGTTTGAGGGAAGGACCTGTCAATGAAATCACCTGCTGGAGAAACTGGTTGGAAAGAAAACCTGCACTGCTTCGGCTCTCTGTCGACACATGTGGTCTACGTAGTCTGTCTGGACTGGGTGGATCTTGACCTGCCTTTATGCATGGCAAAAAACTTGCCTTTTTGTGGCCGTCCACTCACATATATCTCCCTTGCGGCATGCGTACAAGAAATAGGACAGTCGACTACAAGGATATCCCTCCAAAGAAAGGACAAAAAGGCTTGCCTCTGAGCAGTAGACACAGTAGTCTATTTGTGTGCATGCAAAGGATGGCATGTGTATGAGTGTGTGGTCACTACTTCATACACACAGACACACAAACTAAATGTGAAAGTGTCAACAATTTGTGTGCAAAAGTACAGTTTCATGTAGAGCAAGAGCGCCACAGATGCAGTGTTCTCACTGAAAGTCCTGATAGAGAAGCACGGAGAAGGACAGACCGAGTTACATTGTGTCTCTGTGGATGAAATCCTTTTGTTTTTGTTCATCTCTGTTATATTTGCATTCTTTCCAATTCCTTTCAAGATCACATGCTGTCCAATACAGCCAAGATTTGAGCTGTGGCTTTCCGTAATCCCCGTCGAATTAGTATGATGTTGTCGTTTTGGCCCTGTGGGAGTGGAGGCATTGAATGGAAAGTTCTTCCCATTTCTTTATCGTTTGGATTGACCACCTCCGCTCAGCCCCAAGCACAGTGGGTACTCTTCCTGGCCAGATTCAACTTACCCTAACCTTACAAACCAGGCTCCCAGAATACCAGAACACAACATAATCATACCTGTGACCCCAATAATCATTGCTTCTAGTGGGAAACCACTCGGAAAACCGAGTGATGGACACCATTAACCAACCAAGTTTACTGCCCTCCAGCTCTCTTCTAAGTCATCTCTGGACGGAGGTTCTCCCGTGAGCCCACGAAGCCAAGCAGCCAGGACCCAGCCTATCCTACATCTTCCTGGCATCCCTTGTCTAAAAGACCCTTATCAAGCTGTGTAGACCACTTCCAGTTTGACTTCAGGCTACCATCCTGAGTCCAATGGCCCGACAGTGTGGGCCAGCAAGGACTTGGAGGCAGTCTCAAATTCCCTGACTAGCTCAGAATTTAGACGTCCAGTTAAAATTCCTTGTCTTTGAAACTCAGCAAAGACTAGCGGGCTCACACAGTCAAGGTTATCTTGGACATGAGAAAAAGGGACGGGGATTTCCAGTTCCTGGTCATCGGGAGACTTATGGTCCTGACCACATCTGTGGGTGTCTTGTTCTTCATCATTCCATCTTTTAGGCACATTTGTGAGCCTTTATGGCATGTACTCCTCTTTCCTCATCTTTCCTTCATTATAGTGCATTCTGCCTGATGTTTTTTGTTACATTGACGTACAATCTCTTTTGAAAACCATTGCACAAGAAATTTAGAGGATATGCATACATTGTGTGTATTACATACCCTAAATTTTCTCCAAACATGTATAGAAAATATTGCAATTTAGACATGGAAAGGGAGTATCTACAGTAATTCAAATGTGAGTCTGTCAAGTGTGCAATCTGTTCGAAAGTGCTCAAGGAGAGGTTAGGGCAATGAAGCATACGACTGTAGTCACTTCTTGTTCTGTCAAGGCAGCGTGGAACAGTGGAACACCTGTGCCATCCCAGTCAGGCTGCTCCATCTCCCTACCAGGGCACACTGACAAGGCCGGAGGCTTGATTTAATGCAAAGGGGCAAATGAATGAACTGAAAGGCAAACACTGAGTCAACCGACCTCATCATTCTGCACAGATGACCGTTTACAATGCATATGTTTATTTTTGGTTGATGAAGTACTAAAACACGCAATGACTAACAATACGAGACAATCTTTGCTTTCAAGAAAGAATGACGGGAGGTTGGTAATAAATTAATCCCTCTGAGTTTATTGGGTAAAAGTGCTCAAATGTGCTTGAAAAACACCAAAGCCGACACAGAAACCAATGACTGAAGATTGTAAATAGACACTGAACAAAAGACAATGTCCCTGTTGACTGTCCTCCAGATTATTATTGCAACAACATCAAGTAGGGTATTTCTTCATTATGGGCTTGCTCAGTAATGCAAGCCCCATAGACAGCTGCTAAGTTAGCATGTTAGCATTTAAGCTAATTTACTCATGTCTACAGTCAAATACACACATGGCACGATGTAGGGATGTTATAGGACGACCTTGGCACTTTCTAAACTTGAGGCTCTCTTGCTAGGTGCTAGCATGATGACTGTTAGCATTTTAGCATTTTAAATAATTTACTCATGTCTAAAGGCAAATATACACATGGTATGATGTGGGGACACTATCGGACTGCCTGGACACTTTTGGGACTTGAGGCTGTCTTGCTAGGTGCTAGCATGATGACTGTTAGCATGTTAGCATTTTATCTAATTTACTCATGTCTAAAGGCAAATAGACACATGGCATGATGTGGGGACATTATGGGACTGCATCAACTTTTCGGGACCTGAGGCTGTCTTGCTAGGTGCTAGCATGATGACTGTTAGCATGTTAGCATTTTATCTAATTTACTCATGTCTAAAGGCAAATATACACATGGTATGATGTGGGGACACTATCGGACTGCCTGGACACTTTTGGGACTTGAGGCTGTCTTGCTAGGTGCTAGCATGATGACTGTTAGCATGTTAGCATTTTATCTAATTTACTCATGTCTAAAGGCAAATAGACACATGGCATAATGTGGGGACATTATGGGACTGCATCAACTTTTCGGGACCTGAGGCTGTCTTGCTAGGTGCTAGCATGGTAGCCGTTGAGTGGTTAGCGCGTAGACCTCACAGCTAGGAGACCAGGGTTCAATTCCACCTTCAGCCATCATCAATGTGGAGTTTGCATGTTCTCCCCGTGCATGTGTGGGTTTTCTCCGGGTACTCCGGTTTCCTCCCACATTCCAAAAACATGCTAGGTTAATTAGCCACTCCAAATTGTCCATAGGTATGAATGTGAGTGTGAATGGTTGCTTGTCTATATGTGCCCTGTGATTGGCTGGCCACCAGTCCACAGTGTACCCCGCCTCTCGCCTGAAGACAGCTAGGATAGGCTCCAGCACCCCCTGTGACCCTCGTGAGGAAAAGCGGAAGAAAATGAATGAATGAATGAATAAATAATCCTTGAAAAATCCCTTACCACAGTTGGATCTGGAACCAATTATCCGCAATAAACGAGGGATTTCTGTATTTGTTTTGTATTTACAATTTTTGTAGCAGTTGGAATAGTTACTCATAGTAATAGTTAATAATAAAAACAGCACAATAATGCTTGTGCTGTTTTTTTTCTGGGTACCTTGTCCTACTCTATACTAATATATAGAATATAGAATTCACCAATACAGTAAAATTCTGTATCCACTCCAAAATGACCAAAATCACCACACAGACTGGATGAGAGCAGGTCATCACAGCAACTCGAATGACCGGCAGCGTGTACAGTTGTCACATGTAATCAAGTCAAACGGGTCCAGACGCTGGGCCATGCCAGAATGTACACACTGTTTCCGTCTCTGGAGGCAGTGCGGCTGTGCGTATTTTTAGACAATGCCACCTTATATGCACAGCCTGGTCGCATCACATCTGTGTCGTCTTACAGGGGGAGGTCTCCCCCTCCCATCCAGAAATGTGCCTTTTTAACAAGGGCCCAAATTGAGACTGGAAACAAAACATATTCCGTTAATAACTACATATGCAGTAGACTTTGGTGTGAGTTATGTTCCACGCCTAAGAGGAAATGGTGGAAATTCATACGCACATAAAAATGCTTATTTTTAACACATAGTGTACCCCATACCGATCCAAACCCTCCTGTTAGTTTGGTGGTCTGAAACTACCAGACACATTATTATATACATTATGATTATATTATTTACATTATTATTATACATTTACATTTTACACATTATTAATTATTTTAAAAGTACGATAAAAAAATATGGCTGATTATTTTCTACTATCCTACTCTTTTGCATCAGTTAACACAAGAATACAACATTGTAGCGTTTATAGCAGGGGTCTCAAACATGCGGCCCGCGGGCCAAATGTGGCCCGCAGGACACTATTTTGAGGCCCCCGCCTTGATATGAAAGTTAAAAAAATATATATATATATATTTAAAAAAGTTATCCTCCCTATCCGTGTGGAAGTGGTAAGTTTTTGGGTATTTAAGTTAAAAGGAAATAACTTGAAGGCTACCGTTTAGGTCGCTAGCTCTCTAGTTTGCGAGTTAGCGAGTTAGCATGTGTCTCAAGACCCTGCAGTTGCGCAATATGTTGTAAATAAAAAGAGTATAAATGTGACTATAGTCGTGTTTTGTCATGTCTACAGGGCTCTAATAATGCTTTGTTCATTTTAATCTGAAAAAAATCATGTCTACCCACCAACTATATGTGCTTTCTCAAGTTTTTATTATTTGCCGTTTTATTATTATTATTACATTTATTTATTACTGATTGATTGATTTTCTTTTCTCCAGTGGCCCCCAGGTAAATTGAGTTTGAGACCCTTGGTTTATAGGCTATCAGAAAAGTGGAAAAAGCATAATCGGTCCCCTTTCTAGAGGAAAAATATTGGGGAAACATGAATAAAACAAAACCAAAAATGTAATCATTGTTTGAGTATTAAACTTAAGCCTTTTTATGTGATAGAATTTAGTGCTAGGCTGCACGGCGGTCGAGTGGTTAACAGCTAGGAGACCAGGGTTCAATTCCACCCTCTCTGTGTGGAGTTTGCATGTTCTCCCCGTGCATGTGTGGGTTTTCTCCGGGTACTCCGGTTTCCTCCCACATTCCAAAAAAAACATGCTAGGTTAATTAGCCACTCCAAATTGTCCATAGGTATGAATGTGAGTGTGAATGGTTGTTTGTCTATATGTGCCCTGTGATTGGCTGGCGCCTCTCGCCCGAAGACAGCTCGGATAGGCTCCAGCACCCCCGCGACCCTTGTGAGAATAAGCGGTAGAAAACGAATGAATGAAGTATATTAAGTATGGCTAAGTCAACAATACTAGCTGTTTATTTCAGTTTAATCTCAGTTGACCCTTTTGCATGAATTTATTATCCCCTGTGTTTGACCTAAAACATTTTACATTAACATTTGTGCCTCGTTTACATGATCCAAATACATAATGGATGACATGCCACCAATCATTACTGCAAATAGTTAACTCAGAAAAATGCAAAAGCCGCCACAGCAGAAGGGAATTACTCTCTGTTGATCCCAGCAAACATTCAACTCCCCTTAGGGAGAGATATCATACCCAAAATTGATCAAATTTAAATAGCAGTAATGGTTTCTACTAGCTTCAAACTACAGTACATCTCATGCAAGTCCATAGAATTCTTGGTAGAATTACATACCATGTTGCAGGAATAGGACGACTAAGTTGGTTTGTGCCAATCTATTCATCCGTCAGTCACAACATTTATACTATAGGGATGTCCGATATTGGCTTTTTTGACGATAACCGATATGCCGATTATCTATACGGCCAATATACATTACATAACCAAAACCTGCCGTGACTCACATATGAGTGCCATCCCATTGGGAACCCATTGGGTTCAATATGATGTCGGTCCATCTTTTGCAGCTATTACGGTTTCAACTCTTCTGGGAAGGCTGTCCACAAGGTTGAGTGGTGTGTTTATCGGAATTTTTGACCATTCTTCCAAAAGCACATTGGTGAGGTCACACCAATGTTGGTGGAGAACGCTTGGCTCTGAGTCTCCGCTCCAATACATCCCGAAGTTGTTCCCGAAGATCGGGTTCAGGTCAGGAAGGGGCCCGCTCCAAACTGTTCCCACAAGATTGGGAGAGCATGGAATTGTCCAAAGTGTTTTGTTATCCTGAAGCATTCAAAGTTCCTTTCATTGGAACTAAGCGGCCAAGCCCAACTCCTGAAAAACAACCCCACACCATAATTCCTCCTCCACCAAATTTCACACTCAGCACAATGCAGTCCCAAATGTACCGTTCTCCTGGCAACCTCCAAACCCAGACTCGTCCATCAGATTGCCAGATTGGAAAGGCGTGATTCATCACTCCAGAGAACATGTCTCCACTGCTCCATAGTCCAGTAGCGGCGTGTTTTACACCACTGCATCCGGCGCTTTGGATTGCACTTAGTGATGTATGGCTTGGATGTAGCTGCTCGGCCATGGAAAGCCATTCCATGGGGCTCTCCGTGTACTGTACTTGGGCTAATCTCAAGGTCACATCAAGTTTGGAGCTCTGTAGCAACTGACTGTGCAGGAAGTCGACAACCTCTATAGCATGTCAGCTATTCTGACAGTGACAGTAAAAAAAGACCATGAACAGAAAAAGTCTTCACGTGAATCTGGAAACTGACATGAGACACATGTTTCTCGGAGAGTACAGACCAAGCGTGGATACGATGGACTTGATGTATATTTCATAAATAACTCACATTGTCTGTTCTGAGCTTCTTGGCAGGACAGCCTCCATCCACAGGATGTAGCATGTAATACAGCCGAACTTTATTGGCATGTTTCCGACTCTGGAAGAAAGACAAGAAAACATGTTATGATAATACAAGATGACCTTATGTCCGTCTTTAATGATTTACACGGTGTGTTCTACACTGTAAACAGTGCGTAGCTTTTATACTTATGTTTGTAACGCCACACTTCATTTCACCTTGCCAATTGGTGTTATATTACACCAGAGGACACACAATTAGTGGGTGTGTTAAAATTGAACAGTCATGCTTTCTTGCTCCCGGCTCCCGGCTCAACAAAGGCTTTTTAATCAGGTGTGTAATAGAATTTAGTAAATGTTCTTAAAAGGTAAAACAATACCATGGAAGCGACATAGCCACCATCCTCTAAAGCTTTGAATAAGTAAATACATCAAATGTACTACTGTATGCATTTAGAATAAAATGAGCTGGAGACAGTGGCAGACATGCAGACTGAACCCTAGACTGGTTACCAGTCAGTCACTGGGTTGATAAATATTTAGTTGAAATATAGTACAGAGTGATTATTTATTTTTGATAGACCAAAAGCCACAACACAACATCAAAAAACTATTTCCAAGAATTCCTGCACTATGTATGCTCAGGGTGTATCGCAGGGGTCGCCAACCACCAGGCCACGGCCCAGTACCGGTTTTCAGAACTTTGTGCAGCTTTGTGATGGAGGTGAAAAAATTTGTCAGTTTATTATTTTATATTTTCCCCATTTTTGCTGTTTTTCAAAAATTTTCAGCTTTCTTTTTCATTCATTTTCTACCGCTTCTCCTCACGAGGGAGCCTATCCCAGCTGTCTTCGGGCGAGAGTACACCCTGGACTGGTGGCCAGCCAATCATAGGGCACATATAGACAAACAACCATTCACACTCACATTCATACCTATGGACAATTTGGAGTGGCCAATTAACCTAGCATGTTTTTGGAATGTGGGAGGAAACCGGAGTACCCGGAGAAAACCCACGCATGCACGGGGAGAACATGCAAACTCCACACAGAGATGGCCGAGGGTGGAATTGAACCCTGGTCTTCTAGCTGTGAGGTCTGCGCGCTGACTTCAGTTATTATACATGGCAAATGTGGCATTGAGTATTGCACAAATGCCCTTGAGCAACCACAAAGGAGAACCAGTGTGAAATGTTCAGAAGATGCCATCATTGTGGCCAAATGTCTACGCCAGTGGTCTCAAACACGCGGGCCAAATGTGGCCCGCAGGACACTAGTTTGAGGCCCCCGCCTTGATATGAAAGTTTAATGTATGGATGCTGTATGGTATCATGTACCCAGAAAAAATTATTACGTTTGATTAATGTTCATGTTAAAGGTTAAATAACTGTTAATAGTTATCCTCCCTATCCGTGTGGAAGTGGTAAGTTTTTGGCGATTTAAGTTTAAAGGAAATAACTTGGAGGCTACCGTTTAGGTCGCTAGCTCTCTAGTTTGTGAGTGGCCAATTAACCTAGCATGTTTTTTGGAATGTGGGAGGAAACCGGAGAAAACACACGCGTGAACGGGGAGAACATGCAAACTCGAGGGTGGAATCAAACTCGGGTCTCCTAGCTGTGATGCGAATCACTCGTCGTGCAGCCCTAATATTAAACATCAATATGTCAAATAAACATCATTTTATGCCTGAGATGGGTTAATTGGATGGACATTACTATTATGTGAAAAATCTCCATTATTGTGGAATATTATTCTTGCGAAACACATCTTTAAATTCATTTTGATTACATAATTGGGAGATTTGCATCTTGTGATCTGCGAGGGAGTGGCCTCATTAAAGAAGGGATCACTCAAATAAATGTTCTTACTTCCACTTGCTGCCTGAAATGGGACTGAAGCGATAATTAGAGCTCGTGCAGCATGTGTCTTCTTACAAGCTTGGCATTGATCGCCGAGGGTCTGATATTGGAGCCATGTCAGGGGAAATAATTGAGAGGCCAGATTAGTTTATCTGAAAATGAATCTGATTTACAAGAAAGACTGATTGCCGACTTGTTTGTCGAGATGTCCTACAGACTGAGGGGGGGGGGGGGATTGAGAGAAAGACAGCAGGAATTAGTAAGAATTAGAGTTTTCATATTGTCATTCCAACGTACAGATGAGGGAACTTTCATTTGCAGATCTTCCCAAGGACTGAATAGATGAGGGTAAGGATGCAGTTTCCTGATAAGTCTGACCTAGATCTGCTTGAATTTGGGGAACGAGGACATCGAGAAGGCAGAGAAAAAAAAGGCTTATTTGACAGCATTTGCTAGGTCGACCAATACTTGGAACAATGGGAAAGTCCAAGAACCTCCATCTCTAAACAAGTTCAGATTCCCTGATTGTTGTTTGTCCGCTGGGATAGGCTCCAGCACCCCCACGACCCTCGTGAGAATAAGCGGTAGAAAATAAATGAATGAATGAGTATTTAGAGCAGGGGTCTCAAACACGCGGCCCGCGGGCCAAATGTGTCCCGCAGGACACTAGTTTGAGGCCCCCGCCTTGATATGAAAGTTTAATGTTAGTGCGGCCCGCGCAAGTTTGATATGGATGCTGTATGGTATCATGTACCCAGAAAAAATTATTACGTTTGATTAATGTTCATGTTAAAGGTTAAATCACTGTTAATAGTTATCCTCCCTATCCGTGTGGAAGTGGTAAGTTTTTGGCTATTTAAGTTTAAAGGAAATAACTTGAAGGCTACCGCTTAGGTCGCTAGCTCTCTAGTTTGCGAGTTAGCATGTGTCTCAAGACCCTGCAGTTGCGCAATATGTTGTAAATAAAAAGAGTATAAATGTGACTATAGTCGTGTTTTGTCATGTCTACAGGGCTCTAATAATGCTTTGTTCATTTTAATCTGAAAAAAATCATTTGTCTACCGACCAACTATATGTGGTTTCTTAAGTTTTTATTATTTGCCGTTTTATTATTATTATTATATTTATTTATTACTGATTGATTGATTTTCTTTATTTATTTTTCATCTTATTTTGTGCAGAAAAATAAAAATGAAGATATTTGAGAACAGTGGAATGTTTTATCAGAGCTTTTATTGTAGAAAATCGGAACCAAAGCACTGAAAAAGTTTGTATATTTTTCTGTTTTTAATAAATGCGTTTTTTTTTTCCTGAAAACCTGATGCGGCCCAGCCTTGCCTAGACCCTAGCTCCAGTAGCCCCCAGGTAAATTGAGTTTGAGACCCCTTATTTAGAGCCTTGTCCACAAGAATCACACATCAAGTCTGAGTTGAGAAATCCCCTCAATTTCAGTTGACCGCTTAACGAGCCAAACCAGTCGAAAACCAATTATGTCAACGATACCCAACCCGAGTCATCATCAACGCATTTATTTGAAGTTTTGCCAACAGAGTTGACCGTCAATTCCGCCTAACATGTGCTGACCAAACTAGTTAACAACAAATGTGGAAAACTGTGTCTGCTTACTCGCGCTGTTTTCTTATGTGTTTGTGCTAACAGTGCAACACTAAGCCACTGCTGCATGTACCACCGTAAGGCGTGTCAATCACAGGCATTGAATGGCGAGCCAAATGGAAGCTAATTTGCTGATAGGACTGTATGAATGTAAATGAGTTTATTTATGAGGAGGAGGTCGTAATTTAAATGTGAAATAAAACCAACCTGAAGACGCATACCTCATCCAAAAATGATAACTGCCTCCAATTTGCCACATACCAAAAACTGCCTTTGAGTAATGTTGATACATTTATTTATTAGGGATGAGCCGGATACTCTTTTTAGATGAGTATCCGTTACGAATAATGCATTTTTTGCAAAGTACGAGCATGAAACGAGTACAGCTTATCATTATCCGTAATCACGATGAAGGGAAATCCTCATTGGGTGACTATTTATGTATTTATTATTTATTCACTCTTTACGCCCTGGGAAGCCAGTCTCACACAGCGACCGCTCCTCCCTCGACTGATTTGCTCGAGCCGGAGAGAGGAGACATGTCTCTCGCTCTTTCAAACACAGACACAATACAGACGGCGACGCTCTGCTGGCTTGGCTCCAGCTGACATTCTCTATTTCACTCCATTTCAGTCTGGATGATATTTAAAGTTGCAGAGTCGCTTGTGTCGTATTGGTCACTGACTCTTGTTTTAGGATTTTTTTAACAGTCACTGTCTGTTTCATTCATTTTTTTCCTCAGCTTAATTCTAATTTTGCTGGTGAATCAATTGGAAAACTTTGCTCGTAGTACTGAACGCAGTACATTAGAGAAAAATACAGTGAACAAGGCTGACAGATTATTACCGTTTGCCATCACTTGATCAAACTCCATGTGCAATATATTAAGTCAGGGGTCTCAAACTCAATTTACCTGGGGGCCAAAGGAGCTAGGGTCTGGGCAAGGCTGGGCCGCATCAGGTTTTCCCCCCAAAAAAACAAAAAAAAAACGCATTTATTAAAAACAGAAAAATATACAAACTTTTTCAGTGCTTTAGTTCCGATTTTCTACAATAAAAGCTCTGATAAAACATTCCACTGTTTTCAAATATCTTAATTTTTATTTTTCTGCACAAATTAAGATGAAAAATAAATAAAGAAAATCAATCAATCAGTAATAAATAAATATAATAATAAAACGGCAAATAATAAAAACTTAAGAAACCACATATAGTTGGTGGGTAGACAAATGATTTTTTTCAGATTAAAATGAACAAAGCATTATTAGAGCCCTGTAGACATGACAAAACACGACTATAGTCACATTTATACTCTTTTTATTAACAACATATTGCGCAACTGCAGGGTCTTGAGACACATGCTAACTCGCAAACTAGAGATCTAGTGACCTAAACGGTAGCCTTCAAGTTATTTCCTTTAAACTTAAATAGCCAAAAACTTACCACTTCCACACGGATAGGGAGGATAACTATTAACAGTTATTTAACCTTTAACATAAACATGAATCAAACGTAATAATTTTTTCTGGGTACATGATACCATACAGCATCCATATCAAACTTGCGCGGGCCGCACTAACATTAAACTTTCATATCAAGGCGGGGGCCTCAAACTAGTGTCCTGCGGGCCACATTTGGCCCGCGGACCGCGTGTTTGAGACCCCCACTCTAAGTGCAATATATTAAGTTCTAAGTGAAGTATTTCTATAATGCCTCATATTAACTCACTCGCAAGATCTCATAGTGTATAGACTGGTCATATATTTCATCTCATTTCATATTATCTGCATACTGTATTTGTATAAAACTCTGGGTAAAATTGTTGATTTGTTAATACTTGGGTTGTTTATATTGTTGATTTTCTTATATTGTGTATTTTGTACTTATACCCTTAAACTTATACCCAGGTTAGCTTTGCTGTTGATTATGTTTTCCATTCTCCAGTAAAGGTTCTTTACGTTTTCAAACTCTTCAATTATAAGCACATACGATGATGATAATTTGTGTCAGTAACAGAAAAGGCAAATATTTCCATCCCATTAATTCCCAAGCCAATAAAAATGATGGTAGATTGTTGACGTCATCATTCATACCAAATCTATAACCTCTTATGCACCCCAGACCCATTGCAGCTATTAGGAGACCTCACGGGGCTAATGATCCATCCATGGGAAATCATAAATAGGAGATCATAGAAATGAGTTTTTTTATCTGCATATGACAGGTTTCACTTGCAAGAGACTGCAGCTGTGACCAATGTGGGCTGCAGTGACTCTGCCTAAATTGTGTTCTGACTGTGCTGATGTAGGTTATCTGCAAAAACAACATACTTTGGGCATGAAGTGTTCACTTAATCAGTGTCATTATTTTGAGCGGCTGTGTTCCATTACTTGTGACCGAGTCTTGCAGATACACACAAGTGAAAGCCTTTGTTTAGACAGCCATTGTTTTTTTTTTTTTTTTTTTAAATCCAATTGAGACCCATGTTTTAGACGTCGTATACAGGAGGTCCTCAGGCTACGTTTAGGTTCCGTTCTAATGATGATCATGTAAGTCCAGTTTTAGTGTAAGATGGAACTCATCGTTCCTACTGTACACAGAACACATAAAGAACATATAAATTATAGCAATAAAAAGATTCATGCCTGGGGACGAGGACGGGTCAATAATGACACCACAAGATGTGGTTTAGATTTAGATGGCACATCCCAAAAAAATTGCTTTTTTCCTACAGAAAACATTTCAGCAATTATTTATAAACACATACGCGACCATACAGGTATCAAAAACCCACAATTTTTATATCTTTATGTCTGAGTCACCAATGAATCTTTTTGCCACGTGATTGGCTGGTGACCAGTCCAGGCTGAACCGTGGCTATCGCCCAATCTCACCTGGGATAGGCTCCAACCTACGACCCTAATCAGGATAAGCGTTATAGAAAAAATGTGTATGGATGTATTCAATAAATGTATGAGGAATATTACGGGTATATGCTGGATGGGATGTCGGAGCTGGGAATGACGTCACAGCTTTGTTCTGCAAAAACGTTCTCCAATGAGCATTGTGCAAACGGGTTAAAATAAACATAACATAACAAGGTTAGCTACAGGTTAGGCAGTCGACACATCAAGGGACTCAAACCCTTGCTGTGGACCGACTTATGTGGAGTCAGCAGCTCTTCACGGCGCCTCTGACTGGCCTCGGACCGATGAATGGGGCCGTGTGGGTTGTGGTTCTGGGTGCTGGAGCAAGAATATTTGGCTACATCATGTGCTATCTGGGTTGCATGGCCCAGTGGTTAGCGTGCAGACCTCAGAGCTAGGAGACCAGGGTTCAATTCCACTCTCGGCCATCTCTGTGTGGAGTTTGCATGTTCTCCCCGTGCATGCGTGGGTTTTCTCCGGGTACTCCGGCTTCCTCCCACATTCCAAAAACATGCTAGGTGCTAACATATATATATATATATGTTGACTATGTTGGGTAATATGAGGGTAAAGGTGATTATAACATGCTAGGTTAATTAGCCACTCCAAATTGTCCATAGGTATGAATGTGAGTGTGAATGGTTGTTTGTCTATATGTGCCCTGTGATTGGCTGGCCACCAGTCCGGGGTGTACCCCGCCTCTCACCCGAAGACAGCTGGGATAGGCTCCACCACCCCCGTGACCCTCGTGAGGAAAAAGCGGTAGAAAATGAATGAATGAATTATTGGAGCCTCTAGACATGAAATAGCACCCCTATAGTCACCTTTATCCGGAACAATGAGCCAGGAAAACTATGCTGCTATTCTGGAACTCGGAAATCCAGACTTCTGGCGCAGCAATAAACTTGTGTTGTCAGTGAACAATTGTGACTGAAAAGAGATTTATTGTACATTGACCCAAAAGTGTCTGGTCAGAGGGAACACACTGCTTCAAACTGTAAAAAGACTAATTGTTTTCACTACTCCAGACTACCATACCTTCTCTACCGCTGACCTTACCGCTCTCATATGGCTCCAAAATCATCCCCTTAGCCCTGGCTGTCATTTTCAAACCCACCCTCGCCTTTCTTCCGCTTGCCAAGCCAATCACAAAAACCTTTGACCCAAACATTCTGCAACAGAAAACCACATCCATTCCTTCGTTACATCCAGTGATGCAGCCTTGGTACATCCGTGGTACCACTTCCAAGGTTCACTGAGTCCTGCAAGCCTCAAATAATTCAAGTCCTATCTTCATCTCAGAAGGTTCTCTCATCTCGAACTGTGCATACTTCTTGCACTTCAAGTACAAAACTTGTAATGGCTAAGATTTTTAAGTTGGTATTCTCTCATTGCGGATCACATCAGTACTGTCCTAAAAAGCTACTCTGTCACCCCGTTTCTGTTGAGATGTCTATCTCATCTGTCCATCCACCCATTTTCTATACTGCTTATCCTCATTAGGGTCTGCTTGAGCCTATCCCACCTGACTTCAGTTGACACCCTTGCTAGTATAGACAAAACAACCATTCACACACAGACAAATTTAAAGTCACCAATTAACCTAGCATGTTTTTGGAATGTGGGAGGAAACCGGAATACTCTGAGAAAACCCACTCATGCACGGGGAGAACATGCAAACTCCACACAGAGATGCCTAGAGATTCAAACCCAAATCCTTCCGATTCTCTGACTGTGCGAGTTATTGTGTGTAGCTGCTCTACAGGAGAGCACAACTCAATGCAAAGGTTTATATTGAGTTTGGCTCCTGCCAAACCAAGAGCTCGGCACAGTATTGAAATGATTAGTAGCAGCTGTGAAGTAAAGGAGATGTCATGAGATTGGCCATAAATTAGGTGCACCACTGTGTAAGCCACAGTGCATTGTAGTGTCATAGCCCAAATAAACATTTCATCACCCAACATTTGTGGGTTGATAAAATAACGGTTTTTAGAGTATATAGGTCTGCTTTAAATGATCAACTTAATGTTTATGTCTATCTACATTATGGTCTGTTTTATTTAGATTTGTGTTGGATACTGTGTAGCCAACATGCTAACCATTGGGCCACCGTGCAGCCACATGTACGACATTCTGCCTTATTTATTAGGTACTATTAATTGTTTTTGCAAATGTGCTAAACATTGCTTGTATTTAGTCGGAACAAATGTGTGCATTGGAGTTAAATTTAGAATGTGATTTAATTAACCTCATTACCCGAGAGATGTTGCTTTGTCTATGCTGACAATGTGATGTGTGTTAACTAAGCCCGAATACTAGTAGTGAGCTGCTGTGATTGACTAATCCTCGCCTCCCCAAATCAATAACTGTAATGGTCAAACTGAGTGGTCACGGAAAATGCTGATTAGGTCGTCAATAGCTGTCACACTCTCACTGCCAAAGCCGGATGTCATCCATCCATTTTCTATACCGCTTATCCTCACTAGGGTAGCGGGGGGATGCTGAAGGCTATCAAGCCGGATGCTGAGAAGCTAAATACAACAGAACATAATGTAGATAGACATAAACATTAGGTTTATCATTTAAAGCAGAGCATTGACCTGGGATTTGGGCTATGACACTACAACTGCACTGTGGCTTACACAGTGGTGCACCTAATTTATGGCCATGTTCTAATCTCATGACATCTTTACTTCACAACTGCTACTAATCATTTCAATACTGTGCTGAGCTCTTGGTTTGGCAGGAGCCAAACTCAATATAAACCTTTGCATTGAGTTGTGCTCTCCTATAGAGCCGCTACACACAATAACCCGCACAGGAAACTTTTTAGATCTTCCAGAATCTGCACCTATTCCAGCTGTAGTTCCTTGGATTTGTGCTTCCCGCCAAAACAGCCTGTTTTAATGTATTCCACTCATGGCCCACCTTCCAGCACCTTCTGAAACCGAGTGTTTTAAGCCATCCCAAACTTCCAAACTATCAGGGCTCACTTCCAAATGTGCAAATCTCATTATCTGAAACTTTGGCATAATTTAACACAAGAACACAACATTCTAACTACATTTATAGGTCAGAAAAGTGGAGAATTGTGCCTTTTTCACATTTGAAAATACTGTAAAAATGTCACTTACAGAATCGGCTTCTTTATTATATAATGAAAGATTAAAGTCTGCATCAAATTTAATCCATTAATACAATTGAATCGTATTAAATTCAATTGTATTGTTTGTACACTGCATCAAATTGTATGTTTTTTAAATATCGTTGTTCAATCGTATCTTAAGCGGTGATTAAATGCCATAAAATGTGAGTTAACTCTGGACAACATGTGATTAATCATGTGAGCAAACGATTAATCACTTAATCAATTAATTTTTTAAAATTCATTTTAATCGATTGACAGCCCTAATATACTGTATATACACATACCAACAATGTTCTTTCCTATCCTACCTCAAAGTCAAAAGGCACCATCCTGAGATAATGGCCGGATGAGAACAGAGCTCATTTTGTGCAAAGAAAGTCATTCCACTGTATATGATGATGTACTATAATGTCCCACTTTGAAAGTGCTGTCGTTGAAATAGCTCCTCTCTTTCTGAACTGTGGAACAGCTCAAACCCATCGACAGATTTTTCTCACTTTGCATTGCCCTTCGAGTTAATGAAACGCAGTTAGTAAGAGAAAGTGGACACACAGCGCAATAATAGGACAAATGTTATTATCACACAGAGTAGCTTTGAAAATAGGAAGACAGGCGCAATTGTACTCAGTTTACCAGTCGTGTGCAGTGCATTTGGTACCCAGCTTGTTACCACCACTATCACTAATCAGTACGGCTGTACTGTAGTATGTAGTATCGGGGTCACCAACCTTTTTGAGGCCGAGGGCTACTTTGTGAGCACGGATAGTATGAAGGGCTACATGACCTGTTTGTAGTAACCAAAATGACAAAACTGCACGGATCGCTTCTTAGTAATCAGAACAAAAGGAATAGTAGTAGCACAATGTGAAGCGGCTGCTCACATATCAATGTTAATTATTTTCCGCAATAATGGTCACAAAACATTTTTTAACAAGAAACATTTATGTGCTCACATATTTGAAAGACACATACATTTTTCTTCAAAATACGTAAAGAAAAATTCTTCTTCCCAATCACTGTGGAAAATGTAAGTCCTTTTTCGCTTTTCTGCCATGTTTTTTGGGGCTAAACTGCACGAGTAAGCTAACTCCTCATCACCGCTGCACTATATCGGAAAAGCGGTTAGCGAACACGTGCGCACACATGAACTTTGACTTGAGGTAAGAGTTTGTTATAAAATATATATTTTTTTAATTTTTGATGTTATAAAACGATTAAAAAATACATTAATGTAAGCAATTCTGATTCAAAATTTAAAGCACAAAATAACAATGATAATTTGTGACCAGTTAAGTGGTCCACGTGGGCGCATGGGCGCCCGCGGGCACAGCGTTGGTGACCCCTGATGTAGTATATGTACTGTAGTATGGCTTGTACGGATCTCCCGTACGAGCCGTTGCTAGCAAGTAAACAAAGGAAAGAGAGTTTTGCTGGCGCTCTGTGACATCACAAAGGGGCAGTTTTACCACGCCTTTTGAAACCGAGCCTTTTGAGCCATCTCAAACGTCTTTTAGGACTCACTTCCAAATGCACAAAGCTCATTATCTGAAACTTTGGCATCAGTTTAACACGAGAATACAACATTCTAACTACATTTATAGGTCAGAAAAGTGGAAAAAGCATAATAGGTAAATAAGATGACAGGGTGCAATGACTATACTACATTTCCCATATTTCCCATTTCGCCCACTAGATTGCAGCGTACCCACATCAACGCACATCAAACAAGTGGAACTGGAGATAAAATGATCCCAAAAGAGCAAAAGTCATACGGATGGAAGGTTATTTCAAGAAAGATGAGAAGGTAAGTTACATATACGTATGTGTTTCAAGGAGAAAACAATCGCATGCCTTCTGTGTTTGTCAAAGAGTTCAGAGCATTTTGCCACCAAACACAGATCTCAGCAGGCCAAAATGAGCCTTACAGAAAAACAACAAAATGTGCAAGAATTAAAAGGCAAACTGTGATCGCAGCACGGAGTCTCAACAGTGAAAGCCACAACCACAAAACGACAGGGCAGTGAAAGCTAGCTTTATTATTATTGTTGTTGAAGACATAGCCCGCACTGGAAAGTGTTTTTCAGAGGATGCATGCATGGTGAAGGTCTATGAAACCTCAAAATCTCAGTTTATCAAAAGACTGAGAATTAGCAGTGAAAATGCTGCCTTCAAGTTGCTGAAAGGTGCACTCAGTAGGTCTGTCTCAGTAAGTACTGCTATACGTAATTGTACACTTTTCATATGGAAACAACTAGGTGGCATGAATGAGCCATAATATGCACCTGCATGAACATTCACTTCAAGGAAAACTGCAATTTTTGGGGGGATTTTAACACGTCATTCCCCCCACAAATGTTGGGTGATGAAATGTTTAAGCCTGGAATGGGTTATCGATCTGGGATTTGGGCTATGACGCTACAACTGCACAGTGGCTTACACAGTGGTGCACCTAATTTATGGCCATGTTCTAATGTCATGACATCTCCTTTACTTCAAAACTGCTACTAATCATTTCAATACTGTGCTGAGCTCTTGGTTTGGCAGGAGCCAAACTCAATATAAACCTTTGCATTGAGTTGTGCTCTCCTGTAGAGCAGTGACACACAATAACCCGCACAGGAAACTTTCTAGATCTTGGATTTGTGCTTCCCGCTAAAACAGCCTGTTTTAAATTATTCCACTCATGCCCCGCCTTCCGGTACGCCCACTCCGCTGTGACTGGTCACACTCCAGAAACAACTAGGTGGCATGAATGAGCCATAATATGCACCTGCATGAACATTCACTTCAAGGAAAACTGCAATTTTTGGGGGGATTTTAACACGTCATTCCCCCCGCACAAATGTTGGGTGATGAAATGTTTAAGCCTGGAATGTTTTATCGAGCTGGGATTTGGGCTATGACACTACAACTGCACTGTGGCTTACACAGTGGTGCACCTAATTTATGGCCATGTTCTAATGTCATGACATCTCCTTTACTTCACAACTGCTACTAATCATTTCAATACTGTGCAGGAGCCAAACTCAATATAAACCTTTGCATTGAGTTGTGCTCTCCTGTAGAGCAGCGACACACAATAACCCGCACAGGAAACTTTCTAGATCTAGAACAAAAAAACTCCAAAAAACACCAAGTGTTCCCCTCACAACGATAATTTTATTGTATCTGCATATTTACGATGAATATCGATATATACGATATATACCCCGATAAGCAGTGCCTGTGTACTCTACAAGGAGTTTGCATTGTATTGTAATTTTTTTATGACACCCGTCCCTTAACTACACCCATATATTATACATTGTGAATGTTATATATTATACACTGTCAAAGACAGTAGAGAGAGTAATGGACTATGATGGACTATTTTAGCAGTTTTGAAACTTTTTATATCGTGATGCATAAAAATGCATTCAAAATGAGTTACAAGTACAAAAAAATGCATACATGTTGGCAGGTCTGCACTAATACTGAAAGTCCCCACTACATGTTACCAACCACATCAAAAACACAAATGCAAAAAAAAATTTGTATCCACTTTTTGTCTCATCAACAGCATGGCCCCATCATGTCATAGTGCATCAAAAAGACAATCCAAAATTCCTTCATTGCCAGGAGGCAGAAGTCCGGGTCATGTGTTCAGCATCCGTCACAAAATAACAAAATGAATATTTGATTTGGAATGTTACATTCCCTTCCTGTCTTAGAGAACAAAGCAGTTCAGTGTGCATTCTATACTACTTTAAATAGAAGTGAGCACATCACCCCATAGGAAACAACATTTGCAATAAAAAGCTGACTCAGAGTTTAGCCAACTGTGAAGAGCGGGAAGCTGACAAGCTTAAATCACCAAATCTATGTTTCCTTTTCACGCTCATCCATTTTTTTTACATTTCAGCAGCTACATTAATGATGATCAAATCTTTCAACGGTTCATAGTTTAATATTTTCTTGTGTTCATACCACAATTGCATGGCCTTCCGCATATCTTCCTCACATCACTGTCCGTATCCCACACCATTCCCACTCACGCTTTTGCCTCAAGCTGACAGCTGAGTGAGAGGCAACAGATGTAAACAAACTAACTTGACAGCAGTGACGCGAAAATGAAGGAAACCACCTGGTTGCCTCACTCGGCATCATTGCAGATCAGTGGAGGATTGAATAGTTTGCACATTTGCTGAAGGAGGAGATAACAAGAACAAACAAACCCCAGGGAATAAACTTCACTAACAGAAGACACAGCAACTGTATTGTGACATGAGAAGATAAACCGCACAAGGTTGAAATAATAAACAACAGGGTTTGATCCATGTGTGGAAGAGAGCACAATCTTTAGCACATGTTTATTCCCATTCTTCATCCAAATAATTCCAATTCCGTTTCCAATATAGGATTGATCTGCTTTCTCTAATTGTAAACACGGGTTTTTTGTTCCAACACAACCAAACACTTGGTCCTCTCCTCTTCATCCTCTACATCAGTGGTCTCAAACACGCGGCCCGCGGGCCAAATGTGGCCCGCAGGACACTACTTTGAGGCCCCCGCCTTGATATGAAAGTTTAATGTTAGTGTGGCCCGCGCAAGTTTAATATGGATGCTGTATGGTATCATGTACCCAGAAAAAATTATTACGTTTGATTCATGTTCATGTTAAAGGTTAAATAACTGTTAATAGTTATCCTCCCTATCCGTGTGGAAGCGGTAAGTTTTTGGCTATTTAAGTTGAAAGGAAATTAACTTGAAGGCTACCGTTTAGGTTGCTAGCTCTCTAGTTTGCGAGTTAGCATGTGTCTCAAGACCCTGCAGTTGCGCAATATGTTGTAAATAAAGAGTATAAATGTGACTATAGTCGTGTTTTGTCATGTCTACAGGGCTCTAATAATGCTTTGTTCATTTTAATCAGAAAAAAAATAATTTGTCTACCCACCAACTATATGTGGTTTCTTAAGTTTTTATTATTTGCCGTTTTATTATTATTATTATATTTATTTATTACTGATTGATTGATTTTCTGTTTATTTATTTTTCATCTTATTTTGTGTAGAAAAATAAAAATTAAGATATTTGAGAACAGTGGAATGTTTTATCAGAGCTTTTCTTGTAGAAAATCGGAACCAAAGCAAAGTTTATTCATTTTTCTGTTTTTAATAAATAAGTTTTTTGGTTTTTTTTTGGAAAACCTGATGCGGCCCAGTCTCACCCAGACCCTAGCTCCAGTGGCCCCCAGGTAAATTGAGTTTGAGACCCCTGCTCTACATCCTCCCACTTGGCCGATGATATTCAGCTTCACATCTCCACTACCTCCATCAACTCCAACATCTACTCCGCCCTCACCAACTGCTTAACTGACATCAAAACCTGGATGGAACACAATTTCCTCTAACTTAACCGTGACAATACAGATATTATCATCATCGGTCCCAAAAACATCACAACATCCACCCTTAACTTCTGTCTCAAACTGGACAGTGCCACCCTCATTCCATGATTGTGGTGAGGGCAACGAAGGAAGACAAGGCCAAGCAGGAGGTTCCATACAAAATAAGAATGACCAAACAGAAGCTAAAGCCCAAGAAGGTAACTTAAGCAAACTGCCACGCGGGAGCCTACTCCGGGCGTGACAGTACCCCCCCTCAAGGACGGATCCCAGACGTCCCAAAAAAGTTCAGAGTCAAAGAAGGATGGGTGGTGGGGGGACCGAAGGTGTGTCGCATGTGTGTTTAAGAAAGCTGAATATTTATTTAAACTTGAGACCTGTAATATTTGTTATCATTGGAATTTTTTCATGTAAATTGAGGGAGCAAAAGCAGTATCGGCCATCAGCTAAGGATGATGGAAAAAAATCGGTATCGGCATCGGCCCGAAAAAAAACACATCAGTCGATCCCAAAAAAATAATGTATAAATTGAACCAGAGGGTTAAGTGTATTGGTAAGTGAAGCACCGAGAGGGCGAAAAAACACAAAAATGTCAACTTTTCATTGACTTAAGATGAGCAAGAGTCTTCCTCACCTCATAGTGAGCAACCCGCTGAGACTCGGAGATGAGCTGAGCACTGCACACTCTGCAGTAGCTGTCTGTGAATAGCCCTTGGTCCACTTCTGTAGACTTCATCTGGTGAAGGACATCGAACACAGCAACATGGTTAGAGGTCCGTATGTACTTTCGGGAGAATAAATGTACATTTGAAACATTTTATGGCGTTGTATAAACAATAGCACTGCTTTGCAGGAAGAACCTAACCGAGGTCTGACGGAGTAAGTAGACAGTAATGTCATTTTATAATGTCATGGCGATTAATATTTCAATGTTTCATCGCCTCTGGCATTTAAAGTGGCAGATGCCGAGCAGCTCAAGCTTGAAATGAGTTGGAAAAAAATATCTTAACAAGCTCATGGAAACGTCAACCACAAGAACAAAAATGATGCTTTACAAAGATGAATTAAAAACAAACAAAACACAACAAGACATGTAGCATTTTGTATGCTAACCGAGGTTGCTAGGTTAATTGGCCACTCCAAATTGGTATGAATGTGAGTGTGAATGGTTGTTTGTCTATATGTGCCCTGTGATTGGCTGGCCACCAGTCCAGGGTGTACCCCGCCTCTCGCCCGAGGACAGCTGGGATAGGCTCCAGCATGCACGCCACCCTGGTGAGGATAAGCAGTATAGAAAATGTACAGTGTAAATCATGTTTGTATCAATTGTCTTGTTTCATTTATCTTTGGATATTGGATATCGACCAATATATCGGATATTGGGTTTTTTCTGCCCCCAATATCAGTTTTTTGCATCGAACCCAAAAATCCCATACGAGTTGGGCTCTAGTATTTATTGTTGATCATCTCATATATGACTATATTGATGAACATGTGACATGACCAACTCAGTTGTGGTATGTATGTGTCTGCATTATTTTTTTTTTTTTTATATAGTCCAAATTGACCTCTGGGAAACACTGCATACAAATCTGTATGGAAAATTTTTGCAACGTGAATGTGAACAGAACATGTCATCATGGGAATGGTTGGTTTTATAACAGATAGTGAAAGGAAAACCTTTGTTAAAATGTATCCTCGGTATCAAAGTCATTTGTTTTGTTTCACAACAACAGCAGAGCTCCATGAAGCTCCATGAATCTAACCTGAGCCGAACTTCTGGACCATTTCTGCTGTGACCAACCTTCGTCTCTACACAACTTGCCTTAGTCCGTTTGCCTTGGGCTCAACAGAGTTAAAAACCCACTCAAAAGATTGATGACTACTTGTGACACGCAAACTGGCAACCCGCTAATTTGATTGCCAACTTTTAATATTGCCGCACTGTTCCCGTAATGGTTTCTCTGTCCTGGCATTGTCCTTGACCAAGGTGAAACGCCATCTTGAGGAATGAGCTAACCGTTGGATGTCGACCATCGTGACTTTAATGATGTTACCAGCTCCTGGTCTGATTTGGTATTGATGATTAAATTGTGTAATGAACCCCCCGTTGGTTTACAATTGCCATGACTCCCTGTATCCAATTATGCTTGGTGAAAATTATTAATTTTCCTGGTATCTCATTTAGAAATTCAACCCTTGTGAATGTAGTAAAATCCATTAGCCTAATGAACTGATCACCAAGGAGGCGGACATGTAATTTAATTGAGGCGCTATTGATTTAGAGACCTACGACCATTATATTTAGGGACACTCCAGTTCCCCACGCCACAAAATATCAAGTTAATTGTTAATTTTTTTCTCTCATATATTTCTAGATCCCAGCAGTATTGCATTATGGGTATCTTTCCAATGCAACAAGACTATACCTTGTCCTTTTCAAAACCCAAATTACATTATTTATCTTATTTACACAATGGCATGTCATTTCCATGCATTTAAAGGTTACATTCACTCTCTGTGTCACCCACTGTGGAATTAGGCACCAATGCATGCCTTCACACACACACAAAATTTGATTTAGATCAGGGGTCTCAAACACGCGGCTCGCGGGACACTAGTTTGAGGCCCCCGCCTTGATATGAAAGTTTAATGTTTGATATGGATGCTGTATGGTATCATGTACCCAGAAAAAATTATTACGTTTGATTCATGTTCATGTTAAAGGTTAAATAACTGTTAATAGTTATCCTCCCTATCCGTGTGGAAGTGGTAAGTTTTTGGCTATTTAAGTTTAAAGGAAATAACTTGAAGGCTACCGTTTAGGTCGCTAGCTCTCTAGTTTGCGAGTTAGCATGTGTCTCAAGACCCTGCAGTTGCGCAATATGTTGTAAATAAAAAGAGTATAAATGTGACTATAGTCGTGTTTTGTCATGTCTACAGGGCTCTAATAATGCTTTGTTCATTTTAATCTGAAAAAAATCATTTGTCGACCCACCAACTATATGTGGTTTCTTAAGTTTTTATTATTATTATTATATTTATTTATTTATTACTGATTGATTTTCTTTATTCTTGATTTGTTTATTTATTTTATCTTATTTTGTGTACAAAAATAAAAAAATTAAGATATTTGAGAACAGTGGAATGTTTTATCAGAGCTTTTCTTGTAGAAAATCGGAACCAAAGCGAAGTTTTTTTTAATTTTTTGTTTTAAATAAATGCGTTTTTTTTTTTGAAAACCTGATGCGGCCCAGTCTCACCCAGACCCGAGCTCCAGTGGCCCCCAAGTAAATAGACCATCAAAGTTAAGGTTTGATCCTCCCTGGCTTTGAAGGAGACGAGGTCTTTGAATTTGGTTTTGGAACCCTTTTCCCGCAGATGCCGTCTGATGGTTATTGCACTGCTGTCGCTGTTGCGTTAAACCTTCTCTCCTCCCTCTTTGCCGGTTGCGCCAGTGGGAAGGACGGAGGCGTGGGTGCGCCACTCTACGTCAGACTGTAACACTCACAAAAATTGTAAAGTGCGCAGGCCACACCCCTCCTGGTCTACAAAAATGTCGCCCAAAGTCGAAAAGCTATCATTTGAATGCAGTCACTATTTCAATGGCGGCTTCTACCGAGCCTCAATTAGCGAGAAAGTGATTCACATCCAAAGAGCCTTGTGAACTCATCCTTCTCATCATCAGTCCGATGCTGTGGGATGACAAAGGCAAGCCAAATTCTCTGCCATGCCTTGAGGTCATAACAATGAACAGATGCTTTGTGTTTGTTGCTAAGTGGCCTGTTCCCTTGCCGTGTGACCCCGTGTGACCCCGTGCCCTGTCTACAAATCTGCTGAGTGAAAACATTAACTCTGGGCAGAGCGCCTTTATTTTAGTATATGAAGCCATGAGGCAGTTTCAGTAAATGTTGAGAACACGTAATACTAAAATAATCACACCGGTCAGCCTGATGAGGTTAATATTGTTCAATATGGGCACAGCCTCAAAATCTCTCCTATTAAGAAAATATTAAAGCTTGCCAACATCGCTGAATTGTTACTACAGGCGCTGTACTGCATTTCCCAGAGTATAAGTACCACCTTTTTCATAGTTTGGCTGGTCCTATGACTTATAGTCAGGCCTTATACAAATATCTACACTCAATTTACTTGGGGGCCACTGGAGCTAGGGTCTGGGCAAGGCTGGGCCGCATCAGGTTTTCCAAAAAAAAAAAACGCATTTATTAAAAACAGAAAAATATACAAACTTTTTCAGTGCTTTGGTTTCGATTTTCTACAATAAAAGCTCTGATAAAACATTCCACTGTTCTCAAATATCTTCATTTTTATTTTTCTGCACAAAATAAGATGAAAAATAAATAAACAAATCAAGAATAAAGAAAATCAATTATCAGTAATAAATAAATAAATATAATAATAACAATAAAACGGCAAATAATAAAAACTTAAGAAGCCACATATAGTTGGTGGGTAGACAAATTATTTTTTTCAGATTAAAATGAACAAAGCATTATTAGAGCCCTGTAGACATGACAAAACACGACTATAGTCACATTTATACTCTTTTTATTTACAACATATTGCGCAACTGCAGGGTCTTGAGACACATGCTAACTCGAAAACTAGAGAGCTAGCCACCTAAACGGTAGCCTTCAAGTTATTTCCTTTCAACTTAAATAGCCAAAAACTTACCACTTCCACACGTATAGGGAGGATAACTATTAACAGTTATTTAACCTTTAACATGAACATGAATCAAACGTAATAATTTTTTCTGGGTACATGATACCATACAGCATCCATATCAAACTTGCGCGGGCCGCACTAACATTAAACTTTCATATCAAGGCGGGGGCCTCAAACTAGTGTTCTGCGGGCCACTTTTGGCCCGCGGGCCGCGTGTTTGAGACCCCTGGTGTAAACAGTAACTCCTAAATAAAACTTTGCTCTGATGACAGCTCATTCATAAATACCACTAAATTGTGAGACCAATATACACAGTAGTCACACTTAATTGGTTCCAGACCCGACCAAGCGCCAAGCGACGGTCATGGCAACTCAAAACAGTCAGCCAACCAGAACACAAACATGTTATATCAGCAAAACTGAGATTTAAGTGTATTTTATCATGTACCTGTAGATTAAGCCTTCCCACCACCGGTAAGAAATGAGAAACGCTATTTGACTCCTTCTTAATGCCCTTACCCCCTCCAGCCTGAGCTACGGCAAGCATTCATTTAGCACAATGCCTCTCGGGGGTTCAACCAATCACTAATTGCTAAAGCCATTCACACTGTCACAGCACTCTGCTGGATTGAGAGTCAACAATAGGTGTTGGAGTACAGGGAATAATATAAATACTAAACTGTTTGGGTTAGGTTTGCATGGTGAACTTGCTCCATGTGAAAGTGCTTTTAGAGGCAGTAATGTGTGTTTAAATGTGGATGTTAACTCAATAACTGATTCATTGATTTATCTCTTTTATTAAATTAAATTAAATTAAATTAAATTAAATTAAATTAAATTAAATTAAATTAAATTAAATTAAATTAAATTAAATTAAATTAAATTAAATTAAATTAAATTAAATTAAATTAAATTAAATTAAATTAAATTAAATTAAATTAAATTAAATTAAATTAAATTAAATTAAATTAAATTATGGAGCCTATCCCAGCTGTCTTCGAGCGAGAGGCGAGGTACACCCTGGACTGGTCGCCAGCCAATCACAGGGCACATATAGACAAACCACCATTCACACTCACATTCATGCAAGGAGAACATGCAAACTCCACACAGAGATGGCCGAGGGTGGAGTCTGTGAGGTCTGCGCGCTAACCACTCGACCGCCGTGCCGCCTTAAATTAAAAATTAAAAATTAAAAATTAAAAATTAAAAATTAAAAATTAAAAATTAAAAATTAAAAATTAAAAATTAAAAATTAAAAATTAAAAATTAAAAATTAAAAATTAAAAATTAAATTAAATTAAATTAAACTGTATTATGGAAAGCAGGAAGTGAACAAATGTAACAGTTAGTGATTGTAAAAGTACCAGATGGAGGGGTAGGATTTAATAAGCTTTGCTTCTTCCTACTCCTTTTGGACATGTGGAACTGGGAACTGATTATGGGATGCACTCAATTGTAATATTAATAATAATAATTTATAACGCACATTACATCAAATGAATGATCTCAAAGTGCAACAGTTACAATAGAAGTATAAAAGTTACCAGCAAATTTGTTGACGTTAATGTGGGCATGCATCTCATTCAACACGCATCGCTGTCCGTATTGTTCTTTGTTTAACTGTTTTCAAAACAAAGATGCATGTCGCCAGCTCCAGTTACGGCGCCCTTTTCATTCATACTATTCATAAAAATCCTGTGACTCGTCTCAGTTGACCTATGAAAGTATAATGAGAGATGTCGCCGCTGGTGGACAGTTAGAACAAAGCAACAAAGGCAGGAGATTCAGTTTTAGCCAACAACACAATTACTGATGACAACAAAGCTCACGGCTTCAACGTATTGTCGCTTCCAAGCAGAGCGAATACGAAGGCTGAGAAAGGTTCACTGATGTGCAAAAAAATAGGATCACTCTGTTTATGTTTGAACTACCCAGTGTTTTTTTTTTAATTATATATTTGGTCCATCAAACATGTACATATGTGGTCCCAACAAAATGTTCTATAACAAGAGTGTCCAAAAAAGGAAAAGATTCAACCTCCACTTTTTTTTGAGAAACCAACACATGTAAAAAAAACCACTATATTAGCTTTGTGACACAGCTAAAAAAGTCTATTTTTGCTATGATTATTACCCATTTTTACTGTTTTTTTTAAATTTTCCAATGTGTATTTTGTTTTGTTCTTAAATAATCTTTCAAATGTTTCTTTTCATAAAATTGCGACTATATTGCCGAATATTTTGACTTTATTTCTTGAATATACTGTATTTTCTGGACTATAAGTCGCTTCAGAGTATAAGTCGCACAAGGCCAAAAATGCATAATTAGGTACCAAAAAATTCCAACCCTGTTTCTCTTAAAAAACACTGTATTCTTTGTTTAATATATGTTTAATACAATGTTACAAAAACTTTTAATTATGTTGTGTCATGACTGCTGTCTATTGACCAGAATGTTTACAGCTTATATTTTATGTTTATATGTTTAAATAATATACTATTTCAACTTTCTTCTTATTCTCAGAATATATAATATTTTGACTATTGTGACGTCATAACCAAATTTTCCAAAAATGACAACTTCTATTGCAGATTATAATAACAATATATATACAGTAAATCACTTTAGAATGCTGTGGGCAAATTAAAAAAACTGTTGCAGGCCGCAAATGGCTCCCGGGCTGCACTTTAGACACCTAAAGGGGTCTCAAATTCAATTTACCTGGGGGCCACTGGAGCTAGGGTCTGGGCAAGGCTGGGCCGCATCAGGTTTTCCCCAAAAAAAAAAAAAAACAGAAAAATATACAAACTTTTTCAGTGCTTTGGTTCCGATTTTCTACAATAAAAGCTCTGATAAAACATTCCACTGTTCTCAAATATCTTTATTTTTATTTTTCGACACAAAATAAGAAATAAGAAATAAAATAAATAAACAAATCAAGAATAAAGAAAATCAATCAATCAGTAAATCAATCTTAAATAATTTTTCAAATTTTTCTTTTCATAAAATTGCGACAATATTGCCTAATATTTTGACTTTATTCCTTGAATATGCTGTATTTTCTGGACTATCATGACGCAAATAAACCTGGAGGCCATGAAATGTTTCATTATTCTATTGTTTCCCACAAAACTGCACTGACGGCATCATCTCATTTACATAATTACACATGACATAAAACTGCAGCCACGATAGAGAGATTCGGCTCAGTGCATGGACGGGTAAAACGACGCTTTTGGGTTTGTGCCATAAAAGCGACATCATTTCATGTAAACCTTAATTAAAAAAAAAAAAAGAAAGAAGTACAGGAATAATATATTAAAAATGTTGTGAATGAGTGAAACAGAATTTTGGATTTCAGACTGCCCAATAAAATATATGCATGCATGAAAGCTTTATTATCAGTGCAGTCAAGACATACAATAAATTACCCCAGCGGCTCTATTAGATACGAGTAAAAATGTTGCAATATTGCAATGGCGGGCGGAATGACGATGAGGCAGGATGACTTTGCACAAACCAGCCTTTCATTGGTGTCTACAAAACAGCACTGTGTACTTTACAGCGGGGCTATTCAATTACCAATTCAGTTGGCCCACATTTTCAAAACAAGAACTCAAGCTGGGGTAGACAATAATTGGAAGATGAAAAAGCAAACAATAATTTTCCGAAGGCAATTTCCTTCGTCATTCATGGAATCCATTCACACAAATCAACTTTGACTGCGATGGACATTTTTTTGTTGAAGTCCCTACAGTTGAAAAACTCAGTCGGTACCACACATCACACCACGAGAGGCTTCGGCATTGCAACATCTCCATATAACCAGCTGCCGTTTAACGCCCCTGCACAACCTCAAGCTCATTTGTTCAATTGGAAGAAAAAGCACCATCTCCTATTGTTTGAAGCGTCAGTCCTTAATTAAGTCAATTTAAAGCCATCAGAACAACCTTATCATAAAATAAGAGCTACATTTGTGCTTTTGGGGGGAATTAAAATGATTGTTTATGCTGTCATACTTTTGGAGTTATTAAAGATTGAAGTGATACTATTTTGAGTTTTGTGCATAGTATTTTTTTTTTAGTTATTAAGCTTATCACAAAGGTCAACCTAAGTTCAACCAGAAGCCATTTTATCAAAACAAAATCAAAATAGTCACAATCATCTCTGCTTGGTATCTGCTATTAAAATGATTTCATTTTTGAGTTATTACAGTTATTGTAACTATTTTACCAGAGTTTTATGTGAGTTGGGGGGTCAACTTCACGCAGGTAAAAAGTTCCAACTTGACCTGGAAAGCAGTTTTTAAATTTAAGTAAATAAGTCGCTCTGGAGTATAAGTCGCAGGAACAGCCAACCTATGAAAAAAAGTGCGACTTATAGTCCGGAAAATACGGTAACTTTCCCCCCAAACTAATTTACCCAAAAAAATCCAACTTTGTTTCTCTTAAAAAAACACTGTATTTTTTTGTTTAATATTTCAACACAATGTTACAAAAACTATTTTTTCTCATAATAATTTGTCTTTAATCTCGGAAAATTATAAAAAAAAATTATCACTTAGATTAGATTACATTTTAGATTACATTTAGACTATAAATATAATACTATATAATATAGTCGAAATATAGACTACATAAATAAATGTAGGTATGTGTGAATATTTACATAGTTACAGCATATAAAACCCGCATATCCTCGTAGTAAACATATGTCTCAAAATACAGATGAGAGCTCTGTACAACATAATACATACGAACATAAGAAGCCAAAAACCTACCACTTCCACACAGAATGGGAGGAAAATGTTTCACACTCTATCATGTCACACATTCCTGACTAAATTTTAAGCTAATTTAAGGCAATTCCCCAATACGTTGTATCATGACTGCTGTCTATTGACCAGAATGCTTACAGCTTATATTTTATATGTTTTGACAAATATTATATTACATAAGTTGACCTGGAAAGCACTCATCTTCTCCACGAGCCTTGCGGTCCCACATATAGATCTTTCAGATGTTTGAATATGCGTCTCAGAAAGAAGTCCTGTCATCAAATTGTCATCTAGTTTGTAGTTTAGATAGCTATCAACTTATTTTTATATTATTTTCCTACTACTCTCAGAAACGCTCCAGTGTTTTGCCTTTGGACAGCCACCTGACGTCATCGTACAGAAGCAGGCCGTGGTGCTCAGCAGCCATTACTAACGGCAGTGTGCAGAAAAGGCGATGCTGAGGACTTGATGTGGAAAGAATAAAATTGATGATAGCCATCACCCTGTCTATTGTCTGTTCAGCCGCTCGCCGAGTTTGGCTCATAACGCTGTCTGATGCACAATACAGGATGTCATCCGAGGCGCAACAGCAGACCAACATGCTGCCAAGCCACTCACTTTTCCTGTCATGGATGGGGGCCCCATCCGTCACAAACACCCCCGCACAGCCCATATAATACTACCTTGCCTGTTGTATGGCACTCTTTAGGCAGTAAGTAGAGTAATACCTCATGGAAACTTATACCATTATAAACTTCACATTTTGTGGCTTTACTATATCACAATTTTTTAAAAATCATGGTTTAAAAGCCTATTCTTTTCAAGCATTTTTGTACCATAAAATGTGTTAAGCGAACTAAAATACACATATAATACATTTAGAAAACCCATATGTAGTATTCCACACTGGTGTTACTGTAACGACACACAAGCACCAGATTTGATTGCTAGAAGAACAGGCTTATATTATACATATATTATACATACATACATACATACATGCATACATACATGCATACATAGTACATACATACATGCATACATACATGCATACATAGTACATACATACATACATAGTACATGCATACATGCATACATACATGCATACATAGTACATACATACATGCATACATACATGCATACATAGTACATACATACATACATAGTACATGCATACATACATAGTACGTGCATACATAGTACATACATACATACATACATCCATACATAGTACAAACATACAAGCATACATAGTACATACATACAAGCATACATAGTACATACATACATACATGCATACATACATGCATACATAGTACATACATACATACATGCATACATGTATGCATAGTACATACATACATACATAAATACATACATACATAAATACATACATAAATACATACATACATACATACATACATACATACATACATACATACATACATACATGGCACATGCATACATGGTACATGCATACATGGTACATGCATACATAGTACATACATACATACATATATACATACATAGTACATGCATACATAGTACATGCATACATAGTACATGCATACATACATGCATACATACATACATACATTCATACATACATACATACATACATACATACATACATGCATACATACATGCATACATACATGCATACATACATACATACATACATACATACATACATACGTACATACATACATACATACATGCATACATACATGCATACATACATGCATACATGCATACATAAAGTGCGAACTCTCAACGATTAACAAACAAATATCAGTTAAACTTTAAGTCATATACGTACATGTGAAAGTGGGGGGGCTTTTTTAACAGTAGTACATGTATTCTGTGCATTTTTACCTGTATCAGCACAGTATACAATATCAGGTATTTTTTACTGAGTTGAAGTGAATGAGATGTGTTTCTTGCCAATTTGCTGAAGCAGGTACTATATGCCGGGCTCCACTTGTAAATAATCATTTATATTTATTATAGTCAGCAACATTCTAATCAACTTGGACGTACATGTATTGAGAAAGAGTGGAACTAATTTTCACCAAAAATGTAGTGAAATTTTTAAATATGTACGGTTCTGTAGTAATATTCCTTCATGTATTTTGATACTTTTTCCAAATAAATCCTATCCACCAAATATTTTTTTTTATCACTTTAACCTCCAATGTGAATTATTTTGGGCTAAACTGCACTTCTTATCACCACCAACCACGCAAAGGTGGGGAAGCAACATCATTGTCTCATCAACCTTAAATGTCACCTTGAGACAATCACGTGGTCTCCGAGGAGCAGGGGGGGTGGTGTTCAATAATGTTTGATCTAAATATGCAGTCACGGTAAAAGTTGAATGCATTTTTAATGTCTATGGTGTGAACGACCTTTTACGACTACATTAAATGAGCCATTCATTAAAATATATAGAATGCGGGGCGACCCTCGGGTCACAGCAGCCGCATGCAGGACCTGTTTATGCGCTATGAGGTCAACATGCACCGGCTGGTTCCTGTCACTTTAAGACACACACACGTGCACCACAAACAAGCACGCGCCGCCTCATTCCCGCCATAGGAAGAATATTGCTGCATGCAACACGGTAGACATGTTGTGGTGAACGTTCACTGCTCCACGCGGAATAAAGGAGGGAAGAAAAGTGTAGCTGTACCTGTAACTCCACACTGTAGCCCCGGTAGAAGTGTGTCGGGAACACCGCCAGCTGATGTTGCACTTGGAGGGAAAGTGTATAATCCATGAACCGGGAGCAGCCTGGATTGGCGACAGAGAGAGCGGGGGATGCTTTTTACTTCTGGCAGCGGTACTTCATTATAGTACAATCTTCGGCTATGCCCCGCCCACCTGCAATCCTATTGGTCGAGAGCCTTTATCAACACATTCCAGCAAGTGCAGGGAGTGACAGCTTATATCGTTTAAACTTGTGCCAAATACAGGAATTAAACATAATAACCATTATTATAATTGTAATTTTAAACCCAATCAAGGTGTTTTAATCCATTTTTTAATCTGTTTCCTACATCTCATATGCAAATTCAATTCAAGTCATTAAGCCAATAGCTACTTTTCTTACTGTGGGATTTACAACATTGAACGATAATACAGAGAAGAAGAAAACATTTATAGACGGTCCCTGCGCTGCTGCCTGGATCCCTGTGTCGTGCTAAAAAAGTATCCTTTCTTAGATAATTATTACATAATTATTTTAATTCTGCTCATTACAAGTCGCCCAAGGTAATGGTATTTACTGCACTGTATGACAATGTATTTTATTATTATTCTCATTTTTTAGAATAAAGTGGAGTTTGGCAATAAATACACTGTCTACTAGATTCAAATGCGGTTTAATCAGGATACAGTAATCTACAGTAAGCATGACTTCCTAACTCATCCTTGTCCCAGGACATTTTATTTACTGTACATATTTACAGTGTACAGTACGCCTTTTTAAAATCCGCCCTCTGTTGGTCATTTTGAGAAATATCATAAGAATATTATGAGTGGTGTACACAATTTCATCTGCCTGGAAAATGGATCCACACCAACCCATCCCCACTCTCGGTTAGTGTCGCTCCCTTGCCTCTTACTGTACATACACACGGACACATAAGAACCAAGTCAATAAATAATTCAAAAGTAATATTGAGAAGGGCAAAAAGGGATAATAATATAATAATATAAATACAGTGCAATTGGGTGTGTGATTAATAAACCAGGGACACAAAAAAAACAGTTTATAGGATTGACATTCAAGTGATTTTTTAAAATAAAATAACAAATGTGGCCCGCAGGACACTAGTTTGAGGCCCCCGCCTTGATATGAAAGTTTAATGTTAGTTTGATATGGATGCTGTATGGTATCATGTACCCAGAAAAAAATATTACGTTTGATTCATGTTCATGTTAAAGGTTAAATAACTGTTAATAGTTATCCTCCCTATCCGTGTGGAAGTGGTAAGTTTTTGGCTATTTAAGTTGAAAGGAAATAACTTGAAGGCTACCGTTTAGGTCGCTAGCTCTCTAGTTTGCGAGTTAGCATGTGTCTCAAGACCCTGCAGTTGCGCAATATGTTGTAAATAAAAAGAGTATAAATGTGACTATAGTCGTGTTTTGTCATGTCTACAGGGCTCTAATAATGCTTTGTTCATTTTAATCTGAAAAAAATCATTTGTCTACCCACCAACTATATGTGGTTTCTTAAGTTTTTATTATTTGCCGTTTTATTATTATTATTATATTTATTTATTACTGATTGATTTTTTTTATTCTTGATTTGTTTATTTATTTTTCATCTTGTTTTGTGTAGAAAAATAAAAATTAAGATATTTGAGAACAGTGGAATGTTTTATCAGAGCTTTTTTTGAAGAAAATTAGAACCAAACAAAAAAATTTTGTTTTTAATAAATGCGTTATTTTTAATAAAAGTTATTTGGAAAGACTGCATTCTCAAGACCTTGAGTTGTTGAGAAAAACAACAACTTGTTGTCTTATTTTGTCCTTCTTCCCCACTACATTTAACAACCTTTTCTTAAGTTTCGAATAAAACAAGATAATCCATCCACCAATTAAAGTCCATCGTCTGGTCATGCTAAGCGCCAACTGACAGTTTTTTTTTTTTCTGCAAATAAGTCACCGTTTATTCAGTGCGTTGGTATCATCTGCAGTGTGAGGAAAATGTAACAACCACAGCTGATGCTCAACTGAATCAGTCAAAACTGCCTTTGTGTTGTTGGCTCTCCATTTGAATGCTCATCCACACAAGGAGGGGTGGAAGGCGGTATAGCTGCAGTGCAACATTTATGTGCAAATGGTATCCATTATGATCATTTGTCAAATCTGCTTCTTAGTCGGTCTCTCTCTCTCTCCTGATGATTTCATCTAGGTCAGAATACCAGGTCAGTCCTGATTCACATAGGGGGGGGGGGGACGAAAACTAGTGTAGCAAAGGCCAGAGAAAATGTCTTTAATTTATTGCTAAAAGCTAGCTGTGTGCAACAGGAAACTTGGTGGCCGCTATGTAAGTTTTTAGCATTCATTCATTCATTCATTCATTTTCTACCGCTTTTTCCTCACGAGGGTCGCGAGGGATGCTGGAGCCTATCCCAGCTGTCAGCCAATCACAGGGCACATATAGACAAACAACCATTCACACTCATCATCAGCGCTAACCACTCGACCGTAATTAGAAATAATTTTGGCAAAATGCTAAAAAGTTGGCGGCACGGTGGTCGAGTGGTTAACGCGCAGACCTCACAGCTAGGAGACAAGGGTTCAATTCCACCCTCGGCCATCTCTGTGTGGAGTTTGCATGTTCTCCCCGTGCATGTGTGGGTTTTCTCCGGGTATTCCGGTTTCCTCCCACATTCCAAAAACATGCTAGGTTAATTATTCATTCATTCATTCTCTACCGCTTTTCCTCACGAGGGTCGCGGGGGGTGCTGGAGCCTATCCCAGCTGGTCGCCAGCCAATCACAGGGCACATATAGACAAACAACCATTCACACTCATCATCGGCGCTAACCACTCGACCGTAATTAAAAACTATTTTTGGCAAAATGCTAAAAAGTTGGAGTCTTTAGCGCGCAGACCTCACAGCTCCGAGACCAAGGTTCAATTCCACCCTCGGCCATCTCTGTGTGGAGTTTGCATGTTCTCCCCGTGCATGCGTGGGTTTTCTCCGGGTATTCCGGTTTCCTCCCACATTCCAAAAACATGCTAGGTTAATTAGCGACTCCAAATTGTCCATAGGTATGAATGTGAGTGTGAATGGTTGTTTGTCTATATGTGCCCTGTGATTGGCTGGCCACAAGTTTAGGGTGTACCCCACCTCTCGCAGACAACTGGGATAGGCTCCAGCATACCCACGACCCTTGTGACGATGTTTCAATTAACCGAGGAATCGGTTCAGTCCTAAATGGACTAAAAGACCAGGGTTCGATTCCCTGGGTTCAGAGCTTAATTGAGACTCCAAATTGTCCATAGGTATGAATGTGAGTGTGAATGGTTGTTTGTCTATATGTGCCCTGTGATTGGCTGGCCACCAGTTTAGGGTGTACCCCGCCTCTCGCAGACAACTGGGATAGGCTCCAGCATACCCACGACCCTTGTGACGATGTTTCAATTAACCAAGGAATCGGTTCAGTCCTAAATGGACTAAAAGACCAGGGTTCGATTCCCTGGGTTCAGAGCTTAATTGGGACTCCAAATTGTCCATAGGTATGAATGTGAGTGTGAATGGTTGTTTGTCTATATGTGCCCTGTGATTGGCTGGCCACCAGTCCAGGGTGTACCCCGCCTCTCGCCCGAAGACAGCTGGGATAGGCTCCAGCACCCCAAAGGAAGCAGTAGAAAATGAATGAATGAATATTTTTTATTACGGAACTGGAAGCCCACCAAGTAAGCCCATCTGATAACTAACTCGTATATGGCGGAGTTCAACCAGTAACCCTGCCGCCCTGCATGGCGCTAGCTACAGTCATAGTAGCATGTTATCCACCCTCCTTCCCTGTGGATTTGATCGCCCAGGAGAAGAAAATATTCATGATATACATCTCAGCTTTAAGCTGTCCTGGTCGTCAGCTTCATCATGCAGTATGGTTAGAATCCATGTTAATTTTGCTTCACCGTTTTTTTTTTTTTTTAGTTTTACATAATTTTTTTAAAAAATCCCTTCTTCAAAGCAAGGCTGCATGATTAAATTTGCAAAGCACTTTGCAAAAATGCTTGTGAAAAATCTGCTGCACTTAGCGAGTAAGGCTAAGAAAAAAAAGGCAGAACCCCAAGAGCAGCAAGATATAGGACATTCCTAAAGGTTGTGATTTATGGTTGAAATCCCTGCCTGTGGGAAGAATATAATTCCACTGGTCTCCCCCAGGGGGAAAACCAGCAGGAATCATTTCTTCATTGACAATGAATTCTCACCTCCGAGTTCCAGCATTTGTGCCAGAATGGGGTTGCTGTACGTCTGATCTCTTCCCAACTGGCCCAAGTTGTTTGTGCGGAGCCACCATGTCGGCCTGCAAGCACGCAACGCCTGTTTCGGCTTCCGACTCGTTTTCATTTTCAGCTGCCACACGAAGCGCCGTCATCAGTCAATCTTTCCTCGGTTGCCCGTAGCAACCGAGCCAACACCACGGTCGTCAGATTGACTGTCCTTGAAAGGAACAGTTGAATGAGGCGCCATCTCGGCAGCTGTCCTTGTCACAAAGATGGCAGAAGCCATCATTTCTTTATTGAACTTTGGATTTTTTTTGGGGGGGGGGGGGTGGATTATTTGCAATAACTATCCATTAATTCGTATTAGATGTTCATATTACTTTTGTGGGGCGGCACGGTGGGCGAGTGGTTAGCGCACAGACCTCACAGCTAGGAGACCAGGGTTCAATTCCACCCTCGGCTATCTCTGTGTGGAGTTTGCATTCCACACATTCCAAAAAACATGCTAGGTTAATTGGCGACTCCTAATTGTCCAATGTGAGTGTGAATGGTTGTTTGTCTATATGTGCCCTGTGATTGGCTGGCCACCGGTTCACAGTGTACCCCGCCTCTTGACCGAAGACAGCTGGGATAGGCTCCAGCACCCCCGCAACCCTCGTGAGGATAAGCGGTAGAAAATGAATGAATAATTTAATTTAATTGTATTTAATTTAATTGTATTTAATTGTATTTAATTGTATTTAATTTTTTTTAATTTTATTTAATTTTATTTAATTTTATTTAATTTTATTTAATTTTATTTAATGTAATTTAATTTAATTTTATTTTATTTTAAGGGAATTAAAAGAGATAAATCGATGAATCAGTTATTGAGTTAACATCCACATTTAAACACACATTACTGCCTCTATAACACGGCGCTCAGGCCACACAGCTAGGAGACCAGAGTTCGATTCCACCCTCGGCCATCTCTGTGTGGAGTTTGCATGTTCTCCCCGTGCATGCGTGGGTTTTCTCCGGGTACTCCGGTTTCCTCCCACATTCCAAAAACATGCTGGGTTAATTGGCCACTCCAAATGTGAGTGTGAATGGTTGTTTGTCTATATGTGCCCTGTGATTGGCTGGCCACCAGTTCACAGTGTACCTCGCCTCTCGCCTGAAGACAGCTGGGATAGGCTCCAGCATACCCCCTGCGACTCTACTGAGGATAAGCAGCATAGAAAATGGATTGATGGACATTATGGACATTCGGAGGTCCTCGCTGAAACATTCCTTGTATTCGTGGACCCTGCAGCTGCTGATAAACACGTTCAGTCAGCAGAACGGCTTGTTGGAGTGTGTCTGCACGGTTCTCTGGGGAGGATACAGTTGACAGGATGGGGGGGGGGGGGGGGATCAGCACAGATGCATGCACTAAACAGATCGATAGCCCATAGTTAAACAAACGATCAACCACACAGAGATGTGGGACCCCCGGCTCATCCAACCTTATTCCCAATGATGAATAAATAATGACAATATGAACTTTTTCTATCCTAACTGCAAAGTACCCTTCTTTGAAAACTTTATAAGATGTTATTTTGTCATGTAACATACATTTTTTTCATGTACATGAAGATAAAGTAAAAGGGGTTAAGCAGTGTAAAACTTTTTAGTTTTTTGGCACAACAGCACCACCCTGAGGTTGTAGTGTGCAATTGACGCAGACCCTTCAACAACAGACTGCTTAGGGCAGGGGTCTCAAACTCAATTTACTTGGGGGCCACTGGAGCTAAAAATAAAAATAAAAATAAAAATAAAAATAAAAATAAAAATAAAAATAAAAATAAAAATAAAAATAAAAATAAAAATAAAAATAAAAATAAAAATAAAAATAAAAATAAAAATAAAAATAAAAATAAAAATAAAAATAAAAATAAAAATAAAAATAAAAATAAAAATAAAAATAAAAATAAAAATAAAAATAAAAATAAAAATAAAAATAAAAATAAAAATAAAAATAAAAATAAAAATAAAAATAAAAATAAAAATAAAAATAAAAATAAAAATAAAAATAATTATGGCAACTATATCCTAAAACGACATCTGGCATGCAAGGACACAACTCCAAACAACATTCTGGAGGGACTGATTTAGGACCATTGTAAGAAAAAGTGCTGACAAAGCACATCTATGAGGGCATCGCATCTCCGTGCAGGCTGCAGCGAGAGTCGGGGGGAGCTTACTGGTGAAGATGGAGGCCTGCCAGCCCGGCATGTTAGACTTGGCATCCCAACTGGGGAGCACAGCGAGGACAAAGAAGCCCTGTGTTTGGATTGGATATCAGTGTAAATAAATAGGCAACGGGATCTCAACTTATGAGATGCCTGCAGCCGTGGACCAGACTGTCATGTTTGTTAGATGAACTTTTATCCTGTGTCAGCCACTTCAAGTCAGCTTTGTCAACTTTTTCTTTCACTTTTGAAAACTGAACTTCATTTTGTGAAGTACATTTTACTTTGAAAACATATTTGACGGTGCATCATTTCATTCTGCATTATTCCAAATCGAAAGCTTGTCACGTAACATTTAATTTCTTACATTGTGTCCAATGTTTCATTTGTCACCTACAGCTTACAGAAAATAAAAAATTTAAAATTGAGCAAAAATAGAAAAACGCAGCAGCAATTTTAAGAGAATTAAGGTGAAATATTACGAAAATAAAGTCCTAATTTTACCAGAATAAAGTCATAATATTATGAAAAAAACAACTCTTAAAATAAAAATACAAATCTAATTAATTAAAATGAAAGTTGAACTGTAGAAGAAAATATTGTCCTATGAAAATGTTATATGTGTCTTTTAATTCTTTCTTTTTATTTGAATTGGTTTTATTTTTTATGCTTTTATTGCTTTGCTTCTTGTTTGTAATATTTTTATATCTATTTTACTATTTTATTTCTATATTTCTATTATTTTATTTTTTGCTATTTTAAATTCAATTTGTACCTTTATTTATTGTGTTTTATTTTTACTTTTTATTTTACTCGTCTGTGCGGCACTTTGGAAACTCTTTATAAAATGTGCTATATAAATAACATGGATTGGATTGGATAATATTACGAAATTATAATATTATGACAGTAAAATCTAAATGTTATGGAAAAAAGTCATCCTATTACAAGAAAAAAAACATGTGAATGCTGAAATATTTGTAAAATAAAAACAATAGAAATGGAAAAATGAGAAAAAAATCCTATAAAAAAATCAATAAATCCATAAAAATAGAAAGTATAATAATAAGTAATATACTGTACCATCTAATAATGATGAAATGCAGGCTTCTTCTTCCTCATCCCTCTTCTTAGTAGGGATGTTCGGATCCTTGCTTACCCCCCAAATGCTACACCAATCTAAAGCTTTTTAGATCTTTTTGGTGGGGTGCAAAACTTCTATCACTCTCACAAAGACAGGAAGTCCAACACATCGGCCGATACTGATACCGTATCGGCCAATCCCGATCTGAGCACCCCTATTTCTACATAGGTTGGTTTATAAAACATGAAATATCAAAGTGTCCGGTCCATGTTTTGATTTCTTTACATGCCTGCGAGCCCCCCTGCTCCCCTTGGCTTCAAAACTATTTTTGAAAACATCACCTTCATAAATGAACAAAGCTGACAGACAACAAAGAGACAAGGGAAGCCACAGTAGAACAGTAGAAGAATCCAAATAAAAATGCAGTACCAGTTGTGGTCTGTCAGAAAGAGTACTGCGAAACAATACTGACTGATACGGTGCCATAAAATCAGAAAATGAAAAGGTGTGTTTTGTTTCCCGTTCCTTCAGTCATCCTCACAAGGCCAACTTAACTCTTGACAAACATTAAACTGTTTCCACATTAAAAAAAAAAATACCCTCATATAACCTACAATTCACTGATTCGACTTACTGTGATGTGTGCAGGGCTTTTCCATAATTAAGATTTATGTACGCCTTTAAGTATTGAGCAGTGATTTTATGCGGGGTTTCCCTCTCTTGCGTCGACATGAAAGAGTCAAGTATCTTGTGGCGTGGCCTTTGAAATGGAAAAGAGAAAAGCGAATGGTGCCCACAGGGAATGCGCGGAGGTGAATAATAATTAATAATTCAGCATTACGGCGTTATCTTTTTTTATTATGTTGTCAGTTACTTTATTCCTCAACTGGCACAACAAACGTCCATACAGTCCACAGCCGAAGCTAATTCAATAATTAAAACAGTCACTCTTACTGTAAGTGTTGATCGAAATAGGAAGAGAATGTCAACATCAAGTTTTGGTTGGTCACTTGCGCTGCACACTAGTTGTGGTGGGTGGATTGATCCACGTATCGATACTATTGATCAACACATTGGGACCGATATCGATCAATACATTAGTTGGTTTCCTGTACGAATGCAGCGGTTTCATTCAAGATGGCGGCGTGTCTCTGCCGCCTCTGTCACAGTGCAGCGTTAGCGCCCTATCAGGCAGGTGTAACGGCCTTTGTTAGGTTTCTGATGGACAAAAGAATGAAAATAAAGTTCTCTCCACTTCTGCACCCCTCGTCAATGCCAACCACGTTGTGTGGCAAAGAGAGGAAGTACGTGTTTTAATGTTAAACAAAACACAGATTTTATATTTACAATGTTTCACAACACTGCCGCCTAGTGGCCAACATAAGTAACGGCGTGGGGGAGAGAAAGGGAAGGAGTGATTAATGATACGTGAAAAGGTATTATGATTACAAAAATAAAAAACACATACCTGATGGACAAAAGAATGAAAATAAAGTTCTTTTTCTTCCACTTGTGCACCCTACACAGACGGGACATAAATTACACATTGTAACAAAAACCACGACGGGCCTAATGTAATGCAAATCCCGCCAGAAATGTAAATGAAAAGAAGTCCTTTTAACTAAAACCAACCATCAAAATAACATAAAACCACTTGAAATGACAAATATATCGACATAATAACAATATAAACAACACAGATGACCAAATCTTAAACTAAACAACACATTTTGTCTGCAGCTCTTAACTGAACTTACCCTCGTCAATGCCAACCACGTGATGTGGCAAAGACAGGAAGTGCTACCAGAGCTGGGCCAACTACGGAAGCCCGGGAGGAGCAAAAGTGAAAAGATAAAATAAACACATACAAAGAAAGCAATGAAAATAGAGTAACCATATAAGAAAAATAAATAACTCATTGAGATAAAATTCTCACAATAACTAAATAATAATAAATTCACGCATTTAGAAAATAAATAATCAAGTGCATTTTTAACTCTGTTACACAGGCATGCCCAGACATACCACGTAGAGAGCAGGAGTAAGTTGTAAGCTGTAAGACAAAAACCTTTATTGTGTGAATAAAGCATTTTATATTTACTGATGAACTCTGCCAAAATTATTTCCTGAATTTTAACTGATTCTAATTTAAAAAAAATATATATATATATATATTTATAATAATTAATTCAGAATTAGATTGAGTTGTGCGAAGTTGCTTCAGGTTGATATGGGATCATTTATCATTTGTCAAGATGCTAACACTCCATTTGGCTTATTTCGCAGCTGTGATCAAAAGAAGCAAACTACACTATTGAATTCAAGAAGTAACTCATGGCAAAACCGGAAGGTGGTCTTCATGTTGATCTTGCTGCTACATCGTGCCCACATCACGTTTTCAGACAAGGTAAACATAAAGTTACGTGTTTATTCATCACTTTCATTCATATTTATATGTATTTCTATGCATTTTGAATCATTTTCTGCTTGTCAAACAGTAATTGTAAAACGATAAAAATTTGTTTATATTTGTGGCTTTCTGGAATGGATTAATTGCCTTTATATTATTTATTTTGGGAAAGATTTATTCAGTTAGAGCACGTTTCATGATGCTAACCAAGGTTCCACTGCAACAATGAATTATAAATAAATAAATAAATGATAAATTATAAATAAAGCAATCAACATCAAACAATTTAAATAACCACAGAGTGAGCACACCGATGCTACGCTATATACAAAATACCCAACTATGGTACGTACAAGAGCTATATCAAATATCTAATTATGTACAAAAATTGTACTCTGGTTTCCTCCCACATTCCAAAAACATGCTAGGTTAATTAGCGACTCCAAATTGTCCATAGGTATGAATGAGAGTGTGAATGGTTGTTTGTCTATATGTGCCCTGTGATTGGCTGGCGACAGATTAGATTACATTAGCTTTCATACTGCAGGGAGAGCAAAGCCGAGTAGACATGCCACGGTGAAGATCGAGTAAGAAAAACATTCTCCTCTCATTTAGTGTGGAAATGGTAAGATTCTTTGTCCTTCTTGCCGATAGGAAACCCTCGCAACCCTCATGATTCGAAAATCAATGAATGTTTTTGCACACTCCATTTAAAACACTTCTTACGTTTACAAATCAATTGGAGAAGCGAACTCGATAGTTCGGTAGCTAGCCATGCTAGCGGCAGCCAACTGTTATGTTCTTGCAATGATGCCATAGCCTGAGCAGTGTGATGTAAACAACAGCAGCGTTAAAGTGACTATTCAGTTTATTTCATGTCTACAGGGCTCTAATAATGTTCAAATCTGTATTTAGAAAGTCATAGAGCAGCACTGCTGTGTTTTAAGTTGCTATCATCCTCTGCCATAAACTTCTTTACATATTAAAGACAAAAAAATAGCACCTGGGAGCGCTACTTGTTTTATATAAACAGACACAAGAGGGTTTCATCAGTACAAATGAAAAGTATCGTCAGGCATGTTTTTGAAGAAATGATAGTAAATTATCATGTACATACCTGATCATCTCATCACAGGGTGCAAACCAGCCTCAGGTAATTTTTTTTTTTTTTATGAGCTTTGAAGTATTTCCTTGTTGTTGGGTAGAGAATAATTTATGTAGTACTCGCATGCAGTCATACATTTTAAATAGCAAAATTCCATCAAGTACATTTTTGTTGTAGAGGATTCGTCATTTTGATGGATGTCTTAGAGCAGGGGTGTCAAACACGCGGCCCGCGGGCCAAATGCGGCCTGCGGGACGCTAGTTTGAGGCCCACACATTGATATGAAAGTTTAATGTTAGACTTTGCTATGGATGCCGTATGGTATCATGTACCCAGAAATGACAGCTTAAAGCTGTGTCCTAGATGCTAACGATGCTAACTTGCTAATTGGGTAAAATGGTTCATTATGGGTCATTATTGTGACATGTTAAATAACTGTTAATACTGTTAATTTTAATCTGAAAAAAAATAATTTTTCCACCCACCAACTATATGTGGTTTGTTAAGTTTTTCTTATTTACTGTTTTATTATTATTATTATTATTATTATTATTATTATTATATGTATTTATTACTGATTGATTGATTTTCTTTTTTTCATCTTATTTTGTGTAGTAAATAAAAATTAAAATATTTGAGAAAACCGCAACCAAAGCACTCAAAAAGTGTAGGGTACAGCAGAAGCAAAAGCATTGAAGATAGTTTTTAAATTTTTTAATTTTTTCTGTTTTTAATAAATGTGTGTTTTTTTTTTTAAACTTTTTTTAAACTATTTTTTTAAACTATAGTCGTGTTTTGTCATGTCTACAGGGCTCTAATAATGCTTTGTTCATTTTAATCTGAAAAAAATAATTTGTCTACCCACCAACTATATGTGCTTTCTTAAGTTTTTATTATTTGTCGTTTTATTATTATTATTATTATATTTATTTATTTATTACTGATTGATTTTCTTTATTCTTGATTTGTTTATTTATTTTTCATCTTATTTTGTGTAGAAAAATAAAAATTAAGATATTTGTTTTATCAGAGCTTTTCTTGTAGAAAATTGGAACCAAAGCAAAGTTTTTAAAAAAATTTTGTTTTTAATAAATGCGTTTTGTTTTTTTTTTTTAAACCTGATGCGGCCCAGCCTCACCCAGACCCTAGCTCCAGTGGCCCCCCAGGTAAATTGAGTTTGAGACCTCTGTCTTAGAGTTATGATTGCTCAAAGACATTAAAGTATTATTCCCACACCAGACACTCTCATTCAAAATCACTTCATCATCTTTATTACATTCATTCATAAGCCATAATATGACTCAGCACCTTTTTCTTCCCCCTTGAATTTTAATTCTTACCATCTTACCGAGATGTTTTTGAAAATTGTAGGTCTTTAACTTTGTGGAAAAGTTTAGGGAAGGCCCTTTTTTTTTTTTTTGTTCCAGCATGACTGCGTCCCAGTGTAAAAAACCAGGATCCATAAAGTCGGTCGGATGTTACGGAAGAGTTTCACAATTCTGATCTCAAGCCCAAAACACCTTTGCAATGAACTGGACCAGAGCTTGTGAGTCAGACCCTGTCGTCCAAAATATGAGTGAACTCTGACCCCACTAAAGTTCCGAAAATGCTCATAAACACCAAATCTGTATATTCCCAATACCTTTTCTTTATATAATGTACTAACACCCAAGAGTTGGTATGCTCCATAAAGTGTTATGAAGGTGTTTTATGTATTCAACTACACTGCTGCATCAAAATTACTACAACCTTGGTTAGCGTCATTCATCTGTTTCTATCTGTCCATCCATCCATCCATTCATTTACCGACATTTATCCGGGTCCGGGTCCGGGTCGCGGGGGCAGCAGTTTTAGTACATTTATACTCTTTTTATTTACAACATATTGCGCAACTGCAGGGTCTTGAGACACATGCTAACTCGCAAACTAGAGAGCTAGCGACCTAAACGGTAGCCTTCAAGTTATTTCCTTTCAACTTAAATAGCCAAAAACTTACCACTTCCACACGGATAGGGAGGATAACTATTAACAGTTATTTAACCTTTAACATGAACATGAATCAAACGTAATAATTTTTTCTGGGTACATGATACCATACAGCATCCATATCAAACTTTACATTAAACTTTCATATCAAGGCGGGGGCCTCAAAGTAGTGTCCTGCGGGCCACATTTGGCCCGTGGGCCACATGTTTGAGACCCCTGTATTCATGACAGATCTTTTGTTACTAATCGTCTGTGCCAAGCAAAGCGTTTTATCACCCTCGCTATTATACAGTCAGAAATATGCACAGCGGGAGTCATGGTAGGGATCCAATCCAGGACTGAAAAAAGAAAGTTACTGGAATAGCACAGATAAAATGACTTAATCCTCTTAAAACTAATGGCCAGTATTCAAAACCATATGGATGACGGCACTCACATCTCCACTCCAGGTTCTTTTGTGTGTAAAATAGAAAACAATTCTTTCACTGTATTATTTTCCATTCAGGTTATTCCTACGTTTTGGCTTTTTAACGGCTCTCACAGTCATTAATCACACATTGTGACCTACACTTGTGAGAGGCAAAGAGTAGTTAACACACCGATATGACGCATGTTCCAAATTGACTGCAGTCCCAGAATTCCAGAGGAACCGACAATGAATTGACTCATTACTTTCCCTCAATGTACTTGACCGGATTTCAAAGTTGTGTTCAAACGACTTTCAAAGTAAAGAACTTTTATGATATTTATTTAACAAGGTCAGGCGCAAGTGACCTCACAGCTTGGAGACCAGGGTTCAATTCCACCTTCGGCCATCTCTGTGTGGAATTTGCATGTTCTTCCCGTGCTTGCGTGAGTTTTCTCCGGGTACTCCGGTTTCCTCCCACATTCCAAAAACATGCTAGGTTAATTAGCGACTCCAAATTGTCCATAGGTATGAATGTGAGTGTGAATGGTTGTTTGTCTATATGTGCCCTGTGATTGGCTGGCCACCAGTCCAGGGTGTACCCCGCCTCTCGCCCGAAGACAGCTGGGATAGGCTCCAGCACCCCCGCGACCCTTGTGAGGAAAAAGCGGTAGAAAATGAATGAATGAAATTAATATGTAAATTGTGCTGCACGGTGGTCTAGTGGTTAGCGTGTAGACCTCACAGCTAAGAGACCAGCGTTCAATTCCACCCTCGGCCATCTCTGTGTGGAGTTTGCATGTTCTCCCCGTGCTTGCGTGGGTTTTCTCCGGGTACTCCAGTTTCCTCCAACATTCCAAAAACATGCTAGGTTAATTAGCGACTCCAAATTGTCCATAGGTATGAATGTGAGTGTGAATGGTTGTTTGTCTATATGTGCCCTGTGATTGGCTCTCGCCCGAAGACAGCCCCGCGACCCTCGTGAGGAAAAAGCGGTAGTAAATGAATGAAATTAATATGTAAATTGGGCTGCACGGCGGTCGAGTGGTTAGCGTGTAGACCTCACAGCTAAGAGACCAGCGTTCAATTCCACCCTCGGCCATCTCTGTGTGGAGTTTGCATGTTCTCCCCGTGCTTGCGTGGGTTTTCTCCGGGTACTCCGGTTTCCTCCAACATTCCAAAAACATGCTAGGTTAATTAGCGACTCCAAATTGTTCATAGGTATGAATGTGAGTGTGAATGGTTGTTTGTCTATATGTGCCCTGTGATTGGCTCTCGCCCGAAGACAGCCCCGCGACCCTCGTGAGGAAAAAGTGGTAGAAAATGAATGAAATTAATATGTAAATTGGGCTGCACGGCGGTCGAGTGGTTAGCGTGTAGACCTCACAGCTAAGAGACCAGCGTTCAATTCCACCTTCGGCCATCTCTGTGTGGAGTTTGCATGTTCTCCCCGTGCTTGCGTGGGTTTTCTCCGGGTACTCCGGTTTCCTCCCACATTCCAAAAACATGCTAATGTTAATTAGCGACTCCAAATTGTCCATAGGTATGAATGTGAGTGTGGGCTCGCAACCTGTCCAGGGTGTACGCCGCCTCTCACTACCTGATGAAACTGCTGGGCTATGAGTGAGGATAAGCAGTAAAAAATGAATGAATCTGTACATTTTTCAATGTATTGACATCACTAGTACCAGTAAAAAAAAATTAATAAAACGCAACACAAGTTTTCCATATTTATGTAAAATTTGTATGTACACATAATAGTCAGAAACCCACGTTCAAATCCTGACACAAAATGGCATTAAAAAATCAGCGAGAAAACACGGCGAATTACGTGTGTTCAACTCAACATCAAAATGATTAACACAAATGCAAAGTCAAAGGACAATTTTTGGACCGTTTGCATGAATACAGTACATATTGTTAATGTATGTATTACAGACAAATCATTATACAGTTGTGTATGAATTGTGGTACCATATAAGCAATATTCTGGTCTAATCACTTAAAAACTTTCGAGCACTTGGTGTATTTTTAATTACACAATAAAGTCTTGTTATATCGATATTCTCGGGAGTCGGAAAAAATACCGATATAACCGGACTATCCATATATCCGATCCTGCGCCGAACTGCATTAAAAGTGGGCGGATCTTTGATATGGCATGTAATTTTCTCCTTGAGTTCATGGATTGCGTATCTAGCATGCTTTTGTACTACAATACATTTTGTACTACAGTAAATAAAAATAAACTTACGCTGTAGTGATTGCCGGTTACCGGGACATAATTCACCCCGGAACTATCGATAGGGAAGGTGTTGCCACCCGGAGGGGTAGGCGCCAGGGACGGGTGTTTTCCGCTGTGTGTGCTGCACTCTGGTGGTGGAAGTGTGAAAAATAAAGTTGACTGGAAGCAGCCGTTCGCCGTGTTCTTTTTTGGTATTGAAATTGAAAGATTGATTTAAGCTGCTTTTGTATCGATATAAGCAGACCAAATTGGCTGGCGGGAGATGAAAAGGGCATCGTAGTAACCGGATTATCATAATAACCGGGTATCGTACTAACGGAGCTAATTATATCATAAAAGACTAGAAATTTGCCGGGAAATGAAAATAGTATCGTAATAAGTAGTAATTCGTTTCAACCGATATCGATATAACGAGACTTTACTGTATGTACTGTATGTGAATAGCAATACAAGTAAGCAGCGGCGGTTGCAAGCAAAATGAGCTGAAATGTACTATTTAAGTGTGATAGTATCTAAATACTGTATACTGTATATTATGGAAGTTTGGATACAGGTTTTTTTTTAAGTTGGAAAACAAGTAATCTTACTGTAACTTTTCAATTTGTCATCAAACATTCATTAATTGTAAAAGGGACGCTTAAAATTATATCTGTAAACATAAAAATGTATAGGTATAAACAAGACATTAAAAAAAAAACAAAGTATCGGAGTTTAATGCTTGTGCAAGTTCATATGCAGGAGAAGACATGAGGTCATCTTATTTGAAGACGTTCTCAAAAGCAGGGCACTTGTGGGTCTTCAGTTTCTTGACGGCCTTTTTGAACTCTTTGCTGGATTTGTCCCACTTGTGGATGCCCGTGAGAAGGAACTGTTTGTCCACTTTACGGCCCATGATGAGGTACTGGTTCCCCAGGTTGTCCAGTTGCTGGCAGGGGCAGTCTGCGCCGTTCTTCAAGTACATCACCAGCTTCTTCGTGTCCTTCTTTTTCAGGCCGCCGGCTTTCAATATCTTCTTCCTCTTCTGAAAGATGATCTTGCGGTCCGTGTTCTCTCTCTTGACCTCCTTGATCTTGGTCTTGAAGGCTGCGAGTAAAGAAATTATATACTCCGGTTAAATTATGCAACATACAAATACTGTACATCCAAAACTTGCGGTATCGCCCATTCCTATTAACCACTAGAGACATAAAAAGATGGCTTCCGTCTAAGTTCATGCAATCTGTTTTTTTACACGGCTCAAATATGAACCCCTTTTTTTAAAAACAGAGATTGGAGCACTTCCTGTTTCCCAGAGTGCTTTGCGGCACTTTTTTTTTGTAAATGCCCGGAACGTACACGGTTAGCGCTCACATAGTTGTTTAATATTCTGCATTATACGTTGATAGTGTATTGGCTGTTTTTATCCACCTATTGTATTGCTATGTGTAATACTTTTAACACTGTGAGTATTAATAGTGTTTAAAGTGGTATCTAGTATCGTATGCCTCGCGCTGCGCGTGTGTTCCATCTAGTGGCTCAAATGTGACATGACACAATTATATTTCAATGATAATCTTGATGATAATGAATGTTATTGAATATCATAAATAATAAATAACACATAGCAAAACTTGTTATCGTGATAGGCCTACATATACTTAAAATAGTATTATTGTAAAGTATGTAGGGCGGCACGGCGGTCAAGTGGTTAGCGTGCAGACCTCACAGCTAGGAGACCAGGGTTCAATTCCACCCTCGGCCATCGGCTACATTCCCAAAAACATGCTAGGTTAATTGGCGACTCCAAATTGTCCATAGGTATGAATGTGAGTGTGAATGGTTGTTTGTCTATATGTGCCCTGTGATTGGCTGGCCACCAGTCCTGGGTGCACCCCGCCTCTCACTACCCCGAAGACAGCTGGGATAGGCTCCAGCACTCCCCACGACCCTCGTGAGGAAAAGCGGTAGAAAATGAATAAATGAATAAAGTATGTATGTTCAATAAAAACTGTCAATCGTTAATATAAATATTAAAAAAGTAAAGGCCCCTGTATTAAGAGTGCACATGGTAGGGATTAGAACTCTTATCCCCCGTCTCAGGTCCCTGAAACAATCTCCATACAACAGCTTAGTGTTCAGTGAAATTAAAACATTCATTAGCGAGTCATAAAACCAGGTCTTGGACAACTTCATCCTGAGAAATACTTTGCCCTGTTCATACTTTTGACATCTCAACTTTCGTTTGATGGTTTAATCTCTTGAGGGAATAAAAAGCTTGTTTAGCACAGCAACACACCCGATTTTGTTGTTTACACTTTGCTCATAAATTTACTCTGAATGTTTCTGTTGCTTTTCTGTTTCAAAAGCACCCACATAAAATCAATCAAAATGACAATTTTTGTCTGACAAGCATGTCACTTATGACGTACATAGGGTACAAATCCTTTCTCTATTGCATTAAACATAAGCAAAATTTGTTTGCGCTAGCTTGATGCTAACATTAGAAGTTTCATGTATACATTAGCCTACACCCTGCGATTGGCTGGCGGGGGTGGGGGGTGTACCCTGCCCAAAGACAGCTGGGATAGGCTCCAGCATACCAAGTGAGGATAAGTGCAAAAAAAATGGATGGAGGGATGGATGGACGGATGGATGGACGAATGGATGGATGGACGGATGGATGGATGGACGGATGGACGGACGGACGGACGGACGGACGGACGGACGGATGGATGGATGGACGGATGGACGGACGGATGGATGGGTGGCTGGACGGACGGACGGACGGATGGACGGATGGACGGACGGACAGACGGATGGACGGATGGACAGACAGAGGAATGGATGGATGGACGAATGGATGGATGGACGGATGGATGGACGGACAGATCGATGGACAGATGGATCGACGTTGGCCTACAGGACCATGCCAAAAAATAATGGATGGACGGATGGATGGACGGGCGGATGGACGGATGGATGGACGAATGGATGGATGGACGGATGGACAGACGGATGGACGGACGGACGGATGGACGGACAGACGGCTGGACGGACGGATGGACAGACAGAGGAATGGATGGATGGACGAATGGATGGATGGACGGATGGATGGACGGACAGATCGATGGACAGATGGATCGACGTTGGCCTACAGGACCATGCCAAAAAATAATGGATGGACGGATGGATGGACGGGCGGATGGACGGATGGATGGACGAATGGATGGCTGGACGGATGGACAGACGGATGGACGGACGGACGGACGGATGGACGAACAGATGGATGGACAGATGGATGGACGGACAGAGGAATGGATGGATGGACGAATGGATGGATGGGTGGATGGACGGATGGATGGATGGATGGATGGATGGATGGATGGATGGATGGATGGATGGACGGACGGATGGATGGACGGACGGATGGATGGATGGACGAACAGATGGACGAACAGATGGATGGACAGATGGATCGACGTTGGCCTACAGGACCATGCCAAAAAATAATGGATGGACAGATGGACGGATGGATGGACGGGTGGATGGACGAATGGACAGACGGATGGACGGATGGATGGACGGATGGACAGATGGATCGACGTTGGCCTACAGGACCATGCCAAAAAATAATGGATGGACAGATGGACGGATGGATGGACGGGTGGATGGACGGATGGATGGATGACAGATGGATGGACAGATGGATGGACATTGGCCTACAGGACCATGCCAAAAAATAATGGATGGACAGATGGACGGATGGATGGACGGATGGATGGACGACAGATGGATGGACACATGGATGGACATTGGCCTACAGGACCATGCCAAAAAATAATTGAGAATCAATGTACCACAATTTTGACATGCTTATATCTTCATCCTTCACTGATACTATTTTTTTGGCTCAGTTTCAGCATGAAATTGAACAAACGTACAACAGATATCACATCACTGGAGGCTTGCTGTTATTACCGCCTGCAGCTGCCGGACACAGGTTTGTTTCCCTGCTCGGACGGCAAAGACCTTATGCTACAGGCGATCATAAAGCCACCAGAAGGGTGTGTGCTGTCTCTCCCGTTCACAAGAACAACAAGACCGTCCATCTAAGTGGCTTAAGTGATCACTCCTGCAGTGCGGAACTGCCCTGTTGTTGACTTTATCAGCAAATGCGAGGGGTCATTTGGCAATGACAACAAAGTGAGCTGTCCAAAGCAGAGGAGATATTTAATTGACGGGTGGTTCGAGTTTTGGGGGGCAATTATGTTCCATAAAACCTTCAGCGTGGAGAGATAAATTATGGTGGGAACAAAGTGTGGACCGGGACAAGTTGTAAATCTGTTCGGAGGTGAGTGCTGCAAATAGGATTTATGTTGGAGAGAAGGGGATTCATCAGGATCCCAGTTTTGGATTATTAAGCAGATGATTTTTCCGATCAACTGACTTCAGAGCAAGCACAGTGGAACCTCGGTTTGCGTATGTTTTTCATTCGAAATGGAAATTTACGCCAACATTTTTCTTCGTTATGCGGACATTTTCCAGTTAGCGTACAATATAGCAATTGTTTCTTCGTGTTATAAATACACTGTGTCAGTCCAACTGAGTTCTTTCTGTATTTTTACTACAAACCATTCTTGTTAGCAGCTTAATAATACATGGAAACAGGAAGTAATCTCTCTCGGGTGACTCTGTAGTTATTTGCTTACTAACACAGTTATGAGGCATCTTAACACGAAACTCATTTTTATAGAAATATATATAGAAATTATTTACAAAAACTGAATGAAATGGATAAATTAACTTTCATGGTTACTTTTTTGACTATTCCCAAAAACACAATTTGACAGTGAGATCAACATTGACACTTTCCGGTTTTACAATGAGTTGTTTCTCGAATTAAATATTGTTTATGCATTTAAAGCTACAATTGTGAAGCGATAGTGATAGTAATAACACAACAAAATATGCGCCATATTGTATGCTAACTGGAAAATATATACAAACCACAGCAAAAGTTTGAGCTAAATCTTTGACGTTAACTGAAACGCTAACCAAGACAGATGTTAACCAAGGTTCCATTGTATATGCATTTTGAAATATTTTCTGTATAAGTATAAGAAGGTGTTTTGTGTTAACATTTGTTGTTTTCTGGAACAGATTAATTGATTCGGTGAACGTTCATTTCAGATAGACTTGGACTTTTTGGAATGAATTCATGATGCTAACCAAGGTTCTGCTGTATTACCATCTTTCCTCAAACACCTTTAATCAAAAACTGCTTTGCCTTCGCCCCTATCCACAGGTAGACGTGTTTTGGGTAAAATATCAGGAGATTGCTGCCAGTAGTCCAAATAATATCACTAATTTATGTCCCGTGTCCAGAGTCCTAGAGTAGTCACAACATTGTTTCACAAAAGTAGCAAATTTGTTGTCCACAAACTGTTTCAAGATGTATCCACTTCAGGAGGTGGTTAAAAAAAAACAAAAAAACACCTCCAAAACGAACAAACGCTGTGTGGACGCAGAACTGAAATGGTAAAAAGACAGGAGCAAATTAATTGACGATGTTTCCGTGTTCACAGGGCCTTAGTGTGTTCGCTTTTACTGGGGTCAAACCACATGGAATCGTGCTCGCGCATTAAGCAGAAAGTATTTATGTGCGGTCGAAAGGCACCGAGGAGATAAAATTCAACGTGAACCTCTAAATAAGAACAGACTTTCAACAAATTCCAGTAAGTAAGGTTTTCAGTGGACAATGCCAGAGAGTGGATATTTAATAAAGGTTTCTGCACAAAGTCAGTGATTCATTCCTGAAACTTTACCGTGCTTCTCCGTGCCATTTTTTTTTCTACAGAAAAGAACAAGTAGTCTTTAGAACATTTACTTTCATAACGAAATAGACAAGCCTGTCACTGAGATCAGCTTGTAAATGTGGTTTCCAAAAACCTACTGTTCACCATCTCTGCTGTCAAGTGGCATAAAAAAACAAGTGTGTGTATTTTTAAGTGCCCATGAATCAATTATCCAATTAAACAACAGGTATTTTGGTATTCAATTAATTGTTTTTTTAATTACAAATTGTATCATCTGATTTCAGATTTTTTAGTTTCCTCAGTCCGTGAAAGTAGACCTAATATATTTGTGTCTAAGGTAAAACACCATATTCACATTTTTGCCTCTTTTCTGTAATGTTGCACATGAAAAAAAACCCTAACTGTGTGTGGTTAAGCGGGCCACCTGAATAATAATATCGTATAATCACCTCATGATGCTGTATCATTACGACAAACTTATATTGAAATAAGTTAAAATGTTGACTAAATTCATTAAAATTGTGTTTGACAACAATAAAAGAAACTCACATTGCATGCAAGTAATTGACATTACTTTTTGTTTCATATAATATATTCACCTAGTAAAAATAAATAACAATAATACAATAATACAATAAAAAATATTTTAAAATTACGAAAAAATAATTAAGCAAACCATGTCTTTTTTTATGTATGTATGTATGTATGTATGTATTATTTACAGACTTTTGCAGGCCACATAAAACAATATGGTGATCTAATATAACACAACCATAAAAATATTAATATATTAAAAAAAAGTGAATACTATTTTAAATAATATAAATAAATTTCTATATAAATTATTTTTTAAAGTCTACCAAAATGCCACCAAACCTGAGTTAAAAATTAAAATTGTTGATTTTTAAAACGTGTTTTGCTTAATATGTACAAATATAAAAGTAAATAAATAAATAAATATATAATAAATATATATAAGTAAGTATATATATAAAAGTAAATATTAATAATATTTAAATAAAGCAAATATATATTTTAATTGGCATGGCAAACAAGTGGTTAGTTCCAAAAACATGTTTGACTCCAAACATGACTGCAAATTGTCCATAGGTGAGTCCATGTGAGTGTGAATGGTTGTTTGTCTATATGTGCCCTGTGATTGGCTGGCTGGCCACCAGTCCAGGGTGTACCCCGCCTCTTGCCCCGAGACAGCTGGGATAGGCTCCAGCACCCCCACAACCCTTGTGAGGATAAGTGGCAGAAAATGAATGAATGAATGAAACAGATATTTTAATGATTAAAATTTTTAATTAACCAGTTTCCATTTAATTAATCATGATTAATGAATTTTTTGTCGATTAATCCAGTAATCGGAAAAAAACATATTTTTGCTTGTTTAAAGAGATAATAAAATAATAATATATGATAATAAGATAATCATTTAATTATTTACATAATCAAGCGTTTTATTTCTTAAATGGAAATTGTGCAAGTGGCTTAGAAATGACTCGGAAAATAATCGTTAGTTGCAGCCCTAGAGTGCATAATAATGTGCCACATTTCACTTTCCGTGCGTTGTATTGTTGGAAGTAGTAATTAAAATTAGTGACTGGAAAAATGTAACACTGTTATTCATAACTTCGGACTCATTCATTGGAGGTCTGCTCCGTGTGGTTCAAAACGTCAATTCCAGTACCGCAATGCCTCATCCACATGTCTCTGAGGCAAAATCCTTCTTGTGTAACCTCACACGTCAACTTTTATCAAGGAACCAAAAGCAGAATCTGTCTTCATCCAATTCGAAACAAGGACATACTCCGCCATCATCCTCTTGGAAAACGACACAAGACGCCAGAAAAGCCAGACTCATCACCACAGTCTAAACAACAAGGGAAAACATTAAACAAACGTAACTTTAAACCTGGATGAGACTCTGAAGAAAGTCTGTTTTTAATATGCGTGTTTGCTCAGCGGGGAACCTGGATGTCGGATTGCCAGATATTTTGGTGCAGCTGGTGAATAAAACATCCACGTTTGTAGAGGCGATTTCAAAGAGTGAAATCAAACGCTTCCATGCCACGTCCTCTTCTCAATTGTTTGTTTATGTTGTGCTCGGTCTGGTTTTCATTTCATTTGTCCAGACAAACCCCTTAATGACATGAATGTGTAAATCCATGTCTTCAATTCTTTGTCTTTATTCCCGATTATTCACAGAAGGCTTCCTGTTTTACAGAACAATCCAATTAGCAATAAACGTAAAGAATTCGCTCTACAGCTCAGAAGTCAGACTTTGGACGTGTAATCTAAAAAGTCATACGAGTCGATCCACACTTCCATAAAAAAATGAAGGTTGAAAAAACAACTAATTGATTTTATAGAGAAAAATCTCATCAACACGAACCCAGCAAAACCATTTATTACACGGCTTAACGGTCGAAATCGGTGTATCCCAATTACAGCATTGTAAGCTAGCTCAAATTAACTTGTTTTCCCGTGTTATAATGCATAGAAAAAACAGAGAAATATATGTTCAAAAAAATATGTGTTAATGTTTCACATAAGGATTCTGAATGATGAGCAAAATTCCCCAAAAAGTGCACTTCCTCTTTCATGTAAACATGTCAAGGGTTGTTTTACGATATACCCTTTATAACACAATCTATGAGAAAAGCGTGAATATATTGAATATATTGAGAATGTGAGTCTGATGCAGCGACCGTTCTTACCAAACTCGCTGGCACACATGTGCTCGAGCATTGCATCTGTTTTCATTTCGTTGTCACAGGGAGGGCAGATGGGGGAGTAACCTGTGGAGAAAAGGTAGAACGACGTTTATAATACATGATGCATCACAGCAGAACAATTACATTTGAAGAGCTTGCAACCAAAAGGCGCTAAATCCAATTTTCACTAAGTTGCATGTTTTTCATGAGTTTAATAGACCTCTGTCATGTGTATCCAAATCACATATTTTGGTCTTGAAATCATTTTAAAAAATATGAAAAAAAGTGATATGAAATTTATGCTTTCAACCAAAAGGCGCTATTTCCATTTCAGATTTCAACCAAAAGGCGCTAAATCCAATTTTCACTAAGTTGCATGTTTTTCATGAGTTTAATAGACCTCTGTCATGTGTACCCAAATCACATATTTTGGTCTTGAAATCATTTTTAAAAATATGAAAAAAAGTGATATGAAATTTATGCTTTCAACCAAAAGGCGCTAAATCCAATTTTCACTAAGTTGCCTGTTTTTCATGAGTTTAATAGACCTCTGTCATGTGTATCCAAATCACATATTTTGGTCTTGAAATCATTTTAAAAAATATGAAAAAAAATGATATGAAATTTATGCTTTCAACCAAAAGGCGCTATTTCCATTTCAGATTTCAACCAAAAGGCGCTAAATCCAATTTTCACTAAGTTGCATGTTTTTCATGAGTTTAATAGACCTCTGTCATGTGTATCCAAATCACATATTTTGGTCTTGAAATCATTTTTAAAAAATATGAAAAAAAGTGATATGAAATTTATGCTTTCAACCAAAAGGCGCTAAATCCAATTTTCACTAAGTTGCATGTTTTTCATGAGTTTAATAGACCTCTGTCATGTGTATCCAAATCACATATTTTGGTCTTGAAATCATTTTAAAAAATATGAAAAAAAGTGATATGAAATTTATGCTTTCAACCAAAAGGCGCTAAATCCAATTTTCACTAAGTTGCATGTTTTTCATGAGTTTAATAGACCTCTGTCATGTGTATCCAAATCACATATTTTGGTCTTGAAATCATTTTAAAAAATATGAAAAAAAGTGATATGAAATTTATGCTTTCAACCAAAAGGCGCTATTTCCATTTCAGATTTCAACCAAAAGGCGCTAAATCCAATTTTCACTAAGTTGCATGTTTTTCATGAGTTTAATAGACCTCTGTCATGTGTATCCAAATCACATATTTTGGTCTTGAAATCATTTTAAAAAATATGAAAAAAAGTGATATGAAATTTATGCTTTCAACCAAAAGGCGCTATTTCCATTTCAGATTTCAACCAAAAGGCGCTAAATCCCTTTCTTTATTCTTTATTCTTATTGGCCCAAGTTTCCCATCTATTGATAATCTGACCAATCAGAGAGAAGAATACAATTGGCACTGCACATACAGAAAGCCAGTATCAGTGCGCATCCTGTTTTGTTTGTGTACATTAAGTACACGTATGATAGTTACAGTATGTTATGCAATTCAGGAGAACACAAATTGTGTTTTTACAGTATTGTGTAACATGGAAGTTTTTTTTTACGCCATAAAAGGCATGTCTCTACCTTGACACCTCCAACTTTCATGAGAAACATTATTATACTTGTACTAAAAAACATACAATGTAAAGAGTTGAGATGATTTTTGTCACTGTCACCTTCATGGTGCAGTTAAATATGAGCACTGCTTTTAATAACATTTTTATTAATTTAATTAATAATAATTATTTTGTATTGTATGCTGAGAATGGCTTCTGTGTTGTAATTATTTTATTAGCATAGCACATTAAAGCACCTTACATTCTTTTACAACAATGCCATTGAAGAAGTTAAACGTGACTTCAAATTTATTTCAGCCAAAAGGCGCTAAATCCGAAAAAAAAAATAATTTAAAAAAAGATATAAAATACATGGTGTGTGCAGGATTTTTATAGCACCTATATTGATAGCTCTTTCATTTGGAATATAGACTTGATGACCAAATAGATTGATATGTGCGTAGTTAAAAATCATTGATTTTCTCGAAATCAGTCAAAATGGATTTAGCGCCTTTTGGTTGCAAGCTCTTCATTTGCAACACAACACTAAGGGCCTGTCCACAAGGGAACATATTCAGGGTGATTTGCAGAAATAAATGCTTCCTATAGCTTCCAAGGAGCGTCTGGATTCTGGTTGAAGGTATTTTTGACCATTCTTCTCCAGTTGAGTCAGGTTTGATGGTTTCTGAGCATGAACAGCCCGATTTAAATCACACAATACATTTTCAATAATATTTAGGTCTGGGGGCTGAGATGGACATTTCGGAATGTTGTACTTATTCCTCTGCATGAATTCCTTTTTTTTAGAATTTGAGCAGCGTTTAGGGTCATTGTCTTGTTGGAAGTATCCAGCCCCGGCGGAACTTCAACTTTGTCACTGATTCTTGAACATTGTTGACAAGAATCTGCTGAATCTGACTGGAATCCATGCGACCTTCAACTTGCACAAGATCGCCAGTAGCTGCACTGGCAACACAGCCAACCAACACCAAATGTTACTGTGGGTAGCAAATGTTTGCCCTTAGAAAGTACATTAAAAAAATCAGTGAAAATCGTCAAAAATGGCCAGTACTGAGAGGGACGGCTTTTGAAAAATGTCTGGGATTGAATGAATTAATGGACAACTATTTCTGATTAATTATGCATATTTTTAGATTAATAATGGCTTGTATGCAACCACAAAACAGCATGATTTTTTTTTTTATGTGATAGAGTGAAGCCGGATAGAATGTAAACACAGAGCGGTGGCAAAATAAGGAACATATTGCAATGCTACCAAAAATGAAATCTAAAATAACATAGTTCTAAATCACTTTATTGTGTTTCTTTCTTGGTTTGTTCCTTTAAAAAAAAAAACAGAGAACATTACTCTGAAAAGGAACAGTAACTCAAACATTTGGACTTGGAATCCAATTGATATGATCTCGACACACCTTTTTTTGGCTTCATGTTCAGATAATATCTAGCGTATTACACTCTCTGGTCTTTGAAGATCGGTTCACCCTCATGAACTGACCTCAGAGGAATGTCTCCCACGTTTATTGTCAGCTGGAATCTAAGCTATTCCTGCTATTAAAACAATAGCCACGTTTACATGAGGAGTTTTTCTCTTTCCGAACGACCTTTCCGAAAACAATGGTATACATGGAAAGGAATATTCCAATGGCGTGTCTACAATCAACCAGAATAGTCAATGGGGCATGCCCAGTAAAGCGTAAACACCAACATCACGTGATACCGACTTCCTCGAGTATTTCTTTCACTTGTTGGAATAACTCTGTATTGCCAGTTTTTCCTTTGTCCAGTCTTGGAATTTAGTTTGAATCAAAAACAAACTTTCCTTAGCAGTCCAGTGCCGATTGCTGGCCTCCATTTTTTTAAATGGAAGAACGTGTGGAGCTGCGTGTTACGTCATATCGCAGCATTCGTTGAAAGAACGCACCCGGGAACAGGAAAAGATAAAGTTCAATCTAACTAATATTTTATAATTAAGCTGGCCACATGTTTTATATAGATATGTATTTTCTTTTGGAATAAAAGTGGACTTGTGAATGGCGTATAGAAGGGTTTAGATTCTGTTCCACAGATGGCGCTAATGCACACCAAAGCTGCTTGCCAACCGCCAATAAACAACAGAAGAAGAAGAAGAACGCAGTCTGACAACTTTCCGTTTGAGCGGGTACAAGATACCTCAATCGGATTGGTTAAAGGAATATTCCACCCCTGGGAATCCCATTATATATTCATTGGGATTGGCACTTTTCTTTGGGAATGAGGTGTATACAAAGGTTACATTCTTTCCGTTTGAGCAAATAACCCGAACGGAATTGGAATATTTGGGTCCATGTAAACGTGACAACTTACTAATAACTGAGATTGAAGAATTTCTGACTAGTTGTTTAATTTGAATTGTGTTTCTCGTTCAAGCAAACTACTTTAAACTCATCCAATTTCACGATCCCAGTGAGTAAAAAGGAGTAAACAAATAGTTAACTCTCCTGCACCAGTTGTCCATTACATGTGTTTAACAAAAGTTTGCCAAAGTGACACCCTGGTGTAAAGTGCTTGTGAAAACACACACTCTTTACAGTCTCTCACTGCCCCTTGGCTTATTTGAGACAGTTTATCCTTTTAAATCAATTATCACTGAGTTGTATGCGGCAACAGGGGAGTGGTAAGCGCTGTTAGTTGACCTCCGCTAATGATCATGCAGGAAAACTGTGAGGATCCATTCCATTAAGCTCTACATTATTTCAGTTAATTTATAAGTGTTTGTTTATTAGTGCACTACTGTATCGTACTTTGTCACAAGAGTGAGGATTTCTGTGTGGTCCCCTCAACTTTGAAATGAGAGGCTTTTTTCTTTTAAGAAAAATAGCCCTCTATCCGTACCAACGTGTCAGTCAATAACACCCACCCCCTCGACACACACACACACACTCGGGCCGTGTCCTCCCTGCAGATACAGTGAGCGCTGTGTAATTGCCGGAGGATCCACAGTCGTCCCATTTATGGCTGGCGTGTTGTGTGAAAAAAGTCTCCAAGTGGGGCCGTTAAGCTTCAGACAGAAGTCAAAGTGAGTTGATGATGTGATGATGGAAATCCCCCCCCTCTATGTTCTGGTGAAAATGAATGAAATGGCTGTACATTCCCATCCCAGGTGGAGAACCGACTTGGGACCAATGATTCCCAACCACTATAATTACATCATTATCCACTTTCACTCGATAGTTTCGAAAATTAGCGTTTATTTACGACCAATAATGTACAGTAGATCCTCATTGTTTACATTCCGAGACCACCAGCGGATGGCAATAATCTGTACGTAAGGACCATAAACATTTGTGACGTTTGTAATTAGATTATATTCCGCTCCAGTACCCTTCCCTTCTCCTTTGCAATACAATCCAGGTTTAAGCCCTAAATATGCCTCATATTAATAAAAACATTTTAATATAAAATGCATAGATATTCACCAAAGAAGTTTGGAATGGCTTTGAATGCTTGGTTTCAGAGTTTTTTGTTTTTTTTTAAACTCTATCTCACCATGGCACACATTGCCAGTGAGCCGGACTTCCTTATATGGGCATGCCCGGTACAGGATGTTGGGTGTACAAGCTGAGTGGGACCAATCACAGGGGAGTGGGCGGGCCACGGGTGGAATAAATTAAAACAGACTTGGAAATCCAAGGAAATACAGGAATAGGTGCAGATTCTGAAAGATCTAGAAAGCTTTCTGTGCAGGTTATTGTGTGTAGCTGCTCTATGAGTCCATAAAAAATGTCCTTTTTTTTGTCCATCATTCACAATCCGGATGAGAAACATGAACATATATTTCTCTCCCTTTTCTGTGCATTATAACACGAGAAAACTAGTTAATTTGAGCTAGCTTACAATGCTGTAATTGGGATACACTGATTTAGACCATGAAGCCATGTAATAAATGGTTTGATGAGATTTTCCTCTATAAAAAATGTGCGGATGCAACATAGGTTGGCAAACACTGTTTTCCATGTCTCATAACCGTCAAGAAACCTACTTTCCCCTCAAAAAATTTGCTTGTTTTGCCCTCTGGTATTTTTCAGTGTGCCTCAAGCTTAGAACAGAACCCCCGTCCATCTTCTCCATTGATTCCATGTGAGGTGTGTGAGTCAGCGGCATACAATGAGCCTCTGCAGGTTTGAAGAATGGGCAGCTTTAGAGCCATTAGTGATAGATCATGGAGGGGGGGGGGGTTGCCATATCCTCGCATGGAGTGAAACACCCCGATTTTCTGATGCATTACAGTCATCCCTCACGTATTGTGGTTAATGGATTCCAGACCTGACCGTAATAAGTACATTTCCGCAAAGTAGGATTTCATATTAATAATAATAAATATAATATTTATGTACTTAGAGAATAAAAAACTTTTTATTACTTTCTAGAAATTAGTTTTACCTTTATTAGAGCCCTCTAGACACAATATAACACCCCAATATTCACCTTTACTTTTTAATTATTCTTTGTTTGCTACACATTGCTCAATTGTAATCCGCAGGCTACGAGATTACTGCAGGGACACAAGAAACAGCCGCCGCTTTAAACATAACTTAGTACCAAGCTAACTAGTTAGCCTCTAATTTATTTGTTCTAAACCTACAAAAGGGTTTCAAACTGAGCTGTGAAGAAGTTTAAAACAAAATGCTAAAAATGTACCACTTCCACATGGAATAGAGGAGAATTTCTTTTCACTATATATGTATCATGCTGGACATTACATGCCGCGTGAAGGTAATCTTATCTACTAGCACGTCTCATCAATGTCAACAACAGAGTCTTTTTAGGGCCTAATTGATTACTCGATTAATTGAAACAGCAATTCAGATTAATCGATTATGAAATAATCATTAGTTGCAACCCCGGTCCCAAAGCTTCTTTAATACACATAAGAGGAAAATACACCCATTGTATAGATGTGAGTAGGCATTCCAAAGCAGAATGTTCTTTCCCAAAAGGTTGTATTCCCTTTGTTTGTGTTGGGATTTGCATTTGCAAACACGCCTTCACCCCTGAAAAAACAGTCCCGAGCTAATTTATCTGCACGGGTGTCACATTTTACAGGGTGGCAAAAGTGGTGGCTGTTTTTACAGCAGGGTAGTTACTTTGACTTTTAATGCATGCTAGGAGGCAGTGCTCACAGTACAATTTCTATTCATGTAATAAATGACTCTTTCAATACCTGTCAGGCGTCCAATTTTAACCATATTTTGTCTTATTGTTTTAGTCATTTTGTGTATTTTTTTTTTCCCATACTTTAACTTTCCTGAAAAATAAACAAATCTCTCCAGCTTCCTGTCCTGTCAGTAACACTCGGGCAACATTGGTGTAACACATCCTGTCGGTGTAGTCTTCAAAATAAAAGCAGACCAGCAAAGTAACACAATTTCACCATAATATAGAGGAAGGTCTTTATACCAGCACCCGTGCATCATTTCCCCTTATTTTAAAAAAATCCCCATATTTTCATAATTTATTACTTTTATCTGAAAAATATCCATCACTTCCCTTATTATTCTGTATAATTGTGCTTACACTGCAATTGTAAACAATCAGACTGCACTTCTGGAATAACAAACAGACTGTGTACATATATTTATACTGTTTATTTTGTATATTTTGTATTTTCACTCTTTTTTAATAGATGTGTATGCACCTACTATACCAAAACAAATTCCTAGTATGTGTTTGATCATTTTCTGATTCTGATGTAAATGTTAACAGGCATGACTTGTTCATTCTCTAACTTCCCCAATCCTATGGCGTATTCAATTGATGGCTTTTAGTGTTAACTTTTCTGTTATAATTTGTGGGTTTTAACTCATAATTGGTTGATATTGTTAAAGATTATTGTAATAATAAATCAAGAATAAAGAAAGATCATAGTTGGAATTACCTCTCATTAGGATTTGTTTGGATGCATTTTGATTATTTAAATAACAAAACATTGAAAAGCAACAAAATGAAGGTGTGATTGTGGGCTCTTTTAGTGAAAATGGAGCTCACCTGTCTGTTTGGTGGCCTCGGTGGCATTAAGTTGAGACATGGCGATGCACACGTCGTCTTGGGGATACTTGTCGCAGGTGAGCATCTCCGGCCAGGGGAAGCCAAACGCCTCCATGATGGGGGTGCAGCCGTCTCGCACGGCTTCGCACAGCCATCTGCAAGGGTAGATGGGTCGCTCCAAGCACACCGGCGCAAAGAGCGAGCACAGGAAGACTTGCGTGCCCGGGTGACAGTTCTTATGCACCAGGGGCACCCAGCTGCTGGCTTGCTGCTTCACCTCCGCCATGGTTTCATGCTCCAGCAGGTTGGGTAACAACATCTGGCCGTAGCCCACATTGTGGCACAGCCGCAGGTCGTCCGGGATGTCCACGCACTGTGGGGGCTTGCCGTAGCTGCGCCCTCCGTTGTACGAGTCCGACTTCCAGCTCAGATACTCGTACTCGGACGCTCTGCAGACTGCCAGGAACGCCACTGTCAGAGCGAAGCGGATCATCCTAAACGCTTATTTGAACTTCTTGGAAGCGGTGTGGAAACTCCAGCGGCGCCTTACTTCATGAAGAAATGCAATGAAAGTTGAGGTAAGATTCCCCTACGCGTCGTGCTTCTCTGGGGAGAGTTTGGCCCTCAAGTGGTGGACACAAGAGCAAAAGAAGAGGTTGTAAAGTCCGGATCAGCCAATCAGAACGCGCCTCTCAGCCTTTTGGCACTGTGCTGTCAGTCAAAGAGCTTAATTGCCCAGAGTGTAAAAACTCCCCGGGAGGCTTTCCTACCCTTCATTTTACTCCCCCTGCTGCGGAGTTCCTTTGTCAAACCAAAATGTGCCAGTAGAAATGCTTAAATAGATCTCACCATTGTAAATGGATGGTGTCTCATACAGTAGATAGAGTTAAGGTTCGGTACCGTTTATATTTTGAAACGTTGTTGAACTGGTACTACAAAAAACACGTCATTTCGTAACAGTAATTTAAATACTTATAAGTCAATATAAGTAAAATGACAATTAAACCAAAATGCCCGGTAGAAATGCTTAAATAGATCTCACAATTGTAAATGGATGGTGTCTCATACAGTAGATATAGTTAAGGTTGGGTACCGTTTATATTTTGAAACGTTGTTGAACTGGCACTTAAAAAAAAACATGTAATTTCGTAACAGTAATTTAAATACTTATAAGTCAATATAAGTAAAATGACAATTAAGTGATAAATACACCAACATTAAATACAATCCACAAAATGAAGTTAGTGTAGCTGAGCTGTTTTGATATTATGCTGTTTGTGAATGCACCCCGATGTTGATGGCGGGAAAAGGAGGAACTGTTGTGTTGCTACTATAGCTAATTTTTGCCTCATTTTAATGGCACTAAGTTAATGGCGCTGTTCCTCTTTGACTCCAAATTACATATTTTAGACCAAAAAATACCAATAGTAAAACAGATTCAATTCAAAGTTAGAAAAAAAAACTTTGTAAAAATTGTTGTGAAGTTCCAATAAGGCGATATGGACATTAGCATGTTTCGGTCGGGAGGGGATTGTTCAGTGTTTATTATTATTATTTTGTGCCACGACTGAGCGGTCTGCCGAGTAAATATGATCATCTTATATATCCGCAACGGCTTGTTTATGTTTCATCATCGCCCAACACTAGCGACCAACAATTTGGTCGCTATACATTCATTATAGCTAACATTATTACCTGACAACAAACATAATGAATGCATGTCTGTTACCTGGGGTGTGACTTGCAATGGCAGAGCAGGAAGAGGTTGAGATTAGAATGCAAAAAGCAAGTTAGCGCCCTCCACTTCTCAATCTTCAAATGTGCAAACCTCATTATCTAAAACTTTGGCATGGTTTAACATGAGAATACAACATTCTAACTACATTTATAGGTCAGAAAAGTGGAAAAAGCATAATAGGTCCCCTTTAAATGGGTTTAATAAGTGTGTGAGGCATATTTGGGGCTTTAACCTGATTATGTCATGGGTGATTAATGGCAATTGATAAGAGACGGGAGGGTTCAATATGTGCTTAGACATTATTATTATTTATGATTACATTTTTATGGCCATATCATTTACTTGCTTTTTTTCCGCCATTCACTGCTGGTCCCCGTTGTATAGATAAAACATATTTACAGTAACATCTCACCACTTTGTAGTTTGAATTTCACGGCTTCGCGCTATGACGGTTTTTCAAAAAATATATTATTGAATGGTTAAATATGGCTTATTATTTGCACAAAATATGCAAACAGAAACAAATTGTGCCTATTGTTTGCCAAAATTACGCATTTAAAAGCATAAGAATGGCGAAATATTAAGCATTCAGAAGACGCATTCAAAGATGTTACGATAATATGTAGTATTCTACACAGGTCACTAGGTGTCAGTAATGTTACTGTAATGTTGGGTGAGACACACAAGCACCAGACCTGATAGCCACAACAACAGTCTTTTATTGCAGGTTTGAATGAGCTCACAAAAGGCCCAATAATGCCTAACCTGGGCTACTGTTGTGGCCGTAACCCACGGCAAGCAAAAATTCATTTTGAACCCTCAACGTCATTTCCTGTCCGCCCCCCTGAACACATTTACAACACACACGAGCACAAGTTTACGTCATATTTATTTGTCTGAAATAGCTTATTTTCCATTATTATATGTTGATATATATTAGATATATTAGTTATTTCATATCTTGAAGGCTCAATGATCAAAACATTTTTTTTCGCTCGTGTCTGAGTTCCACTTACGGTCAGTGGGGCATCTGGTGGAAGTCATCATCCAAGAAGTGAAGTGGGGATTGTGACATCATCTTTTCACCAAAGTTTGTTGTCCATACAAAGACGCTTTGAAGCCGTTTGGGGATTTGGGCGTTTTCCAAGCGTGTGTGTGGACGCAAGGCTGAGACAGTAAACACTTTTGCATATTTGCTAAAAACCTGTTGTGTGTCCATCTCCTCTTAGCTTTGTCGAGTTTTCTGATAAGACGGAAGGTGTGAAATACTATACCTCTATTTAAATGCGGACTCAGTTGCATTGGATTACAGAGCACCGGCAAAGTAAAGCCTTTAATTTGATTCTCAGTGTGTGCATGGCAAACACAGACCTTTATAGATGAATTTTTATTGAATCAATGCATTTTGCAGTTGTTTAACAAAATCTACCGCACTTACCTCGATTTCTTTTAAAAATTAGTGTCTTTTTTTTGTCTAAGTTTGTGAAAAAAAAATGTTGTGAAGGTCCAATAAGGTGACTTCATGGCGATATTGGGCGATATGGTTAATAGACTTTTACTTGTATTGCACTTTTCTACTGTCAAGCTACTCAAAGCTACCATATTTACCCACTGATGCCAACGTAGTTTTAACAATTAGCTATCTGTGCTGCTGGTTGAGTATAAAGGCTGCTTGTTTGGTGAGTTATAGCGTTAGAAAAATGATACGCTTACTATTGGAGGGGGTCAGCGTTTTTTAATTCTCAAGTTTCGAGTCTTTGATCTCAAGTCGAAAAGAAAAGATGTGAAAGTCAAATTCAAGTCTCAAGTAAAGACAAGACTTGTCTTGCCGAGTCATGTCGAGTCATGTCGAGTCATGTCGAGTCATGTCGAGTCATGTCGAGTCATGTTGAATCATGTCAAGTCATGTCGAGTCATGTCGAGTCATGTCGAGTCATGTCGAGTCATGTCGAGTCATGTCGAGTCAAATCGAATCATGTGGAGTCATGTCAAGTCATGTCGAGTCAATTCAGACGTCAGGCTTTCCAATAGTAATGTGTGATACTACTAGATTTTGTATCCTTCCGATACCACGTAAATACACTCGAGTCATGTCAAGTCATGTCAAGTCAAATCAAATCATGTCGATTCATGTCAAGTCATGTGGAGTCATGTCAAATCATGTCAGACGTCAGGCTTTCCAATAGTAATGTGTGATACTACTAGATTTTGTATCCTTCCGATACCACGTAAATACACTCGAGTCATGTCAAGTCATGTCAAGTCAAATCGAATCATGTCGAGTCATGTCGAGTCATGTCAAGTCATGTGGAGTCATGTCAAATCATGTCAGACGTCAGGCTTTCCAATAGTAATGTGTGATACTACTAGATTTTGTATCCTTCCGATACCACGTAAATACACTCGAGTCAAGTCATGTCAAGCCAAATCGAATCATGTCGAGCCATGTCAAGTCATGTGGAGTAATGTCAAGTCATGTCGAGTCATGTCAGACGTCAGGCTTTCCAATAGTAATGTGTGATACTACTAGATTTTGTATCCTTCCGATATCACGTAAATACACTTGAGTCATGTCAAGTCATGTCATGTCTAATCGAATCATGTCGAGTCATGTCGAGTCATGTCAAGTCATGTGGAGTCAAGTCAGACGTGAGTCTTTCCAATAGTAATGTACAATACTGCTAGATTTTGTATCCTTCTGATACCAAGTAAATACAGGGCCACTATCGCTGATATCGATACCAATATTTTGAAAATTAAAGTGGATGCATCATCAACCTGAATCAGTCTAAATTTGAAATCATTTTTAAGACATTTTTTTCTGATTTGCCTTTTAGATTATTAATCACTTCAAATCCAGAGTTTATAAGTAATTATAAAATACTTTAATAGCACAATTTACAGTTTTCTTACACTATACAACTTGCCATGATCTCGCTGCCGTGGCTGGCCGGTCGTGGTGGGCTGTCTTTGGTTGCCTGTCGCTGCTGAGTCACGTGACAGGAAATCAAACACAAGAGAAGGAGGGGGGAGGGGGAGGAAAAGGGTTCTTTCTCTGCTTTGTGACAGACAGCAGAGACACACAGCCAGGTTGCATCTTGAATGAAACAGGAAACCAACTGAAGCCCAAGTATTGAGTTTTGTACATTGGGATCGATATTATCGATATTTGGATCGATCCACCCACCACTACTTTCCAACGCTCCTACACTTAATACGTTACAGGCTGTGAGGTGGGGAGTCTACGATTCGATATCAGACAGAAGGAACGTTCCGTTGCCGCTTTCTCCATTGACATGGATATGATAAGGTGGCGTTCCGGGGAATTTTTCGCAAAGGCTTTGAACAGCCAAACAGTGCATGCGGATGCTGAAAAATGATGCCGTAATCAGAACTATAATTTGCTTCGGGGTACAGAAAAGTAAACATGTCAAAAATACCCGTAAATCATTTTGAAACTATAATCAAATTAGAAGATGCCACCTGAAAATGTGAATAAATAATCCAAGCTGAGACCGCGTGTCAATCAAATGATCCGCGAACAAGGAGTTTGCATGCCAAAGTAGTGATGTGAGTCGATACCGAGGCCAACTGATTTCCCAAACTACTGGAGGAACACATTTCAACAGCAGGGGGGTTTCATAATTGGCTGTGTTTGTAGCTGCGTATTACTTTATAAGCTTTCATCTAACAATGCAAAAAAATGTCCATGACAGAAGGGAGTTTTCACCTCTGGACCAGACCTGGATTTACTCAAATGTACCTTCTGTGTGGAGTAAAAGGCCTGTCCAGGCATGAAAAGCACAGAGTAGATAAGCGTGCACTTAGTTAGCAACCAAAGTGGGACAGAGTGAGGACTACAATCATGATAAGCGCCGTATATGTTGCTATAGATGTCACCTATATCATCATGTTCCATTTCATGACAAAGACTACACCGAAAGAGACTAAATATTTGTTCTCTTTAAAGCGGTCGTCTGTGAATGGCCAATCATTTATATCTGCAAGAAGTCATAAGAAATGCACGTATATTGCCATGAAAGGGCATTCTGGCATAGGCAGAACTGAGGTTCTGTCATCACTAAGCACCAGCGAAACACTGGATCTCTTCCAGAGCATGACATCATCACTGAAAAAAAAGCTCAGTTCTAACCAATGCAAAATGTAAAAATAACAAGCACACCTGCTTTATGTCAAGCAACACCGAGAGAGAGGAGCGAGGAGTGCAAAACTCTTGAAATGACTTATTTTGGCACTGTTTGGAGCTTTGACATGGCAGATGGCTTTGGCTTTACCCTGTTTTGACAAATGATGAAAGAACATGGTGTTAAAGGACTTTCCTAAGCAGCTGTCATGGAAAAAAGATACTTGTGGCATCAACAGTGATAACTGGACTTGATTGTGTCATTCTTGGCAAATAAAGTAAACAAGACACAACCACCATCTTCATTTAAATATGATCACCTCCGGCCAGATTGAGATATCCGGACTGATTTTGAGCCATGGAACTTCCATGGATTATCGCACTGACATCAAAGATAATATCTCTTAGAAGAACTAAATCTGCAGTTTTTAACAACAGAAATTGAAACCTAAAAATTTAAAATTTAGCGTGCAGGCCTCACAGCTAGGTGACCCGAGTTAGATTCCACTCTCGGCGATGTCTAATGTGGAGTTTGCATGTTCTCCCCGTGGATGCGTCCGGTTTTGCTCCCAAATTCCAAAAACATGCTAGGTTAATTAGCGACTCCAAATTGTCCATAGGTATGAATGTGAGTGTGAATGGTTGTTTGTCTATATGTGCCCTGCGATTGGCTGGCTGGCCACCAGTCCAGGATGCACATCGCCTCTCCCCCCGAAAACAGCTGGGATAGGCTCCAGCACGCCCGTGAACCTCATTTAATGAAGTTAATGAATCGATAAGTTTTCACCTTCTTTATCAAAATGTGTATAAATTCTCCATTTTGGGTTATTTTTGCAGCTGCGATCAAAAAAAAAAAGCTTAAGGTGAGGAATAAAATGACTGAATTCAAGAAATAAGTTAGTGTCTATGTTGATCCCGCTGCCACATCGTGTCTTTGGCAACAATCACGACCTTCACTGAAGGTTAAAGTAACCTTAAATGTTTATTTAGCCCTTCATTTATATGCATTTTAATTGTTTTGAATAGTTACGCTCTATTCAGTTAGCGTCTAGTCGGAACATATGGAACATATTCCACTGCATTTTGCCATTTTTGTGCATGCAAAACTATAAATATTTTTTGCACGAGTTTTTTATTCAGACATTTGAGTGTCTGGAATCGATTTATATTGTTTTGTATGGGAAAAATGGCTTTGGTTTGTTTGCAACAACTTGCTAACCACTGTATTTCATACAATTTGTGTTACATTCTATGTGGAAAGTGTGTGTGTGTGTGATGATAATATGAACGCTATGTTTTTTTTTTTTTTAAGGAACAAATTTTTATCAAAACCACAATCACTATGCAGGGACCAGCTGGAAGTGTTAGAAAAATGTCTCTGGCTCCCTGACGGGTCTTGAGCAAGCTACCGAGCACTGGCCTCGCTCACTCCAGCTAGCAGGTCTTTGAATGCATGCAGGAAATAGACGCCAAAATTCCAGGACTTTTTTTGTCGTGATTGTGTCTGTAAAAATTCTCATGAATTCAAAATATGTGATTTTAAGGCAGAGTTCCAGCAAAATAGCTGTCTTGGAGATCTTGTGATCAGGCAGTAACATTTGTATCAAACTGTATATAAACTGTTCTTTCCTGTGCATCATGGGTGGAAATACAAGTAAAAGAGGAGGTGACTTTGACTTAACCATAGTTTAATTTTTTAATATTAATAATAATAATTGATGACGGTGAATGCGACGGGTGAGTAGAAACACTACAAGTGCGTTCCACCAATCAGCTTTCTTCAGTACAAAAAAAGAGTGTGGTGGCTTCCTACAGGAAACACAGTGTGAAAAGCACAGGGAATTGGAAGTTTGTTTTTTTCGGCTTTTTCCCGATTACGGAGTACCCACAGCAGAACTTTTTGATCCACATACTGATTTTTGCCTTGAGTCCTTAATATTCCGGAAACCCTTCCTGGTGAATACCAATGATGCTTACAAGTGGAGGTTCGAACTCAAGGCGTCCAACCCAAAGTCCAGAACGCTAACCACAACACCACGGTGGACTCGGACAGGGAATTAGAAGTGGTCCTGAAAATATTCCTGCGTTAGAAAATAACTTGACATTACTTATGGGTTAGATGAACAATAGCTTGGTTTACAATGAAGTCAATTCATTTTTGATGCACAGTTTTAGTCCAAGTACCAAACTTGATCGCCAAAACAACAGGCTTTCATTGCAGGTTGGAATGATCGCACAACATGCATCATAATCCCTGACACGGGCTACTGTTGCCCACGCCAAGTTAAACTCAATGCTGAACCCTTAACATCACTTCCTGTCTGCCCTACTGGAACACATTTATAGCAACACACATGAGCACAAGTGTTATTTATGTCTTAAATTGCTTCTTTTTTTATCTTATTAAGTCTACTAGTTTTCTATGCTCTAGTCTGAGTCTTATTTATGTCTTCTATTTATGTCTACTATATTGGATAATATGATTGTAAAGATGGCTGTAGGTTGTTATTTCATGTCTGGAGGGCTCTAATGATGTTAAAATATATTTAGAAGGCTTTAAACATGTTTTCTATGCTCTAGTCTGAGTTTTATTTATGTCTTAAATTTCTCTTAATATGTCTACTATATTGGATAATATGCTTGTAAAGATGGCTGTAGGTTGTTATTTCATGTCTGGGGGGCTCTAATGATGTTAAAATATATTTAGAAGGCTTTAAACATGTTTTCTATGCTCTCGTCTGAGTTTTATTTATGTCTTAAATTTCTCTTAATATGTCTACTATATTGGATAATATGATCGTAAAGATGGCTGTAGGTTGTTATTTCATGTCTGGAGGGCTCTAATGATGTTAAAATATATTTAGAAGGCTTTAAACTTGTTTTCTATGCTCTAGTCTGAGTTTTATTTATGTCTTAAATTTCTCTTAATATGTCTACTATATTGGATAATATGATCGTAAAATGGCTGTAGGTTGTTATTTCATGTCTGGAGGGCTCTAATGATGTTAAAATATATTTAGAAGGCTTTAAACATGTTTTCTATGCTCTCGTCTGAGTTTTATTTATGTCTTAAATTTCTTTTAATATGTCTACTATATTGGATAATACGATCGTAAAGATGGCTGTAGGTTGTTATTTCATGTCTGGAGGGCTCTAATGATGTTAAAATATATTTAGAAGGCTTTAAACATGTTTTCTATGCTCTCGTCTGAGTTTTATTTATGTCTTAAATTTCTCTTAATATGTCTACTATATTGGATAATATGATCGTAAAGATGGCTGTAGGTTGTTATTTCATGTTTGGAGGGCTCTAATGATGTTAAAATATATTTAGAAGGCTTTAAACATGTTTTCCATGCTCTAGTCTGAGTTTTATTTATGTCTTAAATTTCTTTTAATATGTCTACTATATTGGATAATACGATCGTAAAGATGGCTGTAGGTTGTTATTTCATGTCTGGAGGGCTCTAATGATGTTAAAATATATTTAGAAGGCTTTAAACATGTTTTCTATGCTCTAGTCTGAGTTTTATTTATGTCTTAAGTTTCTCTTAATATGTCTACCATATTGGATAATATGATCGTAAAGATGGCTGTAGGTTGTTATTTCATGTCTGGAGGGCTCTAATGATGTTAAAATATATTTAGAAGGCTGTAAACATGTTTTCTATGCTCTATCTATACAAATATTCCCTTTCTAAAGAACAGATCCTACTTTGTGGAAATTCACTTATCACGGCCGAGTGATAAATGAGGGATTAGTACATGTATTTTACAGTATATCTGGAGAACTTGATAAATCAGAGTAATGCGAGGGGACAACTGGAGCTATTCCCAGAAATCCCATTCCCAGCTGCCTCTGCACCATGGGAAAGCCAGTCCAGAGAGTGGGTCAGGTCAAGCTTGTCTCCTTGCCTGACTGTCAAAGTAACAGTACCGTCCCCTCGGGCGTCCAGCACTGCCCGGGCAATGTAGCTGTAAGCTGTTTCACAGAGGGGTGGAAATGCAATTAAATCAAACATGGGTGAGTAGCTGCAGAACAAATGCATAGTCAGCGTTTTTTTCAGCTCACTGAGAAAAACCAGCTTGAGTTTTTTTTTGTTTTTTTTTTTCTTCCATGAGACAGGGTATTGAAAATGATAAAGAAAGGGATTTTTCAACATTTTCTTTTCATTGGGTGACCAATGCAGGAGTTAGAAAAGGGCTAAGAGAGACATTGGCCCGATTCAGAACTTCTTTATTCTCAAGTGTTGGCCTAAAACTTGGGGTCAGACATGCAGCCTGACCCCTGCGCCCCTGGTTCACATCTTCTTGTAATTACCTTTGCGCATCGACTCTTCGGCCACCCCCACCCAAAGACAATATAACAATTTGTCTTTTCAATTGTCTGTCAGTCACTCTCTTATGGGCCTTTTCAGTGGGCGTATATGGTTTCTTTTTCCATTTGTATTTATTTATTTATCTTGCTTGGAGAGTTGGGGGTTGTCTGGCCCCAGAAACAGGGAGTCTTTGTTTGGGCTGGTTTCACATGGATACAGCTCCCCCTCCTTTGCCCCCCTGCTCTCCTGCCCTCTATGTAGCTCCCCATGAGCAGATCCCATAGATTTGTTTGGAGGCTGCTCTCAGGGTCATTGTACATGGCATTTCCATAACCATTGGCCCATCAATGAGACCTTTCTCCCTCTCACTGGCCACTGAGGTGCTCTTTCACCTGCAAAGATCTATAGACGCAAACTTTAGGGGGGGACTTTATTACATAAGAATTTATAAACAGCAGCGTACTGTATACCGTAGTATTTTGTCATGCAGTGACATAAACGTTAATACAGGTTAGAGCGGTGTTTTTCAACTTTTTTTGAGCCACGGCACATTTTTTTTACATTGGAAAACATCACTAAGGTGTTGCCACACGGACACTCCACAGTAGCTATGTTTACATGAGGAGTTTTTCTCTTTCCGAATGACTTTTCCGGAAACAATGGTATCCATGGAAAGGAATATTCCAATCTCTTGTCTACATGCGTCGCTATAATCAACCAGAATAGTCAATGGGGCATGCCCAGTAAAACGTAAACACCAACATCACGTGATACCGACTTCCCTGAGTTGTTTTTTTCACTTGTTGGAATAACTCCGTATTGACAGTTTTTCGTTTGTCCGGTCTTGAAATTTAGTTTGAATCAAAAACAAACTTTCCGTATCAGTCCAGCGCCGATTGCTGGCCTCCATTTTTTAAAACTGAATAACGTCTGGATCTGCGTGTTACGTCATATCTGAGCATGCGATATGATAAATTTAACCAGGAAAGGATCAAATTCAAGCTTGCTAATATTTTATAATTCAACTCGGTACATGTTTTATATCGATATATATTTTCTTTTGACTTATGGACTTGTGAATGGCGTATAGAAGGGTTTAGATTATGTTCCACAGATGGCGCTAATGCACACCAAAGCTGCTGGACAGCCGCTAATAAACAACAGAAGAAAAACGCACCCTGACGACAACCCACAGGGAGAACACGGAAACTCTGCACTTGCTGTGTGGTTGACGTCAACTACATTAGCAGTGTGTTTTTATGCATCGTAATTGGTCATTTTTCCTTGATTTTGCAACACCTTTGACTTTATTCAGGGAGATTCATGCTCCAAAATGTAACTTGTATTAAATTGTATTCAAACACACGGCAGTGTGTGTGTGTTTGTGTGTGAGGGAGCAAATGGCACATCGCCAGAAACCTGCTGGGTAAGTGAAGGAATATTTTAGTCATTGCAACTGTGAAGGAATGTCCAGCTGCAAAGATTTTTGCTTGTTAAGTCGGACATTTGAATTCACGTCTTAAGTGGAGCGGTGGAGTTATGCGGGTCATAAGCACTCTCAGACACAATGCTGTAAAAATGTCCCGATTTAAAGGGGATGATTAATGCCCCTCAATCTGCTGAGTGAAATATGATGTAATCCAACTCCCCAATCCATGTCAAAACATGTCCAGTATGAAGACCGTGGCCTGATGTGATTAATAGGAGGATTTTTTTGACTGTGGAATAGTTTACTGCAGCCTACAAAATATTTTTATTGACCGTATAACTGCATGACACTGTATAATTATTTTCAAAAATATCACACAGTAATGTCATAACATAATGGAAGAAAGGAACCGGTACCCGCTATAAGTAGCATGACTCAACTGAGGCACTTTACCGCGTCAAACTGATGAAAGACACTCTAAACAGGATATTAAACAGCTAATAAACATTTATAAACGCTTTTATTTCCCTTTTAAGGCCCTCCTTAAAGAATGTAACTGTTCAAATTTCCACATGCATACTCTTGACCACATCAGATGCAAGTGAGTCACGTTACTAACATTATGTCATTACAGAAGTACTTCAGGGTGGCATGGAGGACTACGAAGTGGCGCACACAAACGTAATAAAGCATTCATGCATGAAATACAGATGACTTAAAGTAGCGCTCTATTACTACACAGCTTTGACAAAAATGTCAATGCAATTAGTGATTGGGAATTAATGCCACTTCTAGAAATATACAGTAAAGTCTCGTTATATCGATATTGTCGGGAGTCGGAAAAAATATCGATATAACCGGACTGTCGATATATCCGATCCTGCGCCGAACTGCATTAAAAGTGGGCAATAATGCACTCGACATTGTTCTATAGTATAGAACAATGTCGAGCAGCTTAAATCAATCTTTGCTTAAGGATTTGAATACCAAAAAAGAACACGGCGAACGGCTGCTTCCAGTCAATTTTATTTTTCACACTTCCACCACCAGAGCACAGCACACACACCGATTCCCGGTTCAAACAGTGATTATTGCAAGCGATAAAAAGATATCTGAATACAACACAATTAAATACATGTATTTGTACGCTTGTGTCTTCGTTGGAATAGGTGTGTATGCTATGTCAGTTGGTTCTTCTGTTGCAGGCATGTGTTTGGCCAGCTATGTGGGGCGGGTTGAGCATGACCTGTGAACCAGGAAGTGCGGGAATCGGTGTGTGTGCTGCGCTCTGGTGGTGGAAGTGTGAAAAATAAAGTTGACTGGAAGCAGCCGTTCGCCGTGTTCTTTTTTGGTATTGAAATCCTTAAGCAAAGATTGATTTAAGCTGCTTTTGTATCGATATAAGCAGACCAAATTGGCTGGCGGGAGATGAAAAGGGCATCGTAGTAACCGGATTATCATAATAACCGGGTATCGTACTAACGGAACTAATTATATCATAAAAGACTAGAAATTTGCCATCAAATGAAAATAGTATCGTAATAAGCAGTAATTCATTATAACCGATATCGATATAATGAGACTTTACTGTCCTAGGGTGTGGCTTTGGGACAATAGTGAAGAACACGCAACATGGCAGCACGTTGCACAGAGGCACAACCAATCTAGTAGCTTGTAGATTCTTGTAGCTCTTGTCCAACTCAGGGAACCCCCGGGGTCTAAATAAAGAAACACAAAAGCAGTAAATAAACTCATGTAGTCCATCTTCAGTCTTATGGATGTGAATCCGCTGGCCATAAACTGCTGTTTAAAAAACACCATGTGTCTCATCTCTGTTGATCTTCAGATGAGGCCTAAAAGGATTGAATGTGACCTGGATTGCTTCAAAATGATTAGGAACAGAATGTGCTTTTACTCTTATTGAACTTTATGAAAAAAAAATGATATTGACCAGATAATACTTGTCTTCAAAGGGGACCTGTGCTAGTGTGGGTTTTCTCAGGGTGTTTCAGTTAACTCCCACTATCTGGAAACGTGCATGTTTAGTGATTTGGGGACTTGGGAATTGTCCATATAGTCCTGAACAGGATAAATACCTTGATTATTTATTATTAATTTACTTTTTTTTGTTGGACATAAATGTGTGTTTGGTTAATTTATTTGCAAAAAATAGTAGCAGAAATAAAATTATTGTACAATTACAATTACACAATTCATTCATTCATTTTCTACCGCTTTTCTTCACAAGGGTCGCGGGGGTGCTGGAGCCTATCCCAGCTGTCTTTGGGCGAGAGGCGGGGTACACCCTGGACTGGTGGCCAGCCAATCACAGGGCACATATAGACAAACAACCATTCACACTCACATTCATACCTATGGACAATTTGGAGTGGCTAATTAACCTAGCATGTTTTTGGAATGTGGGAGGAAACCGGAGTACCCGGAGAAAACCCACGCATGCACGGGGAGAACATGCAAACTCCACACAGAGATGGCCGAGGGTGGAATTGAACCCTGGTCTCCTAGCTGTGAGGTCTGCGCGCTAACCACTAGACCACCGTGCCACAATGACACAATTAAAATTAATTATTGTTATTGTGTATTGTATTGTTTATTCTGACTTCATTGATCATCACCACTAAATTGTTACTTAAAGTGGACCTATAATGCTTTTTCCACTTTTCTGACCAAGTTGTTAAAATGTTAGCGTGTTAAACTATGCCAACGTTTCAGTGCTGGCGCTAATGGCTTGCAGGAAATATTTGTTCAGGTTTGAACTTGCGAGGCAAACGTGAGGCAGAAGTGGTTGGAATTGCAGATTCCTGACCAGCAAGAGCAAAATATGGGACTGTTTTGTGAACACGGGCGAAGCTGGACTATCTGCCGAGTAAGTGGTTGTCTGTGTAGCATTACAGAGTGTGCATACGCATAACCACATGCATGCAAATTACAAGTTCACCGATGTCTGGAGTTGCTAATAGCCTTTTCCACCACACGTTTTTTTGTGTTTCTACCCAAGTATTTTTGAAAAAATTGGTAAAAAATTGGTAAAAAAAAACAAATTTTCTGCACTCAATAAATGCAGACTACTATATTACCACTCTTTGAGTTCATTGACGGCAAGTCAAAGGTCTCTAACCAGTATCTAATGAGCTACCAGTAGCTGCTAACCACTTTTCATGTAGCTCTCCAAAGAGTTTATTCATTTATTTTTAACGACTTCTATACCAACCAAATTAGAAAGTGGGATTCGGCAGTAGTCTTGAAGTCATCAGGAGTGCTTGGCAGTGTGAACAATCACATTGGAGTGGGCACCCACCGTTTTGGAAAGCCAAGGAAATATAGCTGGAATAGGTGCAGATTCTGGAAGATCTAGAAAGCTTTCTGTGTGGGCTAGCATGTGTAGCTGCTCTATAAGAGTCCACAACTCAATACAAAGGGCAGAAAATGAGCACAATAGGTCTCCTTTAATCTATACCCAGAAATTACTCATGAATTGTTTTGTGACCAAATGTCCTGTATTCCCAGAATGTCCTTGTTTTCACATATTGTCCTGGTTTTCATTGTTTTTCCGTGGGCCGTTAAATTAGGGGACTCCGCTGCATGTGGCTTAATCCCTACGAGGCTGCCATGCGGGCGGCATTTTGAACTCGTGCCACAAAAGATGCAAAAAGCAAAACTTTTGTACTTTTGGGAAGTCTCGTAAAACTGGGGATGTCATGGACAATGGAGGATCAAATTCTTGTGACAATTTTTCCCGAAAATACTGATGACATTCCACAATATAAGTAAGCATTTGACCACGGCTTCCTGTGTTGTTTTTGAAATCATTTTTGTGAAGGTGTTTGAACGTTGTAACCTTTTGGAATTTGTGTCTTAGATAGTATTTTTTAATACAGTAAATAAGCTTATTAATTGGTTTCACACGCGACTGATCAGTTAATTTCCACTGAGTAGGATCAATTAGTTATAAATAAAATATATTGTTTATTGGAGCATATAAAATCTGTGTACCACCCCCTAAATATGGTGTTTAGCGTTATTAGAGCCCTCTAGAGATTAAATAATCCCCCCATAGTAACCATAACACTCATATTACCCAATATAGTAGACGTATTAAAAGAAAATGGTATTTAATGTGTTCCTGTGCTAGCGTAGCTGAATGGGGCCCGGACAGAAACCGACACCGTGGGTTCAGAGTTGAGTTTTAACTTGGTGTGGGTTACGCCTGCAATAGTAATAAATGAAAAGCATTAGTCAATTCAATTAATTTACATTGTGACAAATATGAATATTAGTTTTTAACACATGAAGGTCATGCTTATATAAATGAAAAAGAAGAGAACCAACTGAAACCCAACGCGAGCCCTCTTTCTCGACCTGTTGGGTTCAGATTTGAACAAAAAGTAAAAGTAATCATCCACTATGCTTTAACCCCCCAGATCCCATCCCTCTACTCCCCTCATCTACCTTTCCTTCCTTTATTGTATTCCTTATAAGGCCTTGATGTGGAATCATGACCACATCATTTGTGATGGCAAATATTCACAATATGTCTTTCTCTTTGCTGCATGTTCTAATGACAGGAAAACAGCTAACATGTGGTGGCTAACAATGGATCTAACTGGACACACCTACAGTATCTCGTCTATAAAGTGCCTCCTCAAAGAAACATCCAAAAACTGCCAACACTGTTTCTATTTACATAACTGACCTGTATATAAAAGAAGCTACAGAATGTCATTGTTATTGTAGAAGCTAACACGAAGCACTATTTTTCTGGTGTAGTGACACAGCGCATCATGCCACTACCACGACGTAGTGAGCCCACTCCAAAACATGAATCACATTAGCACGTCTTTGTCTTTTTTGCATGTTTTACTGAGAGGGAAAACAGCTAGCATGTTGGCGCTAACAACAAATGTAACTGGACACTAGATGCACATATAGATAGATAGTTATTAGCTGTTGTTTACATGACTTGTATCCAGTATAGAGAGTCTGCATGCACGCGGTGTAGGCTTATGCTCACAAGGAACGTGTTCATATCTGTTGCATGAATCACAAGACCCGGGTCAGTATTCGTTTGGCAATTAGTGGATTTGAACAAATGTTGACTCTCACTATTCCTCCACTTGATGGCATCTTTTATAGGCTGGTGTGGGAGAGACCGCTAATGAGCACCATTTGGGTTCGTCATTTACAACACATGGTGGTTAATAGCCTACGACAATGGTTTTACTGCTGCGCCGGCCACTCTTGCTGAACTTTCATGGAAATTCTTCACATGCTCCGTGTACAGTAGGACACTGCCTCATTTTGCAGCTGGATCATTCAATAAAAGAAATCATAGTTGTTCCACCGTTTCACTGAAGACCATGTGTGAAAGATTGTCATTGTATGGTTTCTTTATTTTAAACATGCTTAACAAGTTACATTAAGGAATATCATGTGGTTAAAGTCGCACAATTCATTAAGTCCAAAAAGGAGTAATAAAAAGCAGAGTTTATTTAATTCAACCTCTTTTCCATATCTATTACTGATAATTCATTCACACCATAACCTTTGCATGTTGACACTTACAATATTAATATTAAGGATAGGTGTTGAAAAAAATATGTGTTGGAAAAATGTTTTAGTTTAGTTTATCTTGTGCAGTGTTAAGGAAAAATTTCACCCTAACCTTTGCTTTTTTTTTTTTTCAAAAATGAATTAATTAATAAACGAGCACTGTTTCATGATTGACTATTATGTAGTATTCTGGTCACTAGGCGTCAATAATGTCTGACACAATAGTGTGAGTGAAGTTCTCCACTCATTCCGTGTGGTGCACAGCATGTAGTATCAGCATTGATGGGAGACCCCGCTGCATGGCACAAGTTAAAAGTGCTAACATTTCTTTTTTTCAAAGAAAAAATCATATTGAAGCATCTTTCAAGAATTAATTATAGAATTAATTAGAATTAGAGTTATACTAATGCTTTAGAGACGCGAATGAGTTACGTTGTCACTCACGGAGCTGGAACTCTACACTCGGAACCTTTTATGAAATGTAAAAGTTCCGGCACGGAAAGCATTATCGTACGTACCACAGAACAACCATCGGAAAAACAGCAGCAAACAGAAAGCTTGTCAACATGGCAGAGGTAGGCGAAGTGTTTTTTTTATGAATTTGTCTTACGGTGGTATAGCCAATGCTTTCGTTTAATATAATACAAAGACAAAGACAACTATTAATGTTTTAGAGGCTGTCACCACGTCTTTACCAATAATCTCGAATTATTCCTTTGTGTATAATAATTTCGCAATGTCGACATGCTTTAGTACCATAATTGCTCTGTTTATTTTAAATGATTGGCTAGTTGGGCCATGGCCGACTTTGGTCATCATAATGATATAAATAACAGAGATGAATTACATAGCTTCTGCAAAAACACCCTCAAACAAAACAGGCACAGTTTACACCAACAACGAGACAAATTCAGATACATTAGATGAAAAACGTCATATATAGATATAGATACAAAAAAATAAGTGGCAGAATGCTCTCGAAGAAAACAGTTTTAACCATCCCGTTGGTAAGTATGAAGCACAAACGTCATTTTTGTATTCACAATTAAATTAAAATATTTCTTTGGTTTGTCAGTGACAACAGTGGACAACAATAGTTAAACTGTATTGAATGAAGTGACAGTGGGATGTCAAAATACAACAGACTTAGACTTCATTGGAATGCAGTGTTTCCCACAGGACTGCAATGTAGCTGTGGTGTGAAAAACAATTTGCACAATCGCAATAACTTGCAAAACTCAGTTTGGATAAAACAGAGCTTCTTGAAATGTGTGACATCTCATATTTTTAAACCGTATTTAAACACTTGAACAGACGTGAACGCATGTAGTTCTCTTTTCTGTGCGTTCTAAAGAAGAAAAAAATCAAACAAATAAACAGCTCATTATTGCATCTAAGCCGCCTACAAAGACCACTATTAAAACACCTCAGAAATGTCTAGCAAGGTTTTATATGAATGCTGTCACAATATAGCAACAGTTATTTTCATGATAACATGTAATACTTGCAGTATTTTGCCATATTTTGGTCCTTCTAAGCATTAGCTAATGTGCTAATGTACATGACGTTGCAGTCTAATATATCACTATGTTGACAAACAGATAATAATGCACAACCAAGTAAGCTGTGGTAGGTGTGCAACAGATGCCAGCTAGTTTGGCTGTGCAGTAGTACTATAACGCCCCGCATGTGGTGAAGGAAAGACACTGCCATCGTGCCGTCGTGCACTTTCAATTGCTTTATTAACATGTGGTAACACAACACACTGTTAGCGCAGTGATTCAATAGCGCCAATCACACCCAGCTACTGACACACTGGACGAAAACCTCAGCGAACACAGCCAACTTCCCTCTCGCTCGCCGACGTCGTACGTCACTCTCCAGACACCGCTTAGTAACAGGCATCCACTCGAGTAAAAGATGGAGTTGCAGGGCTGGCCTGCGTGTGAGGTGACCCATCATTTGTGACCTCTAAATGATAATTAGTTATTTATTGTTTAAAAAAATAAGCTAATTTCACCTTCTGTGGCTTTAGGTTGTCTACTTGTTGTTGTAAGCATTGTCCCCTCCCTATGGATTTGTCTTCTTCTCTTGTGAATTTAATATTAGGAGCTGAGACTGACAGTTATAAGTTAAAAATAAGTTAAAAAAGGCTTGTTTGATACCTCCATCATATATACTGCTAAATGCGATTTTCATATGTGAAAACATGTGACTTCAAGTCCTGAAAATATGGTAGGTGCAAAAAATTGGAATCCGGGATATTTCCTTCCAATAATGATTAAATGGCCATATACTTCTATGCGTCTATGTAGTGTATGTTCACATTTGGTTGATGCTATCTGAAATGGCTGAGTCAGTCCAAAGTACAGCCATATTAACAATTTCAGCTGTTTTGCTTAAATTCAAGGTATCTACGTATATAATATACTTTATTTACTTAGCTGTTTTGTTGATGGAATGCAATAGGAAATTTGTTATTCTGCAATGGGAACCTTGCAAACATGGAAAAGATTATAGGGGGAAATAACTTGTGTTCCTATAAATAGTTTTATTCCATAATTATACTGATGTTTGACAGTTAAATGTATTGTTTTCACAGACTCACAGTTTGCAGGACATGAGACAACAAGCGGCAATTTCTTCCAAAGTCTTTATACAGAGGGATTATACCAATGGCACTGTATGCCAGTTCCAAACTAAGTTCCCCTCTGAGTTGGAGACCAGGGTAAGATTTCTGCCTTTTATCGTTTTGTCTTGCAGCGGTGGTATTATTTAATCACAACACCAGAAAGACATGAGTTGCCAAGCAACCACCTCCAAATCCTCAGTACTGTGAACGTATCTGTGAAGAGGAGTGCACCAAAATCCCTCCAAGGATGTGTCCAACACCTGGTTTGCCAACACAGGTTTCACCACCAAGTGCAAAGTCACATATTCCTTGATTTTCAATACTTATTTCACTCATTCAAATGCTAATTAATTTGTAAACTTTACTGAATGTCTTTTTGTTGAAATGTTCTTTCTCCATTAAAATGAACCTAGCATAACATTATGATGGACAGGTCATGTCTTTGTAAGGTAGTCAACTTACCAGGGTATCAAATAATTATTAGACACGAGTTCAATTCCACCCTCGGCTATCTCTGTGTGGATTTTGCATGTTCTCCCCGTGCATGCGTGGGTTTTCTCCGGGTACTCCGGTTTCCTCCCACATTCCAAAAACATGCTAGGTTAATTGTTTACTCCAAATTGTCCATAGGTATGAATGTGAGTGTGAATGGTTGTTTGTCTATATGTGCCCTGTGATTGGCAGGCGACCAGTCCAGGGTGTACCCCGCCTCTCGAGCACACCTGCAACCCTTGTGAGGATAAGCGGTAGAAAATGAATGAATGAATGAATGAAAGGCATTACCGAGAATAACACAGTATTAAAATTCGTTGTGCACCTCATTAATCAGAGAATGAGCAGTCTTCAGATTTTCCTCTCATGATTTCAAGCAGGAGTATCTCTCCTAAAGGTCCAAACTCTGGTCCTTTAGGAGTAAGTGATTTTCTCACAAACGAGTCAAAGAATATTTTCTTCCACTCTTAGTAGTGAATGACAATTTACCACAAAATACCACTAAGACAATGACGTCACAGTTCTGTTGGAGATCTGCTTGGGAAATGAAGTACAAATTAAATGTTGGTAGTCATGAATAAAACGAAAATATCTCTTTAAAAGAAAAAAAAAGTACTTCAAAGTGCTGAAAGTTGAGAGAAACCTGCACTAGAAATAAATGCCTCCTGAAATGTAAGATGAAGCTGAACGCCTTTTTTTGGGGGGGGGGGGGGGGGGTTGTTGATGTTTTTGTCCAAAATGGGCATTGTAGATACCAAGTAGCTCCCGGCTGTTCTTATTATTTTGTAAATAGCTAAGTAGCTCACAATGTGGTGGAGGAAGTACAGATCATTGTGATATGTAGCACTACAGAGAGCCAATACTGCAATAAAACATAAAAACTTCAAGATTGTAAATTAATATGAAATCAGAACACTTGTGAATTTTTTAGTTTCAAAGTTGCCTTTTTATTTTTCCCAATTGTTCATATCAGCAAAATCCTCCTCTTTGCAATAATCATGCTGGAATGCTAAATATTAGGGCCAAATGTAATGCACAGATGCTCTGGCAAAGAAATGTGCTTTGAATCACTGCCTCAGAGTTGGAAAATTAGATGAAGAACAAAGCATTTGGATGCTGCGTACCAAATGTGCCTGAGACCACTGATGTTTGGAGCCCGTTGCCACATTCCTTGATCACACGGGAGCAGAACTTGGGAAAGTTGTCAGAGGAGCGAGACGCCCTGGGCTGCTTGCTTGTCTGTTCTGGAGGCTCTTTCTGTGCCGAGTATCACATGAGATCATCTGGACAGCCTGCGCGTTGGTCTGATATTGACATCGCTGTCAAGCAGCCCATGTAAATATCAGCTAGCCATGTCTCAATTTCAACAGAGCAACTCAGATACTTATTTATCTTTGTGAAAGAATGTATGTGACAGAGTTCAAGATTTCTGGTTTGTTAACGTGTGTGTTGGACATATTAAGTCAGGGGTCTCAATTATGCGGCCCGCGGGCCAAATGTGGCCGGACACTAGTTTGAGGCCCCCGCCTTGATATGAAAGTTTAATGTTAGTGCGGCCCGCGCAAGTTTGATATGGATGCTGTATGGTGTCATGTACCCAGAAAAAATTATTACGTTTGATTCATGTTCATGTTAAAGGTTAAATAACTGTTAATAGTTATCCTCCCTATCTGTGTGGAAGTGGTAAGTTTTTGGCTATTTAAGTTTAAAGGAAATAACTTGAAGGCTACCGTTTAGGTCGCTAGGTCTCTAGTTTGCGAGTTAGCATGTGTCTCAAGACCCTGCAGTTGCGCAATATGTTGTAAATAAAAAGAGTATAAATGTGACTATAGTCGTGTTTTGTCATGTCTACAGGGCTCTAATAATGCTTTGTTCATTTTAATCTGAAAAAATAATTTGTCTACCCACCAACTATATGTGGTTTAAGTTTTTATTATTTGCCGTTTTATTATTATTATTATATTTATTTCTTTATTACTGATTGATTGATATTCTTTATTCTTGATTTATTTATTTTTCATCTTATTTTGTGTAGAAAAATAAAAATTAAGATATTTGAGAACAGTGGAATGTTTTATCAGAGCTTTTATTGTAGAAAATTGGAACCAAAGCGAAGTTTTTAAAATTTTTTGTTTTTAATAAATGCGTTTTTTTTTTTTTTTTTTGGAAAACCTGATGCGGCCCCCAAGTAAATTTAGAGTTTGAGACCCCTGTACTAAGTGATGACATTCAGAGAACAATGTTTAGGTGCAGCCTAACTGTTCCAGGAGGAGTTTTCCAATGCTGGCAGATGGCCCATCTTTCCCTTTAATATAGCATATTTGCAGTCCCAAGACATAAAAAGTTAGTATTATCGCCAATATGTTTTTTTTTATGTCTTAACATTTTCTCTTGCTGTTTTCTTTTCTGATGTATTGAAGATCGACAAACAGCAATTTGAGGAGATGGTCCGGACCCTGAATAACCTGTATGCCGAGGCAGAGAAGCTTGGGAGCCAGTCTTATATTGAAGGATGTTTGGCCTGCCTCACGGCTTATACCATCTTCTTGTGCATGGAGACACACTATGAGAAGGTGGGTGATGCCTGCATGGACAATTAATTGATTACTCATTATCAGTAAACAAAATTTGTTGAAAGTTCAGCACTGACAATAACCTCTGGCAGAAAAGTTTAAAGTATTTTTTTTTATATTTTCTGGTGTGCTTATGGTTTGAGGTCCTGAGGTGCATTGTTGGGCCATTCCTCCACGACCATTAACTGCAGCATGATAATGCATCGCTCCGTATTTGCAAGGATCTGTACAAAATCCCTGGAAGCACCAGATTGGGATTCTCTGGATCAGTGCATACAGTATTTGAGGAAAATGGTGGTCACAGCAGATGCTGACTGGTTTGGAGTAGCCTTTTATTGTGGCCACCTTAAGGCACACTTGTGCTGTCTAATCAGCTTTTTGACATGTCACACCTGACACAGATTTGTCAACATTTGTGAGAAATAGGCCATGAGTGTACATTTTACATTTTACATTGTTTAAATAACACTTTCTGTTTCATTTCAGGTTTTGAGAAAGATTGCAAAATACGTACAGGAGCAGAACGACAAGATCTACACACCCAGAGGTCTCCTGCTCACCGACCCCATCGAGAGAGGCCTTCGAGTCGTATCCTGTTCTGAGTGTTGGATATCATTTCGAAAAAGAAAGGCCCTGTTTCTTGTTTCTTCCCGTTTTCCCCTCTGACAAAATTGTCTTGAACCATGTTTAACCACTTAAAAATGACTGGCCAGAACTGAACAAACAGATGCATAGCTCAGAGGAGCATAATAGCTGCAATAGAAGATTAACTGGAATTCCTTGGGAAGCAAACTTTACAAGTAAATCATAACCCAAAGGAGGGGAGCAAGTATGGCTCAATACAATAATAAGACATTTAAAATAACTAGTAGAAAAAGTTGTACTGGTATTATAAGTTTGTAGTGCGCAGGTTAAAGTTCTGAGAGACTAGCGTGGCCACTGAAAGATATTAATGTGTTTCTTCTGGAGCCACTTCTTTGTTGCCTTGGTTTGTATTATATAGGTCATTATCATACTGGAAGGCCCATCCATGACTAATCTTCAGTGTTCTGGCCGAGGCCAAGATCCTGCAGTACATCACCCCGGTTATTGGCTCCTCAGTACAGTGAAGTCTTTTTGTAATCTCCTTTCCAGAATGTTTGACATTGGGTGTTCTTTGTTTCCAAACATGGTTGAACACACCATATTCTCCCAAGCCATTTATGGTCGGTAAAGAATCCAATACGTATTTCACTCAAATACAAATTAGTGGTTAGCGCGCAGGCCTCACAGCTAGGAGACCCGAGTTTGATTCCACACTTTGCATGCTCTCCCCCTGCATGCATGTTTTTTTTGCGAGTACTCCGGTTTCCTACCACATTCCGAAAAACTAACTAATTGCCGACTCCAAATTGTCCATCGGTATGAATGTGAGTGTGAATGGTTGTTTGTGTATATGTGTCCTGTGATTGGCTGGCAACCAGTCGTGTACCAGGGTGTACAAACTGGGATAGGCTCCAGCAACCCCGCGACCCTCATGTGGATAAGTGGTAGAAAATGACTGAATGTAGTGTTTTTTTTCTGCCTTTATTGTTGATAATCTGGCTTTGTTACGATCAACCTACCATAAAAATAATACTTTTCATGCTTTTGTATGGAGATAGTTTAGCAAGTAACCACTATTTTTACGACCTCCACTTAACATCACTGATTAGCTTGTAATTGCTTGCGTCTTAAGTGGGTTAAAAGAGCCAGGCCATGTAAATGATATGGATGCTCCGATTAAGAGTTTTATGCTGCCGATGACGATACTGATCATGAGTGCTGATATGGTGATGACATGAAACCTACCAAATGAAAACCCAGGCTCGTTTGTGTCTACCATTTGCCGGTCTTTAGTAATCAGCAGTAGAACGGAGGTACATTTCAGGAAAATATCAGTTCCTGATTAAAAATGGGTGAAAACCTGCAACCTTTACTGTCAACTTTTACTTTGACACAATTTTGTTGCTTTTGTGACAGCTCAAATAACTATGCCACCAGAATTGGGTATTTTAAAACGTAACAGCATAGGTAAATAGGTACCGTTTGCATTTAGCATTCATTCTGACCAACATTATAATGATCCAAAAGTTGTAGTAGCTGTAACAATCCTCATCTTGTTTTTCCATTTGGCTTTTTGATGAATGTAACAAGCCCGAGTGCAGGCACTTTACAGGAAATCCAGCCTGATGTAGAGCACCATGTGAAAAGAACAATAAAGTTTGTATGTAGTTCATAGCAGCTGCATTAAATCACCGGCTTTACCAACGTGTGTGTTGGGGAAAGTTCAGGCTGATGCAACATCCTAATTAAATGGAGCTGAGCGGCAATAGAAAATTGGGGATAACAAAATATGACTGAAATTGTTCGCAGCTGAGTTTTGTAACTCCCTTCTGAGTTTATTGAGCTGACAGTGTGCGGGATTATTTCTCCCAACTGTGGAGCTGCTGTGCTGTGTTTGGCACGTGGCACAGAGTGGAGATTGACAGGAATGTATCACCTGAACGCACATTTCAACATCAACAGTAGGGTTGCCAGATCGTCACCGAGCAACCTCCGCCATCAAATGTCATCGGCTGTCACGGCAACATTTTTTGTCAAATATAGTTTGAGGATATATTTTGAAAAGGAGTAACTCTGAACAATGTTTATGGAACATTTTTAATTTGCTGGTGCTTTTATTTCAGTAGCGCTTCAACTATATTTCTTGACTCATTTGATTTAAGATTGAGATCACGATATTTGAAGAGAGAAGCCTGGCCAGATAGATAGAAGCTGCCAAGGTAAGTATTTTGTACACAAATATGGCTTTTATCGCTATTAAAAGAGACAGTATTGGCAGTATAAGTGTTACAAAAAATAATGATGAATCAATCGTCAAAGGATTATCCAATGTTAAAGCACACAGTATCATTTATTTTATTTTATTTTATGTTTTAGTAACTGACTTTTTAGTAGGTCTCGAGCGCCAAGCGGTGTTAAAGGCCGTCAGTATGTTAAAGTTAACTATGTCACAGAATGCAACTCAGTAAAAAACAATCTATTAAAATTCAGAGATGTTAATATTGTAATAGAATTAATTATAGTAATCCCTCGTCACTTCACTCATGAATTTTCAAAAATATATTAATCATGGAGTTTTGTGTTTGAATGCAGCCTATTAGTTAAAAAATATTTGCATATTTTACTTTTACATACTTTGGCTTAAATTGACTCTGCCAGCCATTATTGATGAATTTGACCGATTTGTCAAGGCGCACAGAATAGTGTGTCCTAGGGCTGTATAGACATTGTGTATACCAAAAAAACATAACACAAAAAAATTTTTGTTTTCCATCAAAATAACCTTTTTTTTTTTTTTTTTTACAAATATAAGAGCATTGCAATTGAACTGTATGTTCAGTTGCAAAACAACTTTTAAGAAAAGTACAATGAAAAAATATTTAAAAATAATATATGACAATGTATTGCAATATCCAAATTTTATTTCTACTACATTACCTTCCATTGTTCTTTACAAGGCTACACTCTGAAATCAATGAGGCGATAGACAAGGAAAACAGGCACGCATGGCAACATATTGAGGCCATCAAAATGACTGCTTGGGTAATTTATTGTGTTATTAAATAATTAATTTCATAATTTTATTTATGTATTATTAATTAATTTATCATCCCATGCTTAGCGTGCACAAGACATTTTTTTTTGACTGAGAATGGTTTTAATCTTGTGACATCCCTACCAAAAAAAAAAAAAATCCAAATCTCCATGGCCCTGTGTGAAAAGATGATTGCCCTCTAAGCCTAATAAGTGGTTGGGCCACCATTAACGGCAACAACTGCAATCTAGCGTTTGTGTTCGCTTGCGGTAAATCTCTTACAGCGCTGTGGAGGAATTTTGGCCCAATCATCTTCGCTGAATTTTTCTAATTCCCAAATTGGAGGGTTTTCAAGCATGAAGCGCCTTTTAAGGTCATGCATCTCAATAAGATTCAGGTTAGGACTTTGACTAGGCCACTCCAAAGTCTTCATTTTGTTTTTCTTCAGCCATTCAGAGGTGGACTTTCTCATGTTATTTGGATTATTGTCCTGCTACAGAACCCAAGTTGGTTTCAGGTTGAGGTTATGAACGGACGATTGGACATTCTCCTTCAGGTTTTTTTTTGGTAGGCAGTAGAATTCATGGTTCTATTTATCACAGTCTTTCAGGTCCTGAAGCAGCAAAGCAACCTACACACTACAACCACAATATTTAACTGTACATACAGATGATGTTCTTTTTCTGAAATGAGGCCTTATTTTTACGCCAGATGTAATGGCACACTTTCCAAAAAGTTCAGCTTTTATCTCGTCAGACCACAGAGTATTTTACCAAAGATCTTAGGGATCTTTGGGATGTTTTCTGGCAAAATTGAGATTTTATGCAGGCCGTTTTTGCCCAGTGTCTTTCTTATGGTGGGGTCATGAACACTGACCTTAACTGAGGCAAAGTGACACATGGTTCTTTGGATGTTCTTGTGGGGTCTTTTCTGAGTCAATACTGTGTTTTTGGAGTATTTTTGGTTGGCCGGCCACTCCTGGGAAAGTTCACTGCTGTGCCATAGTTTTGGAATTTGTGGATCATTTCTCTCACTGTGGTTCACTGGAATCCCAAAGCTGTAGTAATGGATTTGTAACCTTTTCCAGACTGATAGAACTCCCAGTTAATCCCAGTTATGTTTTAAGAGGGAGGGAATATCACTAATCATATCAACTAATAATACCAGTTAATTCTACATATTTCCTGAGACTATAAAAATCAACTATAAAATCACACAGACATACATATGTCCTGGCATTTTCCAAGCGATTTCTATCGAATGTCTTTCATATAACTCAGATGGATTTGGGACACAGAGTTCTTTTGTGAAACAAACCATCTGGCATGTCAGGTTAAGATAATCCTAGTCTGAGAAGTATTACCCTCCAGAACAGAGCACCCAGAAGCCTATAGCCGTATACGTTCAAGCCTAAGTCTTCTCATCGGGTTGTACTCCCAGTTAACTGTTTTTGGAATCATGTAGTTAGCTTCCATAAAGCATTAAAGGATAATTCTTTCTACCTTGTGACATTCACATGGCTGCCACTCAGTGGCTTATCACTTTCTTCATTCAGAAGGTACAACTCTAACCAAAATGGACGCTATCTAAATCCGTAACAAATAATGTAAATAGGATTAATTGTTTCCAGAAAGCCAAAAATGTAAATATAAAACATTGTTTATAGTTATACAATTATACTTTGACATGAAGAAAACTATTTAAAATGTATATAAATACATATGAATGAATGAAAATGAGGGAAAAAAAATTAGATTACTTTTATCTTCGTGATTGTTCCCAAAGATTCGACATTTATATGCTTTTAGAATAGTTTTGTGCATGTAAAACTATAATTGTAAAACTACAAAAACATGGTTTGCGTTCACATTTTTGAGTCAACCGCAATTATAGACCGGCAACATAGCTAGCTTCTGGTTGTAGTTGTTATTCTGTTAGCAAACTATAAAGATGCTAACAAGGATAAAAATACATTAACAACACAGTTCCACTCACGCATGTGTATCGGCACGAAAAGTCATGTCATATTGTGCGCTAACCAGAAAATGCATGCAAATGGAGGCAAATATTTGGTGTAAATTTTCAATTTACAATAATTTACCTTGCATTCTATGAACCCATTGGAATGGATTTATCACAATAACCCGAGGTTCCACTGTGACGTTACCAGGTTTGACCAAATTTCAAATGAATGCTAAAAAAAACGACCTACTGCCATTTTATTAGGCAACCGTATTGAAACCACAAATCCCCGCCGATGGATAAACTATTAACAGACACATGCATGGATTACATTATTCCTAAACATGTCTCAAAGAAGAATGTAGTTCATGGATTTTTATTGTAGCTGAGAGAAAAGCAACGTTGGAGTCTTGCCATGGTCAGAGAGTTGGTAAACCACTGCGAGCAAAGGCTCGTTTAGGATGATGCACATGTGGAAGTCTTTGGAATTACTCAATCGGGGGTTTGAGTGCACCACTTACTTCTCAAAGAATCCATCTCCCTGAAACAATTTGGACAATTTTGTTTTTTTTTTTGTGGGGACATTTTGGAGAAGGCTCATTTCAGTTCCAGCATGAATCAGAGCAAGATCCGTAAAGGTTTTTTTTTTGTGGAAGAACTTGACAAGCCCCGAACTTCAACCGTGTCAAACACCTTTAAAGTGACCTACTTAACAGAACAGAGATTGTGAGCCAGACCCTTTCATCAGTGACTTCTGACCTCAAAAGTGTTCTTCTGGATGAATGGACAAAAATATCAGAGGCACACATCAAAAACATGTAAAAAAAAAACCAAAAACCATTGAAGGATAGCGGCAGCTGTTCAGTTGGGGTCAGCTCAAGCCAATTTTTAACCTACTTTTGCATCTGAGCCGGTTTGAAGTTGTGTACATTTCATACTGGTTTAATTTTTTCGGTCTTGAAGCAGCAAAACAGCCCCAGACCATTACACTACCACCACCATATTTTACTGTGATGTTCCCAAAGGTCTTGGGGATCATCAAGATGTTTTCCTGGCAAAATTAATGTTTTTTTTCAAGTTGTTTAGCAGTGGTTTTTATCTCGGAACTCTGCCATGCAGGCCATTTTTGAACACTGACCTTAACTGAGGCAAGTGAGTGAGGCCTGCAGTTCTTTGTATGTTGTTGTGGGGTCTTTTATAACCTCTGAGATGAGTCTTTGCTGCGCTCTTGGGGTCATTTTGGTTGACAAACCACTCCTGAGAAGGTTCACCACTGTTGGCTGGAATCCCAAAGCTTTAGAAACGTCTTTATAACCTTTTCCAGACTGATAGATCTCAATAAATCTCACTTTTTTCCACACAGTTTACAAACTGGAAGCTATTATCAGATTGGAGACGTTTTGTTACTCCGTGTTTACGGAATTGCAGATTCGGCTAATAAAAACAGTATCTATGTGTAATCTCACAGTATTGAACATAATGTGAATGAAATGCTGTCATCGTGAGGACAATTAATGTTTATGTGGTGAAGGATTTCCCTGATTGACTGCTCAATTGTAGCGGAATCTCATCACAAACAGTAGTCCACCCACTCCTGAACTAAACATGTCAGACTGTAACCTCGTGGTTTACGGACCAATATTATATTTTTTACAAATTCATAAGAGCGCATTCATGACAGGGAAATATAACAGAATGGCGTGAAGCGAGCACCACCTGTAATACATTACTAAGTTATTCTCGCAGATTTGTTGAAGTCTATTGTTTCCTGACATAAGACTGCTGTTGCTCTGCCAATAATTGAAAAACATCTTTCAGAGAGGACAGAGGTTTTTGCAAATATTAAAACAGGCCTTCGCCACCACACAGCTGTTTGGTACAAGTTCCATTTTCTTCAAACAAGACAGGAGTACACACACTGAGGCTTGCTTAGATAACGAAGGGTTGATTGGCACATTAACGAACCTTGTAGACAGTCTAGCCCAGGGGTGGGCAAACTACGGCCCGGGGGCCACATCCGGCCCGCCAAGTGTTTGAATACGGCCCGCCCAATCTTTCCAAAGTATTTCATTTAAACTCAACATACAACCTGGCATCATGGCCTGAGCCAACCTTTTGATGGTTTTATCAATTTCGTTTTTTGACATGGTCTGTTGTTTACAAAGTGCTCCTGAAAAAAGGGACACAAGCACATAATAATAATAATAATTATTATTATTATTAGATTATTAGATTATTATAATTATTATTAGAACTATTATGATTATTATAATTATTATATTAATGCTAATTATATTAATTATATATAATATTATTGTTATATTTGCATATTTTACATAATAATAAAGTAATAATTATTATTTTAATTTTATTGTAATTATTATCATATTTTATTATTTTTAAAATATTTAAATATAAATAATAATATCAGATTGCATGACATTTTTACAGATACAATAATACCAGGTGGACTGTTACGTGTACAAAATAACGTCATAATGACAAAGTTGAAACATTAAAGAAAAAATACTTTAAAAATACGTAATATGAGAAACCAAACAAAAATAAATATAGTGGTTATCTTACAAGAATCAAGTCAAAATATTATGGCAATAATGATGAGAAGAAGAAAAAAGAAGAAAGTTGAAATGGACAAGACATCTGTCAAGAATAAAGAAAATAAAGTCAAAATATTAAGATTAAAAAGTCATTCTAATAATTAAAATGGTAAATTCTACAAGAATAAATCCTTTATATGAGGAAACTTAATGGCATTTTAACATCAAAGAGTTGAAATATGAATTTAAAAAAAATTTAAATACTTCATTCTTGCTTCACAAAGTCAAAATATGGGAATAAAGTCATAAAATTACAAAAACAAAATTTCTTTAGAGGAAAGTTTAAATGTTTGCATATATAAAATAAAAGGAAAAAAGACCGACATTCATACTAATAATATGTTTTTTCAACTACAGTATATCACTAAGGTGAGATGCAATTCCATCTGTCATCCATTTTGGTAGGGGTATGCTGGAGCCTATCCCAGCTGACCTCAGGCGAGAGGCGGGGTACACCCTGGACCGGTTGCCAGCCGCAGGGCACATATAGACAAACAACCATTCACACTCTTATCGCACAGTCGCCAATTAACCTAACGTGCATGTTTTTGGAATATGGGAGGAAACCGGAGAACCTGGAGAAGACTTTTTAGCATATCTTATATAGCAATATCAAAGTGGCCATTGCATATTTTCATTTTTGAGTATTTGCTAACCCTGGATGGAAAATGTTTGGACAACCACGGTCTAGGGCCTAACCATTTACTCGATAAATACAAACAACATTATCGTTATTTGCAGCTTTAATATCTGCATCATCAGCTCTTTGAGGTCAGAGCACATCAAAACACTACAGGGGAAATATTTTTCCGTGATGTCACCTTCTGTTCATTTGTTTATAGAAGCCGCTTGTTGGGCGAAGTTTCAGCGTCAGACCCGTGCCGCTACCGCTCCCAAATGCCCGGACTCTACTGCGTTTCTACAATCTCTATTACTTCAAATTGTACAGTGTACGTGTAATAGTGACACTTCTCACTCGCCAGGCATAAAATGTCATAACTTTTGGATGATATCGCAGTTCATATTTGTCTTTTATCTGTCTCAGATTGCTCTTGTTACGCTCTTTGACTTTGTTTTCGCAGTCTGCACTTCGTCTTTTCAAGTCACTACTAATTAGCTTCAGTCTGGCCTTGACCAGAAATGTGCAATCATGAAGTTTTCCCCTCTACAGTCCAATTTGAAGAATAAAGCCAGTCAATGTGATCATTGCTCTGGTTAACCATTTTCATACTTTAGTCTTCAAATCTCCACAAATAAATGCTGATTGTTGTCAGACTCGGACATTTCAGTCACACACCAGTTGATATTCATCTTTTTTCATGTCTTGATTGAAAAGTTGTAGCTCTTTTTTTGCTCTCCGTACGGTGCATGAAGTTGTTAGTACTGTAAATCCAAGTAAATCTGTATGCTGTGCCTTGCGTAGCGTTTGGTGACTACTGTTGTACTCAATAAGCATCATTCGTTTATTGCAGGGGTTTCAAACTCAATTTACCTGGGGGCCACTGGAGCTCGGGTCTGGGTGAGACTGGGCCGCATCAGGTTTTCAAAAACAAAAAAAAAACCGCATTTATTAAAAACCAAAAAAAAAAATTTTACTTCGCTTCGGTTCCAATTTTCTACAAGAAAAGCTCTGATAAAACATTCCACTGTTCTCAAATATCTTACTTTTTATTTTTCTACACAAAATAAGATGGAAAATAAATAAATCAAGAATAAAGAAAATCAATCAGTAATAAATAAATAAAATAATAATAAAACGGCAAATAAAAAAAAAATAATTGGTGGGTAGACAAATTATTTTTTTCAGATTAAAATGAACAAAGCATTATTAGAGCCCTGTAGACATGACAAAACACGACTATAGTCACATTTATACTCTTTTTATTTACAACATATTGCGCAACTGCAGGGTCTTGAGACACATGCTAACTCGCAAACTAGAGAGCTAGCGACCTAAACGGTAGCCGTCAAGTTATTTCCTTTCAACTTAAATAGCCAAAAACTTACCACTTCCACACGGATAGGGAGGATAACTATTAACAGTTATTTAACCTTTTACATGAACATTAATCAAATGTATTAATTTTTTCTGGGCCACGTGTTTGAGACCCCTGGTTTATTGCCTTTGAAGTTTCAACTGTCCAAGATTGAAGGATGATTAATATTACTTATCTTTTTCTGCAACAGCGCATCACACGTGCAGTATTATTTTTATCAAGTCAAGCATTAAAAAGCAGAGTGAAAGAGTAGAATTTCCGATTGAGAGGATTGTCTTGAATGCACCATTTCAGTCAGCGGTTTGCTAATGAACTCATGGGAGGGAAGGTACTTGAAAGCAATTTTGGGCCCTTAAATTATTTGAACTGTTCTTTTTATAGGATGGAAATATTGTACAAATACATCAAGACTTTTTTGGGTGTACAAGTTTAGATTTAATAATACCACTCTTGTTCTTGGTCAAATGTCCCTTAGCATGTTTAACCTCGACCGGACACATTTTGCAACTCAACATGCGTCTGGATTCATTTTGGTTGGATATTTGACCACTTGGCAGATACGCCCGACAGCATTTATTTCAATTGATTTCCTGGCGTGTTTCTCTACGATTGAGGTCTGGGATTTAGGAATGTAAAATTTAACCTGCTTTATCCGTTCCAAAAGAAGTTTGGATGTGTTTGGAACACCCACTTGCGCCCAGCTTCAAACGTCACAAAGTTGATGTGGGATGAATTTGAAGAATTTTGACAAGAGTCGTCTGCCGTCATACCGCTACTCGTATCTGCAATGCACACACCAAAAAAACACCCCAGAGTATGATGCAACCACCACTATAATTGACATTTGGTAACGTCATTATGTTTGCATGCATTCCTAGTATGGCTTGTTCTGTTTTCACGCTTCTGGAAAAACAAACTTTCCAGTGAATTCTGTGAATTATTTCTGTGACGTTGTATATGGACATTCCATTCTCCGTTAAATAAAGTTTAATTTACTCCTTGTGGGTGTTCTTCTCAATGTTCTCGTTAGGTATTGGGGGCATATGTATCACTTGTATAGACCGCTGGTAATACACTCCCGATCAAAATTAGAAGACAAGTACAAAAATTGCAAACATTAAAATTTTGCTTTGTTGGTTCGTAAGGAGGTTCTAAGTTGAACAGTTTTGAGCTTCGCAACATCAATACGATACTTAGACGATACGATATTTAGACCTTAGTCCATGCATTTGTCCTGGTCTCACCTTGATTACTGCAATCTGCACCGACTCCCAGTTCATTTGAGATGTGACTTTAAGGTTCTGTTATTTGCCTACAAAATATTCAATGGGTTGGCACCTTCCTATTTGGTTGACCTTGTTGTACCCTATGCTCGGTCCAGAAACCTACGCTCCCAACACGCCGGTCTTTTGACAAACCCTAGAACCAGAAAGAAGTATGCAGGCTCCAAAACTGTACAATGCCCTACCTCTTGATATTTACATCTGTAAAGTCACAAAATACCCAACGGTTATTTGATACTATTGCATTTTGTGATGGAGAAAGTCCACAGGAACTAAAAAAAAAAAAACAAAAGTCAAAGATGAATTGACTAGATTGCCCCTGAACCTAAGCAAAACTAAAATAATGCTATTTGGTAATAACAGAAAGGATATATGCAAATACAAATAACACAGAACAGACATACAATATGGTGATCTGACAATAAAACTAACCAGACCACTCCAAAGTCTTGGTCTTTCTTCAGCCATTCAGAGGTGGACTTGCTGGTGTGTTTTGGATCATTGTCCTGCTGCAGAACCCAAGTTGGTTTCAGTTTGAGGTCATTACCAGATGACTGGATATTCTCCTTCAGGATTTTTCAAATTCATTATTTTTCAGAATTCATTTTCAATTTGATTCTCACAGCAAGTCTTCCAGGTGCTAACACAGCAAAACAGCCCTAGACCATCACACTACCACCACCATATTTTACTATCGTTACGAAATGAGTGTAAATTACTGTTACGACAGATTTTCTCAAAGGTTTTGGATAACATCAAAATATTTTCTGGCAAAATTTGTTATTTTTTGTTCAGCAACGGTTTTCGTCTTAGTACCGTTTTTGCCCAATGGTGGAGTCATGAACACCAACCTTAACTGAGGTCTAAGTGAGGCCTGCAGTTGTTTGGATGTTGTTGTTGTGGGGTCTTTTGTGACCTCTTGGGGTAATTTTTCCCCACAGGTCCATTTAGGTTGACATCTTTCTTCCTTAATAATGACAGGTTTCGTTTAAAAAACTGTATTTTGTGTTCAGTTGTGTTCTTATTAACTGATATCTAAATTTGGTTGATGATCTGAAACATTTAAGTGTGACAATCATGTATCAAATAAGAAATCAGAAAGGGAGTCAATACTGTGGAATATAATGTACTGTTCCAAATATTCAAAATAACTCAACACGCAGCCATTAATATTTTAACCATAAGTGAAAATAGCCAAATTGGGCCCAAATTGCATTTTTTCTTCTCTCTGGAGATGTGAAAAAAAACTTTGCTCTACATGAAGAACTTGGAGGACATAAGAAGATGGAGCTGAAACTGAGGCAACCGGTGATGCGTTCGGGAACTCCACGCCAAGAGAGTTAAAGGCAATGCTGGAATCTTGATTCTTACCATATGAACGTGTGAAAATGTTTGCAGCTGTACCTATTTTGTGCCAAACATTCACACAGTCGGTAAATAATACATGATCACAGCCCACGGTGGCTGGACTGAAGCAGATGGAACTGAAAGTCTGAAAGCAAGCTTACGCTTACTGGAAGGAGACACCAGGTCTGACTTCCACCTCAATAGAAAATACATTTCCTGCTCTCTGCAGGCTTGAGCTTCTCAAAGCAGCAAAATGTGTAACTTATTAAAAAAATAATTACATTTATTTTGCTGGGTGTCCTCAGAAAATATGTTTTTTCAGTGCAAGAGAGTTCAGTAAAAAAATCAGTAATGTTCAGTTCGTTTTTTTTCTTTGTAATCCATACACAAGGTGCAATTCAAACACTGACCGGTAGAGGTCAGAAAGCACCCATTCGTGTTTCACATCATTTCATTTAGAACGCTGTTCAATTGAGTGTAATACCTAATGTGACCAGAAGATGTCCTCAGTTGATGTTGCGAAAACAATCTGAACACTTTCTTCTTGGCATTGGTGTGTTCATGAACACACGCAAATAAAGTTTCCGAGACAATTCTCGTTAATTATAGCCGGCCAACACTTCTATAATATACAAATCGAAATTAGAGAATTATTTTGATTGGATTTTTGTCAACATTTTCGCTCATTTTTTAATTCGTGGCAAAAATGCCAGTTAATTTCTTACTCAAAAAATTACAACAAACTCTCCAAACCGGAAATTAAAAAAAATCTCAGTGGGACTCAATAATGAGTAATTAGTAGTTTTGCTTGATAGTAGCATGCTTGATAGACTATTTCCAGGAGGCTATTGGCAACATTGCTGGTGGTGAAGATGGCTTCAAGTAGGGCTGTCTGGAACTGATGGACATTTTTGGCCAGGTCTGTATCACAGAACTACATTACGTAGAAAACTTATGAGCCGTACGTTTCTGTCGCCGCGTGTCCGCCATCTTGTGTAGCACTACCTTTTGCGACTTTGGACGTTTTTACTCTATGTTATTGTATATTTAATCATCACGCGTGTACACGTAGCTTGAAAAGAAAAGTTTCCAACTCCACAGATGGTTTCTGAAATTCTATAATTTGTCTGAAAACTACATATATATGCCTATACAAGTTGTGCTACACAAGATGGCGGCGTTGTGTTGTGTCCGGATGTGAGCTTTCTACGTCTTTCTATTTCTGTGGTCTGTTTAAGTGTCGCAGTGGGGTTGTCACGTGTATTCTAAGTGCAGTAGTAGTGTTTGGCCACAAGAGGTCAGTCTTGTATCATTTTAAAGGGCCACTGTTGCGTTATATGCATCCGCCGAGATGTTGAAGATGTTTTTGTGTAAATTCATTTCAATCCATAGAAAGCCCTTTCTACGAAAATAAATATTATTGTACATATTATTTACCACAGAAAGAGCGGAACACATTAAACACATCTCTGATTTCCCCCAAAACTAATTCATGTCGAATGGGGCATTCATGAGAATAAAGTCATAATATTGGGAGGAAAATAATGTTATTTTATTGGCATCTAATTAATATTATGGGAATAAATAAATAATATTACAAAAACAAAATTTACAAATATTATTTAATATTACAAATATTATTATTTTTGATATACATATAACTTCTTAGTATATCTATATGTGTTGGTTTATAAAATATCAATGTGGCCCTTGCATCATTTCATTGGAAACAAGATCACGTTTATCTGTTTTGTTTGCTCTATAATTTTATTATATTTTAACACACATAAACACACAATTCCTATGCTCAGTTCAAGTATACTGTTCGTATACGTACGGCAGCTCTTACAACATGTACTGCACCCTCAGAAAACAGAGGGCCAGGTTGATAGCACCATGGTAAAGTACAATAACATGGAATTCACAAAACAAGCAATGGTGCAAAACCTGATTAGACAGCAAGTTACTGAAACGGAGTCCATTTTTTTTTCACCATGCCATTAAATTACACGGGAAAGCTTTCAACTAGAACCAAACAGGATCGTCTTCTTCGGCACCGCACAGTTTCATGAAGATGTTCAACACTTGTGGGACTGCAAGGTCGCCATCGGCAGGTGATGTGTCATGACCGTGGGCTTTCGGAGGCTCTCCTTGTTGGCGGGTGAATGATTGATGATTGATGAGTTTTTTTTACCTGTGGGTGACCTGATTGTTGAGGAGGCCCGGAGACGTCTGCTCCGTCTCAGTGCTTAATGATCCACCTAGCAGGACAACATCCGGTAGACGTACTGTTACCGGCAACCTTTTCACAAATCATTATTCCTGTCCATATTTGCAGTATAAAGTACGGTAAATGTTGCTGCCGTACAGCCTGACTTTACCGGCTACAGGATGGATTATGCCAATGTTTCCCAAGCGGACATCAAGCTGAATACGATAAACAATTAAAAATAAAAATAAAAAAATATAGAATGAATGTTGAAATATTCCTGTAAATGTGTTGCAAATACTGAGGATCGAACCAGCAACCATAATTATTCTGCTTCATTTTTTTGTCTGCTGAAGTCCTGCCATATTTCTCAATCAATTCAAACCAATCCGAGTCTGGTGTGGAAAAGTGATTGCCCTGCTTGGGCCATCCTTAACTGCAACAACTGCAATCAAGCGTTTGCGATAACTTGCAATGAGTCTCTCACAGGTCGGGACTTTGACCAGGCCACTCCAAAGTCTTTATTTTGTTTTTCTTCAGCCATTCAAAAATAAAAAATAAAAATAAAAAAATATAGAATTAATGTTGAAATATCCCTACAAATGTGTTGCGATTACTGAGGATCGAACCAGCAACCACAATTATTCCGTTTCATTTTTTTGTCTGCTGAAGTCCTGCCATATTTCTCAACCAATTCAAACCAATCCGAGTCTGGTGTGAAAAAGTGATTGCCCCCTAAACTCAATAACTGGTTGGGCCATCCTTAACAGCAACAACTGCAATCAAACGTTTGCGATAACTTGCAATGAGTCTCTCACAGGTCAGGACTTTGACCAGGCCACTCCAAAGTCTTCATTTTGTTTTTCTTCAGCCATTCAAAAATAAAGAATAAAAATAAAAAAATATAGAATGAATGTGGAAATATCCCTACAAATGTGTTGCGATTACTGAGGATCGAACCAGCAACCATAATTATTCCGCTTCATTTTTTTGTCTGCTGAAATTCTGCCATATTTCTCAACCAATTCAAACCAATCCTGAGTCTTTTTTTTTTTTTTTCAAAATTCACACATTCACTGTAATTTCCGATTTTCTGTGACAATTCTTTCATGGGAAATTGATATGGTGCATTTTTGCTTTCCAACATTTGGAATTCTAATATTTTGTATCGGCTAAAATTAAAATACTGATGAAAAATCATCTTGAATTTTCCATCTCTGTAACATTGCAATTATAAAAACGTTCTGAATTCAATCTTTTCTGTGACATTTTTTTTTTATTAAAAACAAGAATGTTGCTGGTTCAATTCTCGGTTGGTGAATAGATTTCAGCAATCTTCTCGGATATTCCAACATGTATACGTTCCAACTTGATGTTCATCATTTTTTAGTAATAGAACTTGTCGGTAAAAAATGTTTTGAATGTTTTATGTCTCAACTGTAATTTATGGGATTATATTAGTAACCATGGAAGATTTTAACACGAGGACCACGACGACATCTTTTGGTGTTGGTCTTACCGTTGTGGCAGCTGTACATCCACACACGATGACCGTCATATCGACATCGACATTTCATGATGTTGTTGCTGTAGTCGGACTCCGGCACCTCATAGTTTGGATTGATTATAATCTATGAGTAACAAGTACAAAACAAAGTAACAAACAAAGTAAAGCAAAATAAGAAGCAGTGTAAGAACATGATGCGTTCATGTGTTATTTGGACAAAGAACAACAAAACATGAGCTTTCAACGTACTTGGAACATGTAATCTCCAGGTTTGATGTCAGTGATGTCGATCCACTGGCAGTCGATGTCGTGTCTGTACGTATCCCAGCAGCCGACGGTGATGCCTTGTTCGCCGAAGTTGTCGCATTCGTATCGCTTTTCAATGCCTGCGAGGCGACAAGAATGCATCCCGTAATCAGTTACCAGTTCCAAAGCTTATTAAATCCTACCTCTCCATCTGGTACTTTTACAATCAGTAACTGTTACATTTGTTCACTTCCTGCTTTCACAATATAGCTTTTAAATTAAATTAAATTAAATTAAATTAAATTAAATTAAATTAAATTAAATTAAATTAAATTAATGTACTGCAAAAAAGGTCAGTAAGGATAATTCATAATGCCGCCTAAAGAGAACACACTAACTCCAAAAATTAAATTAAATTAAATTAAATTAAATTAAATTAAATTACTGCAAAAAAGGTCAGTAAGGATAATTCATAATGCCGCCTACAGAGAACATACTAACTCCAAATTAAATTAAATTAAATTAAATTAAATTAAATTAATGTACTGCAAAAAAGGTCAGTAAGGATAATTCATAATGCCGCCTAAAGAGAACACACTAACTCCAAAAATTAAATTAAATTAAATTAAATTAAATTAAATTAAATTACTGCAAAAAAGGTCAGTAAGGATAATTCATAATGCCGCCTAAAGAGAACACACTAACTCCAAAAATTAAATTAAATTAAATTAAATTAAATTAAATTAAATACTGCAAAAAAGGTCAGTAAGGATAATTCATAATGCCGCCTATGGAGAACATACTAACTCCAAATTAAATTAAATTAAATTAAATTAAATTAAATTAAATTAAATTAAATTAAATTAAATTAAATTAAATTAAATTAAATTAAATTAAATTAAATTAAATTAAATTAAATTAAATTAAATTAAATTAAATTAAATTAAATTAATGTACTGCAAAAAAGGTCAGTAAGGATAATTCATAATGCCGCCTAAAGAGAACACACTAACTCCAAAAATTAAATTAAATTAAATTAAATTAAATTAATGTACTGCAAAAAAGGTCAGTAAGGATAATTCATAATGCCGCCTAAAGAGAACACACTAACTCCAAAAATTAAATTAAATTAAATTAAATTAAAGCAAAAAAGGTCAGTAAGGATAATTCATAATGCCGCCTACAGAGAACATACTAACTCCAAATTAAATTAAATTAAATTAAATTAAATTAAATTAAATTAAATTAAATTAAATTGAATTAAATTAAATTAAATTAAATTAAATCAAATCAAATCAGCTTTTCAAAATTCACACATTCACTGTAATTTCAGATTTTCTGTGGCAATTCTTTAATGGGAAATTTATATGCTGCATTTTTGCTTTCCAACATTTGGAATTCTAATATTTTGTATCTGCTAAAATTAAAATACTGATGAAAAATCATCTTCAATTTCTCTGTAACATTGCAATTCTAAAAACGTTCTTAATTCAATCTTTTCTGTGACATTTTTCTTATCGAATACAAGAATGTTGCTGGTTCAATTCTCGGTTGGTGAATAGATTTCAGCAATCATTTAATTTAATGTAATTTTTGGAGTTAGTATGTTCTCTGTAGGCGGCTTTATGAATTATCCTTACTGACCTTTTTTGCAGTACATTTAGCGAATGAAGATTACTTTTATAGTTATTAGCCCATATTCCCACACAATAAGTAAGCTATGGTAGAACCAGCAGGCGATAAATGCGTCGCATATTAAAATGTAAATGTATGAAGTATGAATCCGACTAAGAAGAGACGGTCACCTTCATCGCACTCTGAGTCCTCCAGACAAAAACTGGCTTTGTGTCCTTCTGCCACTTTAGTTCCATTCAGACTGAACAGGTCGTAGATGGTAAACACCTCCATGCTGTGGTAATGCCTAATGAACAACACAGGAACCTCAGAATGGACAACAGGAGAACAACGTGAGACCAACGTGACAAAAGTGGAAAACCCTGGAGTGGAGCTGGAAACGACTATTTTCTATTCAAGGCATCCGCTTGACTTTAGCAAGGAGGGAATATTAGGAATACTGTACCTAGAATCAAAGGTTTACAGCCATGTGTCATGAGGAGCTGACCTGTGACAGTCATGCCACACCCAAGCGTGTCGGCCAACTTTGGGCCGGAAGTCGGACTGCCCGTTGTTATGGATCTGCGAGGAGAAGCGCAGCAGCCGACGGTAGGAGTTGGCCGGCATCTGTTTGGAGGAGGAGGACAGGCAGTTCTCCTCGTACGCGCACTGCAGCATGAACATGGGTCTGTCCTCCATGTAGGTGGTCTGCTCCACCACCTGAGGGTTGAGCACCAGGTCTGGAGCCGCTGGCGGGAGGAAGTATTGGGTAGTATTATTCATTTATTCATTCGGTTTCTACCGCTTATCCTCACGAGGGTCTATCCCAGCCTATCCCAGCTGTCTTTGGGGTAGTGAGAGGAGGGGTACACCCTGGACTGGTGGCCAGCCAATCACAGGGCACATATAGACAAACAACCATTCACACTCACATTCATACCTATGGACAATTTGGAGTGGCTAATTAACCTAGCATGTTTTTGGAATGTGGGAGGAAACCGGAATACCCGGAGAAATCCCACACATGCACGGGGAGAACATGCAAACTCCACACAGAGATGGCCCAGGGTGGAATCGAACTCGAGTCTCCTAGCTGTGAGGTCTGTGCGCTAACCACTTGAACACCGTGCAGCCCTACTGAGATGTTTTCCATGGGAAAAACCATTCATTCATTCATTTTCTTCCACTTATCCTCACAAGGGTCACAGCAGTGCTGGAGCCTATCCCAGCTGTCTTGGCACCCTGGACTGGTGGCCAGCCAATCACAGGGCACATATAGACAAACAACCATTCACACTCACATTCATACCTATGGACAATTTGGAGTGGCTAATTAACCTAGCATGTTTTTGGAATGTGGGAGGAAACCGGAGTACCCGGAGATTAACGGGAAAACATGCAAACTCCACACAGAGATGCCCGAGAGTGGAATTGAACCCAGATCTGGGTAGTATTATTCTTTTTTTTTTTTTTTTTAAATATTCACCATCTGCTTCAAGAATTCCAAATCAAGACCAAAACCAATATGGCCGTCTTACTCTCAGAGCACGAGACTCCAGCGGCATTACGTCCACCTTGAGGGCAGCTGAGGTGGGCTCCGTGGTGCAGGCAGTGGGACAGAGACATCTCAGTACCGGAGCAGCGAACGCCACTCATCACGACGCTGTCCGCACTCACCTCGCCTTGCCAGTACCACGTCTCCTGGTAATAAAAAAAAACAAAACAAACAGCCAATCAGAAAACACATCTCATTCAGTAATTATATATATATATACGTATTCTGGCCACTGGAGGGCGCTCTGGTATTTCTGCACCAGAAATCACTCCTTTGTTGGAAACACTAAACAACATTTGAAAACTCCTCCAGTTTATTTTTGCGTCTGATTTAATTCCTTCCTTAATACTTTAAAATTATATTCATTGTTTATACGTTTTCTTGCTTCTTATTGGACTGACTGATTGTTTAATTCAAGCTGTACTTACTCATGAATATAGACTTATAATAATAATAATAATAATAAGCCATTTGTGACAGAAATATGACAGTGTGTTGAAATAAATGTGTTCCCTAGGGGGAGCTGAGTGGCGTGGGTTACGCTGGCAACAATAGCCTGTGTTAGGGATTATTGTGCCGGTGATCAAGTCTGGTGCTTGTGTGTCTCACCCAACATTACAGTAATATTGCTGACCCCTGGTGATCAGTATAGAATAATACATATCATAAATCAAGATTTACGAATGAATATATATTTGGAAAAACAGTAGGCTGCACGGTGGCCTAGTGGTTAGCGCGCAGACCTCACAGCTAGGAGACCCGAGTTCAATTCCACCCTCGGCAAAGTTTGCATGGGTTTTCTCCGGGTACTCCGGTGTCCTCCCACATTCCAAAAACATGCTAATTAAACATGCTAGGTTAATTGGCGACTCCAAATTGTCCATAGGTATGAATGTGAGTGTGAATGGTTGTTTGCATATATGTGCCCCCCATCCTCCCAGGGACATACAAGCATATTCAAGCATGTTGAGTACTATAAATTTATACATGTTAGTAGGTCTGCATTGAAATGAAAACCTCCCCCCCCCCCGACTGTCCCCCGCGACCCCCCCAGGGGGACCTGCCCCACTATTTGAGAAGCACTGATCTATAGTAATTATATAGTAAGTCTATATTTGGGCTCCATTCCCCATACCTGGAAAGCATTGCTGGCAAAGCCCAGGCCCAGCTGTCTGCAGACCACCATGGCCTCCATGGTTCCCCAGCCCTCGCCGCACACAGTCCCCCACACCAGAGTGCCGTTCTTCTCCACCAGCACTTCCACACGACCATCGAAGGGACTGCGACCTCCGCTCAAACGCAGCTACAGATATGACAACACGGGGCACACGTTTAAGGCTCATATTCATGGCGGTTTGGATATTTGAGTCAGACAGAAAGGAGTTGAATAGAATTACTAAAGATAAATCTAAGGTGACTAAAAGGATAGAATCATACTGTATGTACGTTTCTGTTTCAATTCATTACAAATTGTCAAATCTAAAGCTCACCCTTTCCTGGAAGCCCATAGCGGGGACGTTACATCTGACGGCTGCATCCTCCTCATGGCTGCAGCCCACAGACTCCTTGTTGAAGGAACACTCAGTGATGGACTTCTCGAATCCAGAACACTCCACTTCATTCATATGCACGGGGCCCATACCTTCGAAAACACGAGACCGACTCCATGAAAGTGGCACTTTCACACCATCACATGGAAGTGGTTGGACTGGGTCAGAGACGTCAGTGGATACTTGCAATTTTGTAATTCAGCATTCACGACCCTTTCTAAAATATATTTTGTAATTAAAAAATTTTGTATTCACCGATTTTAGGTAAAAAAATTATTTTACTATTTTTTTCTAAAAAAAAAAACATAAAAAAAATCATAAAAAATTGTTACTGGAATTAAAAGAGATAAGTAGTGTGGATTATGTAGATGCAGCTTCTCTAGTCTGCCAGGCTCTAGCGCTACCTTAACGACCGACCAAAGGCTCCGACGTGACTACGATTCCATCTGTTCTATTGATCATCTAACGTTATCATTCATTAATGTTGAGTACCAATACATTTCATACTTACATTATTTATTATAACTCATCCGGTTAGAGCAAGGGGGTTGCCTGGGGGTATTTGCCCACAGCATATTGGCCCACAGCACATTCTCAAAAGATAATTTAACAAAAAAAACTAAAAGAAAAAACAGAAAACAAAAAAATCAGTCGTAATTTTCCAAGAATAAAATAAAAAAGAGAAAAAAGTCATTTTATAGTATAAAGATTAAATATTGAAAAATGACATTTTCTTGAAAGTCGTAAAACAAACAAAGAAAGGAAAATAACGCTGCAAAAAGAATTATAATGTTTTGAGAATAAAGGAAAAATATTATGGCAATAAAGTCATGATTCTGAGAAGAACATTTACAAGAAGAAAGTTGAAATATTTGGAAAATATAAAAAAAAACAGAAATAAAACAAACAGCTGTAATTTTATGAGAATAAAATGAAAATATTAAAAAAAAAATATTTAATTAACAAAGGACAAAAACAAACCCGTCAAGCTCCACAACAATAATAATGATAATAATAGCATTCACAAAAATATGAAAAAAATATATGTAAACATATATGAATATAAATATATAAATATATGAAAAAAACAAAAAAAATCATTAGTTTATATATCAAAGTCATACAATTTTACTTCAACAAAAAAGGTTTCAATTTTATGTGAATAATCTTGTATAATATTGTGAGGAAATATTAACATTTATGAGGAAAAATGTCATTTTAAAAGTCAAAATATTACAAAAAAAAAACAAAACAAGATAAAGTAGCAATTTGGGGAAAATTAGGTTGGGTGTAAAAGTTATACAATTATGGGAGTAATGTCTTCATATTAATTCATTAAGGAAGTTTAAAATAAAAACAGCAAAAATGCAATAAAAAAGAAAAAGAAGAAAAAGTTCATACTAATAATACGCTTTTTTTTTTAATCACAAAACTGAGATGCAGTTTTTTTGTGAAATCCAAATAGCGTGTTAGCATATCTTCATGTGTTGCTTTTTAAAATATCACAGTGGCCCATGCATCCTTTCATTTTTCAGTATGGGGTTTGGACATCCCTGCATTAGACTATGTTTTGGTTAGAGTTTTGGAACGTCTTAATGACGTTAACCAAGGTTTGGAGGAGAAGGGAGAGTGAGTCTAAAATATATGGGCGTTTCAGTTACTGTACTTGTGTTTTTTTCCACCATTCGCTGGTGGTCCCTGAATGTAACCTCAACAGAAACAGAAAAGTACTTTTCCTTTCTATATTACAGTATATTACAGATCGGCTCAGTACGCACACGCCTGCTGAGTGAGCGATTTCAGACGGGGATCAGGAGCACAGTTCGGTTTTTCCAGAGGCCAACCGCCCTGTTGTAAAACCTGAAGCAAAGACTATGTAAAACTATTCATGCAGTCAGTCGTAAAAACCGCATTGCAGTTTGGAAAGGAAGTCCATCCAGTGTAGGCCATAATTACAGAACTGGTTACTTGCTGCCTGTGTTTTTTTTTCCACCTACTGGTTTGTGAGGTCACCAGATTATATATGTCATAGAGTACACGCTCCCACATCTATTGAAAAAGAGAGGCGTAATCCCAATCCCAATGATGCATAGTGATTATACTGCACTTTACAGTCAAATCCAACGTCTTTTGGACCTAGAAATAAATATTATAAAAGAGAATCCGACGCTGTGTGACTTTGTGAGGAAGTGAATGAAAAATGGCGAATACGTATGTGGGAATCCACACTCATATACGGCGGCATTCCAGTATGATTTTCCAATTTAGTGCATTTAAGTGACATCACGTGATTTACCTTGTCCGAGGCGACCCCCAGACAGCGCTTCCTTGGCTGTGCCGAAGCCCAGCTCACGGCACACCACGGTGGCCGACAGCAGGTTCCAGTTGTCATCGCAAATGGTGCCCCACTCTCCGTTTTTCAACACTTCTACGCGGCCCTCGCCTACGATGGCCCCGCCACGTAGACGCACCAATGGTTGCTGGAGCGGACCAAAAAGAATTTCGGGAAAAACGGCAAAATACAAACAGTTTATAAAGTAGAACGGACTGTGTGCCGGGACTATTGAGCTCCCAATAACTGTTTAGGAAATCTTAAGTGTTTTATTTTAAAAGTACATGAATGTGAAGCACAGTTTACACGGATTTACCCAAACATCCGAATTTGTGAAATGTAAACTGTTGAAACTGGTGAAACTGGTCTACTGTCCACTCCTGTCTCATCGACCACATGTTGCCACAGTCCCAACATTTCTACTCTCCATTCTCACCTTGGTTGAACGCTAGTAGTTGACATTCGGTTACATTTGTGCTTATTTGTATTTGGATTCCTCTGTTCTTATACGCTATTGTAACAATGGAAGTATAGTAATCCATCGTTTGCCGCCGTTAATCGGTTCTAGACCCAACCCAAGCAAAGCTTATTAAATCCTACCCCTCCATCTGGTAGTTTTACAATCAGTAACTGTTACATTTGTTCACTTCCTGCTTTCTTTAATTTAATTTAATTTAATTTAATTTAATTTAATTTAATTTAATTTAATTTAATTTTATTTAATTTTATTTAATTTTATTTAATTTTATTTAATTTTATTTAATTTTATTTAATCTTATTTAATTTTATTTTATTTATTCATTCATTCATTCATATTCTACCGCTTTTTCCTCACAAGGGTCACCGGGGTGCTGGAGCCTATCCCAGCTGTCTTCGGGCGAGAGGCGTGGTACACCCTGGACTGGTGGCCAGCCAATCACAGGGCACATATAGACAAACAACCATTCACACTCACATTCATACCTATGGACAATTTGGAGTGGCCAATTAACCTAGCATGTTTTTGGAATGTGGGAGGAAACCGGAGTACCCGGAGAAAACCCACGCATGCACGGGGAGAACATGCAAACTCCACACAGAGATGGCCGAGGGTGGAATTGAACCCAGGTCAGGGTAGTATTATTTTTTAATTTGTATAATTGAATTAAATTGAATTAAATTGAATTAAATTAAATTAAATTAAATTAAATTAAATTAAATTAAATTAAATTAAATTAAATTAAATTAAATTAAATTAAATTAAATTAAATTAAATTTCATGAATGTGTCTTTTAAATGCTTTATGCCTTGTTAAATAATGGCCACAAAGCTTACGAAACATGAGCCTCCCATCCAGCGAACAAAGTCGACAGCATCAAACGTGAATGCTGAATGCGTCCGGTGAGAACGTACCTCTTGTCTGAAGGCCTTCTTGAATCCAACTGCAGCCGATGGAGCAAAGGCTCTGCCAGGGACGCAGCTCACCACCACCGGCAACCTGCCCTCGCAGGTCCCATTGGACTTCAGGGATTCAACCTGTCCCAGTTTGCAGCTGGACAAATGGGCCTCTGTGCCAGTGCAGTTTACAGAGTACTCCCAGTATGTGGGCTTTCTCCTGCGAGCAAACATCCTGCACAGATGGAGAGATCAATGAAAAATGATATTATCGTAACTCAGGCTAAAGGAATAAACCATTACTACTTTGGAGCATTTATTCCTTTCATTCATCATTTATATGCGTTTGGAATTTATTTTCTGCATGTAAAAGTAAAATTATAAATCTTCAAATTGTGCAGTTTCTCTGTATTTTTCAAATGTCCATGTCATGTCGTGGTGCTGGAGCCTATCCCAGCTGCCTTCGGGCGAGAGGCGGGGTACACCCACCACTGGTGGCCAGCCAATCACAGGGCACATATAGACAAACAACCATTCACACTCACATTCATACCTATGGACAATTTGGAGTGGCTAATTAACCTAGCATGTTTTTGGAATGTGGGAGGAGTACCCGGAGAAAACCCACGCATGCACGGGGAGAACATGCAAACTCCACACAGAGATGGCCGAGGGTGGAATTGAACCCTGGTCTCTGAGCTGCGAGGCCTGCGTGCTAACCACTTGAGACACTGTGCAGCCCTATGCAGAAAACAATAATGCCAAATTATAGATGGGGAATTAATTGGATAAATTAACATTGAACATGATGATTAATTTAGGTCTGTGCGCTAACTAACCGCCGTGCCGCCCCAGAATAATACATATCATCACAAAATATTTGTGTTTAGAATTTATGAATTAATATAAATTTGGGAAAACAGTAGGCTGCACGGATGACACCTAGAAATTTGTTTTCATGCAACCTGTCAATGTTGACTTTGCCTGTTTCTATTTATTTTGAGTGTCTTCTCTGTAATTGTCAAATGTCATCGTTTGGTTTTTGTTGAAATTGAGTGAGTCTGTTTTTTTTAAATTGCTTGTTTCCACTGTGGAAGTCTTTTGTGGCCTTTCAGATGTCGTTAATATACAAGATAAACACTTTGGAGTAGACCATAAACTATATCCAAACATGATGATGCATATCTCAGCTTCAATAATTGCATCAGCGCTGACAAAATCCAGACGCATTCAGATTGTAAGAGAACATCACAGCCCGTTTTAAATGACCGCCTCGAAAGACACCACACATTTCTTGAGGAGTCAAAGTGGGAGCGGAGCATTGATGACACGTCGATGGAAAGTTTGATTCGTCGCCATGCCGTGCTGAAGCAAAGGAACATTTCAGCCTCTGCAAACACAAAATTGCTAACTTGTGTGCAGAATTTTATAGACTATGATTAACTACGATTAATCATATGAATGCAATACGTTAAACATTGGTAGACACCTAACAATATTAGCTTGAAAAACATTTGAATAAAATAATTACAGTTTTACATGCAATACAATTTCCTGATCATGTGGCCAACATGCTAACCACTCGTCCACCGTGCAGTTGATTCTTATGAAACAATTGAAGCAGGTTCTGTCCAAAATAACTACTGTTTAATTGAAATATGTAGTAATTTCATTCTAAGTAACTATTTATACCATATTTAAGTTGATTTTAATTTTGTGGTTCTGTAATGATGTCTGATAGCTGAAAATATTTCATTAAAATGAAATACATATTTGATTGGCTGCCGACCAGTCCAGGGTGTAACCCCGCCTCTCGCCCGAAGACAGCTGGGATAGGCTCCAGCACCCCCCGCGACCCTCGTGCGGAAAATTGAATGAATGAATGAAATCCATATTTCACAACTGATGTGTGTGAATATCTTGTTTTTGGATGACGGAGAAAATTAAAACACATGGATGAAACAAGAGGATATATGAATTTTTTTAATTAAAAAAATGATTGCTTGAATACCAAAATTGTTGTCGACCCCAAATTTTTGTATGATTCGCTTTCCAACCCAATTTTTTGCCAACATTTTGCCTTAGTTCTTGTACACAATCACGGTCATCCTACAATAAGGAGAGAAAAAAATATTACATAGTTATAAAAATATAAAAAATATTATAAAAATATAAATATTATATAGTTATAATATAAATATAGTTATATTTTACCCTTGTGTACGTTGAAATCTCCAGGTCATCTGACACCTCGAAATTTAATTTCATGCAACCTTGATGTTAAATTAATCATCATTTTCAATGTTAATTTATCTAATTAATTCCCCATCTATAATTTGGCATTATTGTTTTCTGCACAGTGTCTCAAGTGGTTAGCACGCAGGCCTCACAGCAAGGAGACCAGGGTTCAATTCCACCCTCGGACATCTCTGTGTGGAGTTTGCATGTTCTCCCCGTGCATGCGTGGGTTTTCTCCGGGTACTCCGGTTTCCTCCCACATTCCAAAAAACATGCTAGGTTAATTAGCGACTCCAAATTGTCCATAGGTATGAATGTGAGTGTGAATGGTTGTTTGTCTATATGTGCCCTGTGATTGGCTGGCTCGCCCGAAGACAGCTGGGATAGGCTCCAGCACATGATTGAGTGAATGAATTAATGAATGTTTTCTGCATGTAAAGCTATAATTATTGTCTATAAAATATATATTTTTTATTGGATTTATATTATTTCCTATGGGCAGAATTGCTTGCATGTTTCAGTTTTCATCTAACCTTTGTTGTTTTTGTTGTCGCATTGTTGTCTTGTTAAAACATGCGGTCTTCCTCCATCATCTATTTTAAAACCATGCACCAGACAAAGTAGTGAGCATAGAAATACCTACTTGTAGACTCTGGTATTGAACTTCCTCTCCCAAGGGAAGCCAAACATGCCGCAGATGACTCTGCTGTTAAATTGGCTCCACTCTGTATTACAGATCTGCTTCCATTTACCGCCATCCTTCACCTCCACGTAGCCCTCTGTCACAGGGATCCGTTTGCGTAGCGATGACAAAATGGCTCGAATGCGCACATCCTCAACTTGGATATCGAGGTTCTGCAGGGAATACAATGAATGACCGAGAGGAAAGAAAAACAACTCATTTATATGATGCTTATTTCACATTTACCCTCTTGTGTTACAAAACGCAATCAAACATCCTATGACCACTTGCACTTTGGCAACTGTTCATTCAAACTTTTTGGCCTTTAAAAACTCAGACATGGAATAACATCCCAGTAAAATTATTAAAACGTATACTGACGTGTCAATAAATACAAATTAAAAAAAAAAACACACAAAAAAGTGTGTGAACCCATTGGGTTGCAAAGCAAACTTCCTTTACAAGCTACAGGATCTGTACTACCTTATTTATTTAAAATAAATAATCAATAAATGTGATTGTTGTGTAAAAATATTCCAATACAAAACTGAGTGCTACACTTATTTTCAAATATTGGTGAATTTTTTTATGATTCTCTCCATACAGAAAAATAACGGGACAAAATGTAAACCCCTTTTCCAACAACTTTTCAGGAGCTTCTATTAGCATGATGTTTTTGACCTTGATAAATACTACAGTAATAACTACAGTATGTGGTTTGTGTTTCCACCGCTCATCAAAGTTAAAGATAACAGTATTTTCACATAATATTATTTGTCAAACTGAGCAAAAGAAAAAAAAAAGCTACAGGATGTGGACTCACAACAAACTCTGCGCTAGATATTCAGCAGGATTTTATGGAAGAACAAATTAGCAGATGGACCGCAACGAGGGGCTCCACACAAGAACACGTTCATAAAAATGGGAAGAAACTGAAAAAAATGTTGCAGATCATCCCCAATCTTTGTGTGCAGCATGAGACCACATGTTTTTTCTCTGTTCTGTGTGTTCTAAAGAGAGAAAAAACAGTTAGCATAAGGGAGCTAACAATGCACATCATGGGACCAGCATTGGGCATCGAGCATCCAGCACTGATTGGATCCGGTTCTGATGGAATGTGCGCGACGGAGTTCACTAGTTTGGCTGAAATTGTGCAAAAAAAAAAAAAAAAAAAAAGAGCATTGGGAAAACACGCTACACCGGATGTTTCACCCCGTTTTTGACGAGCTATGTCAGACTTCTTTCAAACAATCGGGTAAGCAAAACATTATAGCAGCATTTTATACTGTCAATACGGTGGACAATTGGAATATTCTGTGTATTTTACCTGATGTCAATGCTAGCTTTAGCCAGCAAGTTGACCAGACCCCGCAACAAACGTTACTCCATCCACCTTACTTGTTTACAATGGTGAAGTTAGTTTTTCACATTGGGCGTCGCTGGTAATTTTCACGTTTTCACAGTTGGATATACGGCTCCTTAGCAACAGTGGTATCGCTGTTGCTAAGGAGCATATGTCTCTCATCGATATTTGGACCGATACGCCCACCATTATTTGTCCTGTTACTTCTAAGTAGTACTGTGGACGCTGTGTCATTACACCAGAAAAATAGTTTGTGTTAGCTGCAACAATAGCAATGTCACTGTAGCTTGGTTTATACGCAAGCCAAATAAAAATAGATGTGAAATAGATGTGCCCCATTAAGTGCATTGTTAGCATAATTTCCCTCAACCATCCATCTATTTATCCATCTTCTTATCTTATCTGAGGTCAGGTCGAGGGGGCAACAGCCTTAGCAATGAAGCCAAGAGATTGCATCAAAACATAGATAAACCGAACAGGACCTCCAACACAGATCATATCTACAGAGTCTATTGCTCATGGGTTACAGGGTCAGGAATAAAATGACCTTACAGCAAACCATCCCACTTTTGACATTTGACAGTGAAGGCTAAGGAGTAAATTATCTTTTAGTTTGAAAAACAAAATTCTGACTATAACTATAATAAAAACACTAAAGAGCACACAGATAGAAAGTTCCTGCACATTAATTTTAAAGTCAAACAAAAAAGCAACTGAACTATGATTTTGCAAGATTTTAACCTTTCGCTGTTGCCCATAGATCACGGCTACATTCTTCTGCTACATGAAAGAGAAAACGTATATGAAGATACATCGGGTTTTGCTCAACATGTGAGCAGTACAGAATGTCCATTAAAGGCATCCATGACGGCAGAAAAATGCAAGGATTGGACTCTACTCTTTAAAATGTGAGCCATTACAGTGGAACCATGCACATTTGCGATTCGTCATTGTTACGGATTTTTGGTCAAATTATTATATAATATGGCATTTTTTTCGCAGAAAACACATCTCATTCACCCTGAGTCAGTAATAATTTATAATGGACCCTACACTTTGTCTCTAGTCCAGGGGTCTCAAACACGCGGCCCGTGGGCCAAATGTGGCCCGCAGGACACTAGTTTGAGGCCCCCGCCTTGATATGAAAGTTTAATGTTAGTGCGGCCCCGCGCAAGTTTGATATGGATGCTGTATGGTATCATGTACCCAGAAAAAATTATTACGTTTGATTCATGTTCATGTTAAAGGTTAAATAACTGTTAACAGTTATCCTCCCTATCCGTGTGGAAGTGGTAAGTTTTTGGCTATTTAAGTTGAAAGGAAATAACTTGAAGGCTACCGTTTAGGTCGCTAGCTCTCTAGTTTGCGAGTTAGCATGTGTCTCAGGACCCTGCAGTTGCGCAATATGTTGTAAATAAAAAAAAAGTATAAATGTGACTAAATGTGACTTTTGTCATGTCTACAGGGCTCTAATAATGCTTTGTTCATTTTAATCTGAAAAAAATAATTTGTCTACCCACCAACTATATGTGGTTTCTTAAGTTTTTATTATTTGCCCTTTTATTATTATTATTATTATATTTATTTATTAATGATTGATTGATTTTCTTTATTCTTGATTTGTTTATTTATTTTCATCTTATTTTGTGCAGAAAAAAAAGAAGATATTTGAGAACAGTGGAATGTTTTATCAGAGCTTTTATGGTAGAAAATCGGAACCAAAGCACTGAAAAAGTTTGTATATTTTTCTGTTTTTAATATATTTTTCTGTGGCTGGCGGCACACAGGAAGTGACTTCAGGGGTCCAGAGTTTTATCCTGGTGTTGGTCTACGATAAAAGCCTGTTCTGGTGCTTGTGTGTCTCACCAAACATTACAGTAACTTTACTGATATCTAGTGTATAATATGTCATATCATCTTTGAATGTGTCTTCTGAATGCCCCATATGTGTAGTTTTCATCATTTATCAATTTTATACTTAAATATGTTCAATTTAAGCAAAAAATACATATAATTACCTTGAATATAAAAGGCCCAGGGTTGCACTTTAGACACCCCTGCCCAGTTCCCCTAACAAGATGGGATAGTTTCCCAGTTTGATATTTGGAAGTTATGAATATGATAACAATGCTAGGAGATAGAGAAACACAAATCATGAGTATACTAGTCTGCTATTTCCTATTTTCAGGCTCAAGAATATAGCGCAGAGAATCTAACGCAGTGTAAAGAGAGTATGCGGTGATGGCGGCCTTGTGCCTGGATTCAGTAAACACATCATACGTAACTCTGTGCCAGACATTTGCTTGCGTAACGGACACCCTTGCTTAACATTCAAGTGAAAATGACAAAACAAAGGGAACTCAACCACAGCCTCAGAGGTAAACAATATCACTGCCAAACACCACGTTGTCTGCAAATAAGGCAACTTATAGAAAAGTACGGAAAAACCAACAACTATTATGAACTTTGCACTTACCCTTTAGGTAGCCAGTGTGTAAACATTCCATTTCCCTTCATCTATTTCATAAATCTTAATTTCTTTCCTATCTACGTAGATACCAAATGCTTCTCACGTGGACTTGCACTTAAAAAAGAGCAATTTAACTGTTGAAACAACAGATTACAAACATGTGTGTCTTGTTCCAGCCCTCTCCGGGGAGCCATGCCTTTCCTGTTTCTTGCTTTGGGGGGAAACTAGCGCAGATGGAAAAGCCATTGAGAGCCGACATATACAGCATGAAGGGGCCCCCCCGATCTTTTGCAACACAAGGTAGCTGTGCGTGTTTTGAATTGTACAAAGATTTTAATAACTCAGTCATGTCATCTGTAGACTCTTATGTAACGCACTGCAGCTAGCTTGAAAACGGCGTAAGATGTCAAAGCAAATGCGACTGTCACTGGGGAGTAAACACACCATTAACGGCAAAGGGTTAACATGTTTAATGAGATTAATCTGTTTTCAAATGAATTAATTATGATTAATCACCATATCGGGTTCAGATAGCCACAAACTGGGCTGAAACCCAGGACCTTCGGAATGAGTCAAGATTGCTAAGTGCAGAACTAAAAGTTCAGAGTCCAGACGGTCAACGTGAAACTCAGCTCTTAAGACTTAGAGCAGGGGTCTCAAACTCAATTTACTTGGGGGTCACTGGAGCTCGGGTCTGGGCAAGGCTGGGCGGCATCAGGTTTTCCAAAAAAAAAAAAACGCATTTATTAAAAACTGAAAAATATACAAATTTTTAAAATATTTTTTAAATATCTTACTTTTTATTTTTCTGCACAAAATAAGATGAAAAATAAACAAATCATTAAAAAAAGGTTAAATAACTGTTAAAGGTTAAATAACTGTTAATAGTTATCCTCCCTATCCGTGTGGAAGTGGTAAGTTTTTGGCTATTTAAGTTGAAAGGAAATAACTTGAAGGCTACCGTTTAGGTCGCTAGCTCTCTAGTTTGCGAGTTAGCATGTGTCTCAAGACCCTGCAGTTGCGCAATATGTTGTAAATAAAAAGAGTATAAATGTGACTATAGTCGTGTTTTGTCATGTCTACAGGGCTCTAATAATGCTTTGTTCATTTTAATCTGAAAAAAAATAATTTGTCTACCCACCAACTATATGTGGTTTCTTAAGTTTTTATTATTTGCAGTTTTATTATTATTATATTTATTTATTACTGATTGATTGATTTTTTTTATTCTTGATTTGTTTATTTATTTTTCATCTTATTTTGTGTAGAAAAATAAAAAGTAAGATATTTGAGAACAGTGGAATGTTTTATCAGAGCTTTTATTGTAGAAAATTGGAACCAAAGCGAAGTTTTTTAAATTTTTCTGTTTTTAATAAATGCGTTTTTTTTTTTTTTTTTGGAAAACCTGATGTGGCCCAGTCTCACCCAGACCCTAGCTCCAGTGGCCCCCAAGTAAATTGAGTTTGAGACCCCTGGCTTAGACCAAGCATGCGGCCAACAATAGTGGTTAGCGGATCGATCCAAATAGCCATAATATCGATCCCAACATTGGTAACAATATTGATATAATACCAATGTAAAAAGATAGATACTTAGGCTTCAGTTGGTTTCCTCTCCAACTGCAGCGGCTACATTCAAGATGCTACTTGGCTGTGTGTCTTTGCTGTCTGTTCCAAAGCAGAGAAGGTTCCCTTTGCTGCCTCTTGATTTACCATCACGTGCCTCAGCAGGCAACCAAACACCGCCCATCATTACTAACCAGGCCGGCAGGCAGGCAGGCAAGTTCAGACATACCACGGAGACAGCAGGAGTTCTAAACTCTGCTCATATTTTTTCCAAAATTTTAACTGATTAATAATCTAAAAGGAAAATGCAAAAAAAAAAAAAAAACATTAGAAAGGTGAAATTCATCCTGATTTAGATTGATTGAGCTTGATTAAGCATCCACCTTAATTTTTTATCATCTGTATCGGTGATCACTGTTTTGTGGTTAATTGTGGTCTATTATTTGTATTATTATTATTATATTACAGGTCTCAAGTTTAAACAAATATTTATTATTAGTAATGTCAACACTGAACACAGCTTTCTTAAACACACATTGAAACGGCATTATCAACTTTAAAAGGAATAAATATTCAGCCATGTGCAAAACATTTCTGTCTAACATTGATGTGATGACGCAGTGAGATCCTTATAGAGCTATAAGGAATCCAACTTCACAAAAATTCACTTATCACAGTTGTGTCTGGGACCAGTTAGCCATGATGCAGGAGGGATTAGTAGTGTACAGATCGGCAATGCCTAAATTAGTTTATGTGAAGGGAAAAATTTCTGCTGGCTTAAAAAGAGACAAGTTTTTGCGAATAATGAGCGGTACAATTTAATAAAACTTGCATGCAAGAAGACAAATCAATGCAACCTGAACATATGACTTGTAGAGAAAATGTCTGACTATTCATGCTAAAATGTAAGTAGGAATGTAGGAAACAACATATATGAGAGGGGAGAGGTGATCTCCTCCTGTGAGGGAAAGAGATGGTGAAGGTCAGACTCACATGCCCAGACACCCTAGTTATTTGAATCGGGTGATAAGCATGTGGAGGACTTGTTTTGGAGGACTCTAACCTCGAGCAGATAATCATAGCAAATCAGTGTGACATTTATGTGTACAATTATAACTAATATTAGTAAAATCAAAAGGAATAGTGGACACAAAACATGTTACAAAATGTACAAAACACATTTTCCTAACACTATAAATGTAAAAACAAAATGATGCCCATTCTGGTGATTAAACGCAACAATAACAACATTAATTAATAACGGATTGTATTAACGGCTTCCAGTGATTTATTTTAAACGGCCATGATGCACGTTTGCTTTTTGTTCAGGTTCTGACAAAAACTTTGCAGGTATGGAACATGAACAAGAAAATGGGTTTTGGGGATTCACAGGACCGTCGCATTTGAGTCTTTTATTTTCTAACACTGCAGCTTTTCTCATCTTCCCCCTCGTCTCTCCCACACACAAACACACACACACTCATAAGTGGATTGTATGGAGTCACCTCATGCTGAGTATAGAAGTCACATTTTCCTATCTTGGGTAATTTTCCCCTCCTGCAGACGGATATTCAAATCTTCCATTTTCACGTGTCCTGGTTGAGACATAAATGACTTTGTCAGCTGTTCATCGTTGCTTTGTCATACGTGATGGATAACTGATTGTGTTATTTGCTTAAAATTACTACAACACATTATTGCTAGTGTAAATATAGTGTATATTCTGGGGATGCAACTTATACAACAATGCAAAAATACACTCACACTTATTTGGTCTTGGTGGAGGTAAGCATTGTTTATGCACAACAAGCACAGGCATTGACAAAAATAGATGAATATTACAACATGTCATAGCAAAATATGGCAAACCTGACAACATGGCTCTGGATAGTACTGCCAGCTCTGTTTATATATTGTTTTATCGTTATTGACCGTATAAAAAGACACATTTCCACTTAGTCATTCTTTCTGTGTTGCACTTCACAGTTTTGGGAAACATCTGTTTCCACTTTGGGAAAATGTGCTTTTTAATACATTTCAAAAAGGTCAGACATCACACTGGGACTCAGCAGTCACTGTTACCTTAGCATAGCGGGAATAGCGCTTCTCAATTATTTTCTGCTCCCCCCATTCCAAGAACCCTATTGAGGAACTGATAATAAGTATTTATTTATCTCGACGGTAGAGACCGAACTTCAAATTCAAGAATCAAATTGCATGCTGCGTATGACAAATTCTTACACGTTGGCAGGTCTGCACTAATACTGAAAGTTCACCCTCCCACCCCAAGGGGGCCTCACCCACTATTTCAGAAGCACTGCTTTAGAACATGTTAGTACTCATAATTAGTACTATCTAGATCAGGGGTGGGCAAACTTTTTGACTCGCTGTCTGTAAAATTGTCATGCAATCTGCTATTATTATTTATTATTTTATATTCATATTTAAATATTTTAAAAATAATAAAATATTATAATAATTACAATAAAATTAAAATAATAATTATTATATTATTATTATGTGAAATATGCAAATATAACAATAATTAAATAAATAAAAAATATATATAATTAATATAATAATTAGCATTAATATAATAATTATAATAATCATAATACTTCTAATAATAATTATAATAATCTAATAATCTAATAATAATCTAATATTAATAATAATAATAATTATTATTATTATGTGCTTGTGTCCCTTTTTTCAGGAGCACTTTGTAAACAACAGACCATGTCAAAAAACGAAATTGATAAAACCATCAAAAGGTTGGCTCAGGCCATGATGCCAGGTTGTATGTTGAGTTTAAATGAAATACTTTGGAAAGATTGGGCGGGCCGTATTCAAACACTTGGCGGGCCGGATGTGGCCCCCGGGCCGTAGTTTGCCCACCCCTGATCTAGATTAAAACCGGATCCTAATACAGTAAACCTCGGATATATCGAATTCAATTGTTCCCACTGGTTTTGTCTGATATAAGCAAAATCCGTTATATGCGTATACCGGAAAATGTCCGTTTTATGCATATATCGGATATATATCTGGTATATGCGTAAATCGGATTTATATCCGTTATAAAAAGGCACTTCCTTGACTATGTTTCCAATGTACCTGGACTGGGCAATGAAAAGAGACGTAAGGTAATGAGAATTTAACTTTATTGGACTCTGAGCATAACAAATTGTTAATTAAGCTATTGTTACGCCCGTCAGGCCTACATTATTTCCAATAGTGAGGTTAAGATCTCATTCACTGCTGTGCTAGTATTATTGACGTCACTCACTTTTATATTTGTCCTAAATCTGGACCCAGAAGAAAGACACGATGCGGCCATCCGATATATGCGAGGGAAATTGGAACGGGACTGGAGATTTTGTCCGAAATAGGCGAAATCCGTTATAAAAAAATCCGATATATGTAATGAATTTTTATTGGAAATGCATCGGTTCTTTTTTATCTGTCCGTTGTGAGCGAATTTCCGATATATCCGAGTTCGATATATCCGAGTTTTACTGTATTATAATCTCATAATGTTTTGCAAGAAAGTTAAAAACCCGTATGAACACAAATGGACATAATTAGAATCCAGTAAAGTATTTGTGACGCCTGTTCGAGGTTTTCCCACAAATAGCATGCAGTGACATGGCATGTGAGGTGATTTCTGCTGCTTGAGAGAGTTGTTGAAGGCCCTCTATTAGAAACATGTGTTCTCAAGCTGCATGCGCTCTGTTTTTGCTGGCAAACGTTACTCTACTGCAGAAGAGGTATGTCATGTACTGAAAGCTCAGCACAGGGAAAACTGTGGAATACTTTGCAGTCAAGACGCTGGACTGCTGTGTCGCAGTGGCATGTAACGTGTAAGACAATGTACATCTAATATTACTGATACATATAGACATAAAGATACTGCAACTAATGTGTTCCTCAGTATTGAATCCATGTAAACTGACCAATAATGCTTAAGTGACTCTGGGGTCTTCTCCCAGCTTTGTATGCTTTAACACCTCAGCTGAAAAGTCTACAGTACGGATTAGATGCCTGAGCCACTTCAACTTCTCCTCTACTTTGAGCTCCTCACAGATGACCAAGCTTCTCAGTCTGTCCATCCAACCTATGGAGGAAACTTATTTCAATCGCTTGTATCTTCGATCTTGTGTTTTTTTTTTTTAGTCAGGAGCCAAATCTTGTGTTGATGGATGAGGGTAGTAATGTAGAGAGGTTTGCCTTCTGGCCCTAGCTCTGTCTTCTACGATCCGCCTGTCAATCTCACGTTCCAACTACTTGAAGTCCTCCACCTGAAGCAAGACCTCACTCCCAACCCAAAGGGAATCCCTTGTCCGACTGAGAACCATGGCCTCAGATTATGAGGTGCTGAGTCGAATCCTGCCCCAGTAAACACTGAAGGACCAGATCCCACAAATATCAGAGATGAGATTCTAAGCCCCCCCCAACCTTGATCCCCTCATCACCTTGGCTGCGCCTACAAATTTTGTCCATAAAAATGATGACCAGAATCGGTGACATTGATGGAAGCCAACGTTCATTGGGAACAGGCTTGACTGATTACTGGTCATGCGAACCAGGCTCCTTCTCCTGTTGTACAGGGTTGTACAAATGTAGTCGCTTACCACCACTCCTGGACTACCACCCACAGGACACAGCGAGGGACATGGTTGAATGTCTTTTCCAAGTCCAAAAAACTCCTGTGACCTGGTTGGACAAAAGTCCCATGTCCCCGTTAGTACTTTTACTAGGGCGTAGAGGTAGTCTATTTTTTTCCACATTGCACTCCCTGTAGCTGAAGTTCATACCTTCCAGTGTTAGCCTTCTCAAGCACTCTGGAAGAGACCTTCCCAGGTAGGCTGAGGAGTAGTGTTGTGACGTTCACGAACGAACCGGTTCTTTTGAACAGCTCACTAACATGAACGATGAGAACCGAGTTGCAGCTGGGAACCTGCACCTTGCGCAGAAATTCATTGTAGCCTGCTTTGTTTTTTTAATGTTTATACATGTTCAAGTCATGGTTTACTCACACACACATACACAGAATTCATACGATGGGTAATACAAAACGGTTATAATCGGTTATAATTATAATATAATTCCTTAAAAGGTTATAATCAGTATTTCAGAATAATTCACACTCATATTGGTGGGATATCTAAATTAATTCCTCCCAGTGATTATTTCCAAGATAAAACGAGTTAAGGCAAGGCTGGCTTCTTAAAACTTAATAAAAATGAGCCAAATGAGCCAGTTTTTTGAACGGCTCTTTGAAAGGAACGGCTCACCAAGATCCGCCCCCCCCTCAAAGAGCCAAAAATCCCATCTCTACTGAGGAGTGTGATCCTCCTGTACTTGGAACATGACATACATGAGTAAAACTAATTCTCTAAGTCAGCGGTCTCAAACACGCGGCCCGCGGACCAAATATGGCCTGCAGGACACTAGTTTGAGGCCCCTGGTCTAAGCTATTGGACTATCGCAACCACCATCATCCAGGATAATGATAAGTGTTAATTCAGGTGAAAGTTCCGACTTTCACTAAAAAACCTGAACGAGGACCTCCACCTTCAACATAGTAAATTACTCACAGTATACCTTTAGTATATAGTCAAAGTGCCATCAAAGCTCCAATAACACCATCTTTTTTTGCCAGTCAACACATGGTGGTCATTTCCTTATAAAATCAAACATTCTTCTTTTGTCCATTGCAGTGAGGTTCACAATGACAAAAATAAACCCTGGAATTTGTAGATGTTTAAAATCTAGAAAGTCTAGAAATAGAACGGAATGTACTATGCACATGAATGCAGTTCAGACCGCAAAGTTTTTTGATGGTAAAGAGACACTTCTCTTGCTGCAATACAAATATTCAGGAGAAACACGAGTGGACATCTCATTTTGATGGTGAAGCTCTTAGACAAGGTGACTGACCGCAGATGTCAAAGGTCATCAACACGTACATGCGAGACCTCCCCCTGAGCTCACACTCTGGGTATTTCCTTTGGGGTTGACTGGTCAGCTGAATGAGGTCACAAACACGTAAGATTGTGGTTCCTCAAGAGCATACTAATCATCCAGTGACACAAAACCTCTTGCAGCTGGTCCACTGGGTGTGTCACTAGGATACCGTTTCCAGATGATAAGGCCATGCTGTGGGGCACTGGAATTCATGTGTTTTATAATGGAAAACCTCTTGGGAAGCAATCATCTTGAGAGAATCAACCTCTGTACCTCTGTTAGAAGCATTTGGTCCCACAATGCAATGGACGAAACGTCCAGCTGCAGCAAATCCGGTAGTCACAAAGGAAGAAAAGTTCAAATGCTATAGTTGCCTTTAACCCGGGATTGGGTCCGGGCTCAGTTAGCTCAGCCCTGCAGTTTTCTCATAACATTGGAATGTGGCTTCATGAGGCCTGCGCAGCGAACAAAGAGATAACGCTCCGAGACTGGGGGGTAATTAGTTTCATGCCTATTGGCCAGCCCAGAAATCAACAGGGCCAGACAACTCTGGCAGTTACAAGTGCAACACCTAACAATTACCAGTTAAACGTCACTTTCTATGCGGGACGGAGTGTTATTAAATCAGACAGTCGAGGTGTGCTGTTGGCCGAACAGAGAGCAGAACGCTCTGAAGCCGAGACACAATGACCACAGCTTGGATTTTCCACTTTCACATCAGTTCACTTATTTATGAGTTATGACCTGCTCTGCTTGATTATAAAAAAAAGTCTAATATTTCCTTTGCTCGGCTGCACGGCAGTTGTATGGTTAGCGCGCAGACCTCACAGCTAGGAGACCAGGGTTTTCTCCGGGTACTCCGGTTTCCTCCCACATTCCAAAAACATGCTAGGTTAATTGGCCACTCCAAATTGTCCATAGGTATGAACGTGCCCTGTGATTGGCTGGCCACCAGCCCAGGGTGTACCCTGCCTCTCGCCTGAAGACAGCTGGGATAGGCTCCAGCACCCCTCGCGACCCTCGTGAGGATAAGCGGTAGAAAATGAATGAATGAGTAAAACAATTCTAAATGCATATAAATGATGAATAAAAGGAATAAATGATCATTTAAGGTTACTTTTACCTTCATTGAAGACATGATTGCTGACAAAGACACAGTGTGGCAATGAGATCAACAAGGACACCAACTTTATGGTTTGCCGTGAGTTATTTCAGTTAGTTCCCAACTTTATCAAAATGCTGGCACTTTCTTTATCTCCATTTTGTGTTATTTTGCAGCCGTGATAAAAACAAAGCAGAGAATTGAGTTGAGAAACATGACTCAATGTGTGGACTGGTTCTAGGCTCTTACAACATTGTACAACGTTGTAATACTTTTACTTTGACTTGTCAGTTTTTACTAAAATATCCAAAACTTTTTCAAAATTAAAACTTTACAAGTTTAGCTTAAATAGTTTGAATAGAGCAAAAAGGCAGTGTAAAGAGAAAAAGCTGAAATGCTGTTGCTAATAATGTAATACATATATAAGTAATATAGTTTTAAATAATAAGTATGCTGTACCTCCACATGGTTGGGCAGGGTGTTGACAAATTTAAATCCAGGGATCCTCTTGTCGCTGCACATCACGCCGACATCTTCACTGTGCTTGCAGTCGGAAACACCGATCCCATTGGAGGGACACAATGACAAAGTCTTTTCTTTGCCGGTGCAGTGGAGATTGTCGAACCAGATGGGTCCTGTTGGTAACAAAAGACGAGATTAAACAGTGCCATCATGGGGGGGGGGGGGGGGGGGCTGTAGTTGTCAAACCGACGGAAAAACAAATCAAGGTACAATAGACGCTTTCTTTTTGCAGGCGTTCCGTTCCATGTCTACCAGCGAATGGCAAAAGGCCGCGACGTTTGCAACACTGTTAATTAATTAATTATATTCAGCGACATGATCTAGGTTAAAGTCCGAAATATGCCTCCCACGCTTATTAAATGCATATAAATACCTTCTCCTTTTCCATATTTCGACGATGGTGACCATGATACGGCTTCCACGTATCCCAGCTCGCGACACACCACCTGCGCAGCGTGGATCGTAAAGTCGTCGTCACAGACAGTTCCCCACTGGCCGTTGTAGAAGACCTCCACGCGACCCTCGTTGTGCTTCCTCTTTTCTCCAGCCAGTCGGAGCTGAATTCTGGGAGTGTCAGGTGCCAGCTGTGGAGCGGAGTAGTGCTCCTCCTCATGTGGTTCTGGGTAGCCCGGTGGGTAGCCGAGGTGCTCGTACTGGGCAAGAACTATCTTTAGTAGCACGAGTAGACTGCAGCAGGACAGGTAGTGAGTGGCCAGCATTTTGGTCAGACCTGAAAATGAAGAGAACTGCATTCATTTGATGTTTGCAGAGCACAGTATTTCCCTTAATTCATAATCGATTGAGTGAAATTAGTATTTGATGCCCAACTAACCGATTATGACCACCATGCAGCACATACATTTCGCACCTTGGTGAGAAACAGATACCAGGTACCAGGTACCATGGTAGCCCCAAGATTGAACACTGAGGAGAACTTGTAGATGACGCTAAGCTACATCACTGAGGATGGGTTGCAGACTCAAATCATAAAGCCCAGACATGATCAGAAAGAAGCATATTGAGATCGCAGAGGGGCCTCACCAGTCTCCAGACCTTCATCCCATAGAAAATGTGTGGTGGGAGCTCAAACCTGGAGTTGTGAAGCCTGAAAACCTTGAGGCTATGGACAGTATCTATAGAAAGAAATAACCAAAATCCTTACAGAGATGTCTGAAGGCCTGGTCATCCACTGTAATAAAGGTCTGATAGCTTCTCAAAGAAGGCTTTTAGAGGAGGCCATAGACCAGGGGTCTCAAACTCAATTTACCTGGGGGCCACTGGAGCTAGGGTCTGGGCAAGGCTGGGTCGCATCAGGTTTTCAAAAAAAAAACCGCATTTATTAAAAACAGAAAAATATACAAACTTTTTCAGTGCTTTGGTTCCGATTTTCTACAATAAAAATTCTGATAAAACATTCCACTGTTCTCAAATATCTTAATTTTTATTTTTCTGCACAAAATAAGATGAAAAATAAATAAATCAAGAATAAAAAAAATCAATCAATTAGTAACAAATAAATATAATAATAATAATAAAACGGCAAATAATAAAAACTTAAGAAAGCACATATAGTTGGTGGGTAGACAAATGATTTTTTTCAGATTAAAATGAACAAAGCATTATTAGAGCCCTGTAGACATGACAAAACACGACTATAGTCACATTTATACTCTTTTTATTTACAACATATTGCGCAACTGCAGGGTCTTGAGACACATGCTAACTCGCAAACTAGAGAGCTAGCGACCTAAACGGTAGCCTCCAAGTTATTTCCTTTCAACTTAAATGGCCCAAAACTTACCACTTCCACACGGATAGGGAGGATAACTATTAACAGTTATTTAACCTTTAACATGAACATGAATCAAACGTAATAATTTTTTCTGGGTACATGATACCATACAGCATCCATATCAAACTTGCATTAAACTTTCATATCAAGGCGGGGGCCTCAAACTAGTCTCCTGCGGGCCACATTTGGCCCGCGGGCCGCATGTTTAAGACATGCAAATACAGTCCATTCAAAAGTCACCTGGTCCTAAGGTTGTTACCTTCAGAGACCATTGTAGTCATAAGGGTATTAGTCTGACTCTTTAGAATTTGAAAGCAGCAAAAAAATACAAGATGTTATCCTTAATTTGCGAACTTTTTAGTCACTTTCAACCCTTTTAGGAACCAAGCAAAGAGCTGGGTAAGATTAGTGATGTTCCAGAAGAAGAGAATATTGCACCATGTAATTTGAACGTACACAAAATGAGAACATTGCACCATGTAATTTGAATGTATACAAAAATATAAAAGGTTGACCCAAGTTTGCACTCTCTTTCTCTTCACACTGGTGAAAAAAAAAAGCAATCTCAAACTGGGAGTGTTGCTGCACTGACAGCCCTGCTGCTCGATGTGAACTGCAAAGAGATAGGGATAATACGTGCAAACACCGATAATGAGGCTTTATCACTTCCTACCAAAGTGAAAATGGGAGAGTCGTAACTGAGTTTTATTACTGTTTAGCACAGCGGTGTTTCCTATTTTTTTTTTTTTTAAAACATCGTCTTGAAATAGAAATTCGGAAACAACACAATACTCACAAAAACAACAATGCTCTACGTGAGATTTGGAGGTATTTTGCGTGGACAATGGATATACTACACAGCAATGGTGTCCAAAGTGGGTTTTTTTTATACAACTAAATAAGGAAATTTATTTATTGGCTCATTTTTGGCCCTTTGTATTGAGTTGTGGACTCATATAGAGCATTTATACACAATAACCAACACAGAAAGCGTCCGAGTTCCTCCAGAATCTGCACCTATTCCGCTGTATTTCTTTGAATTTTGTGGTTTACGCGAAAACTGCCTGTTTTAATGTATTCCACCCACGGCCCGCTTCCAGACAGAAGGCTATACAGTCCGAAGTTTCTCAAGAAAAGTGGTTACTTCAATGGTACGTAGCTTTAGCATTTTAGCATTAGGTTTTCTACGGCATCAGTGACGTGTAATGTGTTTTGCAGTGTGTAAAAAAACTAATTGTTTTGGGAAATGGCTATTAGCAATCCCATTTCCTGTATGCTATAATGCTACGCTATAATGCTACAAAGACAAGCGCTTTTGCTCTATGACTTACACAAAATAAACACACTAGGACACTGATAAACTGTTACTTACTGCTTGTCCTTCTGAGTCTACATACATAAAGTTCAAATAGCACTCGTGATTAAACTTTTTTTATTTAGCTAGCAGTAGCAGGGGTGAGTGAATGAGGTAACAGAGACAAATACCAGTTTGGCCTGATTCAGAAAAAAAAAATTCAAACGAGTCGTTCATAATGCACAGCTCTACCATCACCACAAATAGATTGCAGTCCTGCAATTGCCTGTTTTGATACAGTTCTTGGTGAAACCTTTATTATATCTCTTCATCAAGTCTCCTGAATTTATAGATACATTAGTTTGTTCAACAATGCATCAAAAGATAATATGGCAGATCCTGTCAAGTTCCAAGCTAATAAGGATGCTCAACAACGTAACATTACAATATTTATATAAGTAAATCCATACGTTAGCAAGTTAGCAACAATAAACGACAATGTTCAGATGTTCCGCAACTGTAATTTGAAGAGAAAGTAGCGTCACTAAAACACCCAAAAAACTCACTTTGTTGTTCAAAAGCAAAAACATACTATTTAAGAACATGTACTATACGGAATACAACAATATATTCATGTCTTGAAACTTACTTTAGTTGTCGCTGGACACGTCGATGAGGCTGCGGTTGGAGGGAAGCCCGGTGTGAACAAAGCAGTCAGCAGCTTCTTCTCCTTGGTTCAAAACACGTTTCCTCCCTTGGTTTTGGACCAGTCCCTCACCGCCCACCTTTACGATGACCTCACTGGATGCCGCGACGTGGTAACACGCACGGAGATGATCTTACAAGAAGCCAGCTGTTCCATGAAAGCATCCATGGTGCTTTCAAGTGCTGTCAGGAAAGTTCTAACAAGCTACAATGTTGAACTAATGTTTAAATATTAAACTCTTAGCCGGCTGTATTCTATCAAATAGTACAATAACTATATGAAAAACATGTTCGTATATGAACGTGGTCGTTGACTGAAGTACACAAAATTGCAATAGTTGCTGTTGCGAATAATGTGCGTGTCTATATGAATTAGTACGGTAATGTCGCATTCAAAGACTTGTTCAATCGGAACAGAAAAGAACTAACTAAACTTTCTGCTCCGTTATTGTACAAAATTACTGGTATGAGTTCATAATTATTATTATTTTTCACTTAATTTACTAAAAATAAAAGTGTCTCGATTTAATAATTGCCGGAGTCTTCTTGTAACAAAACATGTACGAAAGACTTGAACACATCCCAGCCAATAAAAACTCAAACCAAGCCTGTATGCATCACTGCAATACATTTTGGATAATTGCAGACCTTAAAACTAAATATGGACAAAAATAACATCAAAATATTAACAAAATATCTCCTTTAATAAGGAAAAAATAATGTAATTTTGTGAGGAAAAATATTTTTTTAGGACAAAAATACATTTTTAAAGTCATAATGCCTTATGAGACACCAACAAATCTAATTAAGTTGTCATTTTATGAAAATTAGGTTGCACAAAATCTGTATGTAACAAGAATAAACTCAAGATATGGGAATAAAGTCATAATTATGAGAAGAAAAACAGCTGTAATTTTACCAGAATAAAGTTAAATTCTAATTCAAAGGTTGCAATTTTTTTGCAAATAAGGCTGTAATATGAGGAAAAATAACAGCATTTTAGGAGTATAGAGTTGAAATATGAAGAGACAAAATGTTTTTTAAATGTCTTGATATTATGAAAAACTAAATGAAAAAATTTTGGGAAAAATTATGCCGGATCAAAAGTTATAATATGATAAAAAAAAAAGTCTAAATATGAGAATAAAGTCAAACTTTCTTGAAGTATGTCTGTCAGTATGAGGCCCTTCATGAAAAATGTTTGGACACCCCCGGTTTAATAAAACTCCTGTTATTGTTCTTCTGTACAACTAAACTTTCTTTAATGACTAATATAACCTTTGACCCCAACTACCTCAGGCAGTGGCTGTGTTTGAACTAATCACCACCTGACACTGCTGCCACCTTGTGTAAGGCAGGACACTTTACAAGTGTAATTCTGGGCGCACAGGAAATCCAGTGAAAGCCAAATGATGTTCCTGCAAAGGATGCTTGGAAAAGTCGGAATTTCTGACACACAAACAAAATAAATTGTGGTCAAATATAAGCGGTTGTTCCCTAAAAACGGAAGAGCGCTTTTGTCATATTGAGGATCTTTGAATAGGATCTTTGACCAGTGTTTTTTTTACTGTCGGCCCTTAAAAACAACCAAGCTCTTGTCATAAAGAGGATCTTTGACTAGAATTTTTCCAGTAGGTTCCTAAAAACAGAACACTTAGTCATATAGAGGATCTTTGAATAGTATTTTTGCAGTCGGTAGCAGAACGCTCTTACAAAGGATCTTTGACTAGCCTTGTTGCAGTATGTTCTTTAAAGACAGCAGAGTATTCTTGTCACATTGAGGAACTTTGACCAGTGTTTTTTTTTTTACTGTCGGCCCTTAAAAACAACCAAGCTCCTGTCATAAAGTGGATCTTTAGTATTAACATAGTGCAAGGATCTTTGACTAGCATTTTTCCAGTAGGTTCTTAAAAACAGAACACTTAGTCATATACTAGAGGATCTTTGAATAGCATTTTTGCAGTTGGTAGCAGAACGCTCTCACAAAGGATCTTTGACTAGCCTTGTTGCAGTATGTTCTTTAAAAACAGCAGAGTATTCTTGTCACAATGAGGATCTTTGACCAGTGTTTTTTACTGTGGGCCCTTAAAAACAACCAAGCTCCTGTCATAAAGAGGATCTTTAGTATTAACATAGTGCAAGGATCTTTGACTAGCATTTTTCCAGCAGGTTCTTAAAAACAGAACACTTAGTCATATAGAGGATCTTTGAATAGCATTTTTGCAGTCGGTAACACTTAGTCACATAGAGGATCTTTGAATAGCATTTTTGCAGTCGGTAGCAGAACGCTCTTACAAAGGATCTTTGACTAGCCTTGTTGCAGTATGTTTTTTAAAAACAGCAGAGTATTCTTGTCACATTGAGGAACTTTGACCAATTTTTTTTTTACTGTCGGCCCTTAAAAACAACCAAGCTCTTGTCATAAAGAGGATCTTTAGTATTAACATAGTGCAAGGATCTTTGACTAGCATTTTTCCAGTAGGTTCTTAAAAACAGAACACTTAGTCATATAGAGGATCTTTGACCAGCTTTTCTGCAGTCGGTTCTTAAAAACAAAAGCACGTCTTTCATACGGAGGATCTCTGACTATAGCATTAACACCATTCTTGACGACGTTGAGGGAGTTTCTGGAACACTGGGTTTGGATTGCCAAACTGTCCAATATGGTGGGTTGTTATGTCACTCATTGATTTTCTTCTTGAAGCACTTCCTGTGGACATGCAGCATAAGGGTATTGGAAATGATACTAATACCACGTATAGTATTTGAATGTCCAACCATTTCTTACCGCGTAAGCCACATCTGCAGGCTGATTTTCCGGTCTCTGCCATTCTTGATTAGACAAAATCTTGAGGACAACCATGCCAAAGGCTACAATCAAAACTCCTAATGAATTTCCCAACAGGGCCTCAGATGGGAGATTAGAATATGGCTGAGACCCATTAGTATTTCCTTTCCTATTGAAAATGTGGGAATTTATAACCATTACAATCATCATCATCATCATTATTATCTGTTGAAAAAATCTGAGGGGCAATAAAGAAAAAAACAGTACTCACAGGACAAAGAAGAGTTTCTCGTTGATGCCGGAGATACAGGCGGCGATGCCCAGTGATACGAAACTGCCTCCCACCCACACATGTTGGGGTTTCAGGAGTCTACGTAATGAACCAGGAGAACAGGGCAGGAGGAAGCCGGTTATCCCTGTAGCCCACTGGATGGACACAAAATAATATAAGACACATAATACGATGAACAATTATTGACTAAAAGAAAAGGGGAAATGTGCATATTGTTGTTGATAATAAAATAAAAATAAAAATAAAAATAAAAATAAAAATAAAAATAAAAATAAAAATAAAAATAAAAATAAAAATAAAAATAAAAATAAAAATAAAAATAAAAATAAAAATAAAAATAAAAAACAATAACATAATTTAAAAAAACAAAAATAAAATAATAAAAATTAAATAAAAATAATAAAAATAAAATAATAATATTGTCACTTTTATCAATTTATACATAGCACAGTCATTGTCAGAGCGTTGCAGGCCAGAGAAGTGAGACATCTCATCTGTGATAAGCTGCGTTAAAGTGCACAACAAGCATTCAAGTACTGTATGTCTTACTAAAATCACTATTGTAAATATAATATAGACATTTGTATATATTCAAATACATTATCTGGAGTCAATGAGTAGGCTCATAATAATAAATGCACTTATTATTGAAGGGCAGCGATCACATTTTTTTTTTTTAAACATCTTCTAAAACATCTTCAGCCTCTGAATCTGCGGTACTTTGCTAACTAACGCAGTAACCGCCAATAAGTCTTTACTTTTCACGGCTGCAAATGTTGCAGATGTCTACAACAGATTACTTCCATTGACATTATTTCTTATGAGAAAAATAGATTTGGTTGGAGTACGAGTCAGTTTGAGTCGGCTCTTCTGGAACACCTTCATGACACCAACTGAGTTCCCACTGCATTGAGCCATTTCCACTACGCATAAAGTTGTACCTGCATGGCAAAGAGAACGACTGTGATGATTCCAATCCAGCTGTGCAGGGAGTAGAGGTTGGGGATGTTTGAAGCATTGTGATTGCCAAAGACAGCACAAAGTCCGATAACTGAAAGTAGCATGGCAAGGAGCATCACTGCAGCATGGAGCAGTTTCCAAGGACGTTTATCACGGCCCCAAGTCAGGGGGACGCGATACAACACGGCTCCTGCAAGTAAGACCGCTATTTTCAATCAACAGTCATCGTAGCCTGCCAGGGTTAGAAGAAATACACAGAATGGTGAATATCATGGATAGTACATGATGATGACATGATTGCCTTTACAGTTTCCTGGGTTGAATTGGCTCTAGAGCACTTATAGACATGCAATTGGCATCACAAGTATATACAGTATGTCATACAATTATTATTATACAATGTCAACAATTGTATTATGGGGCCTTGGCTTGCTGTTTCAGCATGGCTCAATTTAATGAGTTCATTAAATGACATTTCTTTTAATATTATTACAGTTCTTATAAGCCACAGTTCAGGTAATTTCTTGTACAGTGAGGAAAGAAATGTAAAATATAAAACCGTTTTTTTTTTCGAGTGAAACTACACTATGCCGACAGGTAAGTCTCCAATGAATACAGTTCTCATACAAAAGAATTAGGTGTCCTAAAACAGCTTTTTTACTTCCTATCTGATACCTATATTAAAGCCTTGAATACTGACCATACAGATTATACGCATCAAACATACTTTAATTACTTATTATGATTGTGAAATATTAGAAAAACACAGAACAATAATCAGCAATTTGTTAACGAGCAAAGCTATCAGGTCGCAAGAAGAGAATAAAATAAAATGAAATAAAGTTTGTCAAACACATGCTGGCCTTTAAAAAGTACCTTTTGTAAAGATTTAGAGGTTAACAACAACCTGTATACCAGGGGTCTCAAAATCAATTTACTTGGGGGCCACTGGAGCTACAGTCTGGGTGAGACTGGGCCGCATCAGGTTTTCCACAAAAAAACAAAACAAAAAAAACCGCATTTATTAAAAACAAAAAAATGTAAAAAACTTCGCTTTGGTTCCAATTTTCTACAAGAAAAGCTCTGATAAAACATTCCACTGTTCTCAAATAGCTTAATTTTTATTTTTCTATACAAAATAAGATGAAAAATAAATAAACAAATCAAGAATCAATCAGTAATAAACAAATATAATAATAATAATAAAACGGCAAATAATAAAAACTTAAGAAAGCACATATAGTTGGTAGGTAGACAAATTATTTTTTTCAGATTAAAATGAACAAAGCATTATTAGAGCCCTGTAGACATGACAAAACATGACTATAGTCACATTTATACTCTTTTTATTTACAACATATTGCGCAACTGCAGGGTCTTGAGACACATGCTAACTCGCAAACTAGAGAGCTAGCGACCTAAACGGTAGCCTTCAAGTTATTTCCTTTCAACTTAAATAGCCAAAAACTTACCACTTCCACACGGATAGGGAGGATAACTATTAACAGTTATTTAACCTTTAACATGAACATTAATCAAACGTAATAATTTTTTCTGGGTACATGATACCATACAGCATCCATATCAAACTTGCGCGGGCCGCACTAACGTTAAACTTTCATATCAAGGCGGGGGCCTCAAACTAGTGTCCTGCGGGCCACATTTGGCCCGCGGGCCGCGTGTTTGAGACCCCTGCTGTATACATTACTATGTAATTATGTGATGATGCATCCACAAAAAGATATGCCTTTTGACGCCGGTGATGTGTGAACAGAATCATCACATGTCAAAGCAAAGAAGTGAGAAGTGGAAGTGAAAGCAGCTATGATCAAAACTCACCATTTCCATACAGCACCAGCATGCCAGTGACCATCAGGACCGGGTGCCAGTTGAACTGGCGTGCAGAGCCATCCCAGGCGAAACCGCCACGCCACTGGCTGTTCCAACAGAACACACACACCACACAGGCCAGACCCAGGCCCATGCACAATAGGTGACACGTGTAGAAGTAGGCCGTGGACCTCATCCTGAAGAGACCTGCACACAGAGACGAACCAGGAATAATGCAAGTTGTTAGTATTACTGCATGTACTTTTTTTTAGATCTCGCAAGATTAAAACGTGAGTGAGTGAGTGAGTGAGTGAGTGAGTGAGTGAGTGAGTGAGTTTCCTTGGCTTGCATTCACCCACGCAAATTACTGTCCGGTTTGTTTATGCAGCCATCTTCGATCACACGCACAAGATGAAATCTTGCCATCCTTACACATCATTGTGCAGTGCATTGTGGGCACCAAGCACCATTTTAGGACGTTAAGATTTGCAGAGATACAGGGTGTGACAAAAACATGGACCACACAAAAGAGAAAGGCGGTGGACCGTACAGAAAAAAAAGAGAAGACTGTCGTCATTTCATTATTGTGAACAATAAACAGATGCGACAGGATATCCTGTGTTTTCAGTTAAATTGGCGCTTCCACTCCAATTTGTTTGTTTCACTCCCATTTCTTCTTTTTCTATTTTAAAACTCTACTCACAACTTTTAAAACCCCTTTAACAATTTGAATACTTTATGTATCAAATCTTACAATTCAACTGTTCTTACTAAATGTCTTGAATGAATGATACGTGTATAATTATACATATAAAAACAAGTGACAAATATAGTGTTGCTGTGACATACACCCTATGTCACATTCGACTATTTGTCTTAAAATTTCCATAGAAAACCTGCAACATATAGCAAAATAAATAAGCCATTCATGGCTACATGTACATTGAACATAAAATCTCAAATCTCAAGCCAATGAGACATATATATTACGTTGTATAAATTTTCCTTTGGGCAGAAATGGGCGTGGGTTCAAACTTTATTATCTCTTCTAATAATATAAGGTATCCCAAATGAATTATTGTAAAACAACAACAATTTAAAAAGCCTATTACGTCATCACCCAAACTGTGCTATTTGACGAAGATGTAACTTTGAACGAGTCTTACCTTGTCCACTTTGAACCGAGAGCAAACTACACTACAACTGTCCACGACTCAACTTATACAGTATATGAATCATTGCCAGCACTCATGACTTACCTTGCTAATGCGTTGGTTTACACCCATGGGTAATACGTTTACGTGATGTGTAGCATTCGAGTAGCGGAGTGGGAGACAATCAGAAAAGGACGGATCGTTTGTGGATGAAGCGCCAACCTGCTGAATCGATGGCAGTGACCTGAACACGGAAGTGCAAGTTGACATTTGCTAGCGTCCCACAATGACACAACTTAGTTAGACTGTTTCACATATGCCGAATTAAACTATTTTATAATTCCCGTGACGTAGTGTTGCCGCCGTCGAGTTTATATAAAATACAAATATGTACATTGTTATAAACGCTAATATTAATACAGATAATACGCCGTTGGGGACAAACGCTACCTTTTCTGCGTTAAACCATCGTAACCATTTCCGTATTTGTAAAGCAAAGACTTGTGGGATATGTATTTTTCCTTATCAGCAACGTCACTACCTGGTGGTCAGGAGATATAGGACGTGTTATGGCGGAGTTAGGTGACAAAAATATAAATAGTCACAAAACTCCCTCAAAGGTGACTTTAAAAAGTCTGTACCGTCAGCGAAATTAACAAGTCTGTTAATTAAGGTACTGGTGTCCACACAAACAGCACAGAAAGTATCGATTCCGAAGATAGTAGTAGTAGCAGTATCGGAAGGATACTCGCATGGTGACATTTCATTTCTTCCATGTTGATTTTTTACAAATATCCGTGTTTTTTATGTGTTGTTCATACGTCACTTCCTGTTCGTTCCATTTTTCACCCCCAACCCCGGAACACATCTTATCATAGCAACATATACACGACATATAACGTTCCTTCGGGTCATATATATATCGTTACATTGTGTTCGAACAGTTACACTACAACTCTGTAACTCTTCTTCTCTGTTGGACTAGCTCTTATTTCTGAGCTAAGCGCCTGTAGCCCCCTGTATAAACAATATACATCACATTTCAAGGACATTTGTACACATGGAATACAAAATAGGGTCCAGTAGGTATGCTACATATTAGCAAACTAAACAAGTATTGCATTCATAAGGAAATTAATGGCAGTCTAATGTTTTGTATAGGTACTTTTGAAAGAAATATCTAATTAGTTAGTCCGTTATATTGTACAGAACAGAAGTTAGTATTTAAAGGAAAAGTGACTTTAAAGAAAAACTGAAGTTCGTTCAAACTTCTGTGACGCCATCTTGAGGCAGTTTGTGTAACTTCTCCACACATTACTTGTGGAAAATCACCTGTTTGCCAAACTGTTTTCATTTATTTGGAATTATTACCACTCCAAGACATCATCCTAAAATGTAATGAAATTGACATACTTCTGAAATGTAATTAAATCAAAACACTCAAACTCAAGCCAGTTGTGTCCACACTTGAAATCCAAATTTCATCAATGATAGTGTAAATTTCCATTTTCTTCCACTTTTCCAGGTCTGGGTCACGGGAGCAGCAGTTTCAGTCGGAAGGTCCAGACTTCCTGGTCCTCAACACCTCTTCCTGTTTTACCAGGAGGCCAGCTGTGAGTCACAATCCCTCCAATGTGTCTAAGGTCTCCCCCAGAGCCTCCTGCTGACTGGGCATGCCTGGAATACATCACCAAGGACTGGTCCCAAAGGCATCCGGGCTTGATGCCCAGGCCACCTCAACTGGCTCCTTTCACTGTGAAGAAGCAGCGGCTCTTCTCTGAGGTTTCTACCGGATGACCGAGCTCCTCAACATACCTCTCAGGGTGAGTTCAAACACATTTTAGCCGCTGGTTGTCCTCGATCCTTTGGACAATTTGGAGTGGCCAATTAACCTAGCATGTTTTTGGAATGTGGGAGGAAACCGGAGTACCCGGAGAAAACCCACACATGCACGGGGAGAACATGCAAACTCCACACAATGATGGCCGAGGGTGGAATTGAACTTGGGTCTCCTAGCTGTGAGGTCTGCTTGCTAACCACACAACCACTGTGCAGCCATTTATATATGTGTTTGATTGCAAAAATGTTTGTGCACCAACTATTGATTTCAAAGTGTCCTTCAACATTCTTTGCTTTATTCACAGGAAACAGTCACAACACCTCCTCTTAGCCGAGGTGTGAATTTTTTTTTATTCTCTTGTAATTCTCCACCTTCTGTATCTCTTCTCCCTGTAACCTCACTCTTCCACTTGGGTCCCTCTCATTCACACACATATACTCCGTCTAGCTGCGGCTGATCTTCATTCCCCTCCTTTCCAGGCCAAACCTCCACTCTTCTAGCATCTCCTCCACATGTTCCCTACTCTCACTCCAAATCACAACGTCATCTGCAAACATAGTCCTTGGAGATTCTTGTCTAACCTTCATCTGTCAGCCTGTCCGTCACCATAGCAAAAAAAAAAAGTACAATGGAAAAAAACAATTTCATAAGCGGATGACATTCCATTAGAGTTTTGTGAATGTGTTAGCCCTGCGAGAAATACCTCAGGACCGGTTTAGCAACTTGAACATTTCAAATCACTTGGCGGCTATGCAGCCAAGTGGTAAGCATGTCTGCCTCACAGTCAGTAGACAGAGAGTTTGAATCTCCGTCGGAACATCTCTGTTGGAGTTTGCATGTTTGCATTAAATAAGTGTTAAACACATTTTAAAGTACAAAATCTGTAGGTACTCAGCACTAATGAATGGTGATGCACACTGATGGAGTTATAAAGTTATAAAGAAGTTTCGCTCTGTATCTCACAGTAACTATGGTAACGGTAATGGTTTTATTTCATTTGAACATGCATCAGATTACAATTGAATGCATCCCATAATCAGTTCCCAGTTCCACATGTCCAAAAGGAGTAGGAAGAAGCAAAGCTTATTAAATCCTACCCCTCCATCTGGTACTTTTACAATCAGTAACTGTTACATTTGTTCACTTCCTGCTTTAATTTTAATTTTAATTTTAATTTTAATTTTAATTTTAATTTTAATTTTAATTTTAATTTTAATTTTAATTTTAATTTTAATTTTAATTTTAATTTTAATTTTAATTTTAATTTTAGGTGATATGAGCATCCAATGCCATAATGGGTACCATAGTAAGTGTCAATATAGTGATATATATAGCACATCATGACTGGTTCAAGACTCTTCATCCTTGTATTTAGCAATAACTATGGTGCCTTCAAGGACCGTTACGCTAAGAGCAAAAATTTCAACGCTTGATGCAAAAGACATTATCAGTGAAACATAAAGACATAAATATAAAAAAATATGGGCTTTTTTTAAAAAAAAAACAATGTAGCTGTTCTTTTGTTAGTTTTTTTGCTCCAGGGTACCTAAACCCTGATCAGACCTTCAAATGCCACCATTGCACTCCAGCCTGTCCTGGATTGGCCTTTGCATTCTTTCATTGTTTTAGTATGTGGCCTCGGTGGAAAAAGTTTGAACACACTCGAGCTACAGCAAGTGTGTGCTAAGTGAAAAAGGGAGAGTTATGGAGCTGAATCTATTATTTATTATAACACCTTTATTGCAAATATGGATCCAACATCGGAGAAGTTTGTTGTTTTCGTACTTCCTATTCCCCTCTTTGACACTGCCACAATGTAAATTCAATTTGTGCCACTTGGCAGCAAAACAAATAGTGTCATCGTCATTGTCACTTGGACCATGTAGTGTAATTAATTTGTAGGCCAAACAACATGGCTGGTCTCATCACAGTTTTGGATACATTTCCTTTCATTTTAGCCGTTCCATCCTGCCTGAACATGTTTCTTCACCTCCTTTTCACAATCTCAATTGTTCTGGACTGATGACCCCAGTACTTATAATTCTCCACCTTCTGTATCTCTTCTCCCTGTAACCTCACTCTTCCACATGGGTCCCTCTCATTCACACACAATGTACTCCGTCTTGCTTCATTCCCCTCCTTTCCAGGCCAAACCTCCACTCTTCTAGCATCTCCTCCACATGTTCCCTACTCTCACTCCAAATCCCAACGTCATCTGCAAACATCATAGTCCTTGGAGATTCTTGTCTAACCTTCATCTGTCAGCCTGACCGTCACCAAACAACCATTCACACTCACATTCATACCTATGGACAATTTGGAGTGTGTTTTGGAGTGTGTTTTTGGAGCATGTTTTTGGAATGTGGGAGGAAACCGGAGTACCCGGAGAAAACCCACGCATGCACGGGGAGAACATGCCAGAGATGGCCGAGGGTGGAATTGAACCCTTGTCTCCTAGCTGTGTGGTCTGCACGCTAACCACTCGACCACCGTGCCACCCTAATTCCCATTCATTTATTGGGTAAATTGTCACAATACACTGAAGATGTGGGAATGTGTTTGTCTGACTTTTGCACATGCTACATATCACACGTTTAAAAAAAACTACGTACGAATGGGTTATGATGGACATGTTTATTTATGAATGTGGAGGAAAAATATGTGTCAACAACTCCATACGTGGACAACATTACATTAGTTTGGTGAATGTGTTAGCCCTGCAAGAAATACCTCAGGACCAGTTTAGCAACGAAACAAGCTTCAACACTTGGGAGCATAGCAACTATAACGTGATCGCTCTTTGTCAGTCCATTTGGGCACACTGCCTTATACAGTATCTGTCAATAAAAATGACAGACACACCCTTGCACTGACTCCAAAAATAAAGAAAACATTCTATGTAAAATAAAGACATTTTATTGTGCTTTGGCACACAAACGAACATTCAGTAAACATCAGCAGACTTCCCCAATCTACAGTAGTGCTGAATAAATATTAGCAATAAGTGATAAGGATTCCACTGTGATGAGAGTAAATAGGAATGCATAAATATTGAGAGACAGTGTAACATTGAACATTGAAACACTGACCCAAAAAAAATATACACAATTCACTCGAGACGATTCAAATATTCCTTTGGTCATCTCATAATAAATAGTAATACATGTCAGCAATGTCTAAAAAGGCAATCACAGTCCTCAATAAAACATTCAACATAATACTCATTTCACATAAGGCTGAACTAACTGAAATGCTTTCAACAGCAAAAACTCAAGTCGCAGCTCTTAAGTGCATTTTTCTTTGTTCTGCTGCTCGGTGCGATGGCACATATCAAAATGGCGACATGCTGCAGTTCCGCAGCGATACTGTACAGTAGTGGTTTCCAACTTTTTCAGGTAACGTACATGGCTTGTATGACGTGTATGTGTGCGTGACAGGTGCAAAGAATGCTGAAGGGGTCATGGATTCAATACACTGTTGAGGTGGGGTACACCCTGGACTGGTTGCCAGCCAATCACAGGGCACATATAAACAAACAACCATTCACACTCACATTCATACCTATGGACAATTTGGAGTGGCTAATTAACCTAGCATGTTTTTGGAATGTGGGAGGAAACCGGAGTACCTGAAGAAAACCCACGCATGCACGGGGAGAACATGCAAACTCCACACAGAGATGGCCGAGGGTGGAATTGAACCTGGGTCTATTGTATTCAATCTTATTACGGTGGTCTATATGCCCTCCAGAAGTTTATTTACGTACAAGTTCCATGAATGGAACTCTTTTGGAACTTTAGGACAACCTGTACAATTACATTTCATTAGATGTAGTTAATAAATAAATACAAAATCATAAAGCGTCTGCTTATGTTTTGCTACTCAGTTTGGCTCTGCCCACAGACCAGTAACCTGGTTGCTGGCGACCACTGCTGTACAGAATAAATATCAAAAATAAGTCATCAGGATTTTGTTGTCAGACACAACGAGTGGCATCGAAGCACCTAAAAAGTTTCTCCAATTAGGGCTGTGATGACTCCTCTAAAATGTAATGACCATCCTCCAAGGCGTTCTTCTTGATCATCTCAGCCGAACGCCTTTGCTGACATTCCAGTAATGCATTCAGTAGGTCATTTAAGCTCGCTTCTTTGCCCTCTTTCTGCAACCAAATGTTCAGCAACTCGTGCATCCTGTCATTATAAAGGAGTTGGTCTTTGCTTTTGATCACGTTGTCGTTCATGCCAAGCTGTCGGAAGAACTTCCTGTGGCAATCGCTGTCTACTTCCTCCTCGAAATACTGGAAACACATTCGGAGAGACTCAACACCTGCAAGCAAAGATAGACAGTTGCATTTATAGGTATCTTGAGCAGAGTTTGTATTCGCTGGCGAAACATTATGACTATGATGAATTTTGTGATAGGAGTACAGTCATATTTATTTTATGTCATTACTGGTATAGAAAATAGATGGATGGATGTAAAACTGTCATACTATAAAAATGTGTTGCGTGTCAACGAGTAAAAAAAACTGTGCAAACAATGACCAAGTAACATACAAATAGATAAAAATGAAATAAATGTAAAGACATACCATTTTTAGGGATCATTTTTGGAAATGGCTCCGCTTCCTAAATGGCGACATAAGACACTGAATTACAAGAGATTCCATATTTAATACTGCTTCAGTCATTAAAAAGCTTTAGTTGAGGCAAGCAAGCAGGTTGAAACGGAAACTTTTACTGCATAGTAACGGTCAAAAAAACAAATAAGATAAATGCACCCCATGGTATAACTCTTACTACTGAACCACATCTCTACAGTGATGTCTCTGGGTTATATGATAAACTTTGAAGAGATTGTTATTATAAGCACAGTGTAACCTTGTTTTCAAAAGGAAATTATTGCCATAAAATATGTCTCTTATCTGCAATCACCGTGACGTCAAAGACAGGTTCAAGTGCCAGAGGTAAGAAACACGCCTGCATTTAAAGAGAGAACGGTAGGAACCTTTAACAGGTTGCACGGGGAGCGGCTTAACATAACAGTGAGTCAGGGCCGGTGTATGATTATACCCGCTGCTGAATTTTACAATAAAGTTCAAGTGAAAAAAGTACACAGCTCTAACGGTGCATGCATTAAAGCAGGGGTGTCCAAAGTGACTCATTAAAAAACTAAAAAAAGAAAAACTGCAAAAATTGTGTTAATTTTACAAGAATATAGTCAAAATATTAAAAGAAAAATGTAATCAAGTCGCGCTCACCCTCACTGTAGGCGGCACGGTTACATTTTGCTGGGAGTTACTGGCAGAGCTGTTGATGCTTTCACACAATCCTTGACACTCATCCTCCATAGCGGCTGGGTTTTGAATTCTCACCAGTGACTGAGAGAGGATCAGACTGGGGCATTGCACGCTTTGGGTTTGTTCCGTCCTCGTCTCCCGCACACGCTGTCATTTATGAGGGACAATTTAAAAACACACTTAAAATCCCTTACTTTATTTTGCTAGTATAATTTAGTAGCAATGTACTGTTATTATGGAGGACCAAAACTGCCAAAATAATAAATAAATAAATAAATAACAGTGAAAATAAAAACAAAAATGAAAAAAAAAATAACCAAAAAATTAAATACAAAAAAATAAATATAAATGGAAATAAAAACAAAAAAATATATACATAAATAAATAAATTAAAAATAAATACCAAAATAAAAAACAAGATTCAAAAATTAAAAATAAATACAAAAATAAATATATAAATAGAATTACATATCAATAAATAAATAAAAGCACTCTGCTCTCATAGGTATTTATTTCATGCTGCAGACAATGTCAGCTTGAAATGCAGAAGGAAAAACTATTCAAATGAGGGGGCGGTCCTAAGTGTGTCTTGGGTTGAACTGTTCGAATCTTGTTTTTTATTTTTGCTTTTATTTATTTGTTTATGTATATTTTTTTCATTTTTGTTTTTATTTTCACTTTTATTTATTTATTATTTTGGCAGTTTTGGTCCTCCATATGTTATGTGTTAATCTCATAATTAAATGGTAATTATTCCCAAAATAAAGCAAAATCTGAGACTCACTTCAGTTTTCACCCCGTTTCCAAGGCAACCTGAGGACAGAAGAATGTACCCGCTAAATAATATTTTCTTACAAAAATAAATCAATAAAAAGAGCAACAAATAGATTTCATCAATAAGAAACAATATTAATTAGGCACATTTGAGTGACAAACTTGATAAGCTTCCAACTTACCTGTTGCTCTGCATTTCTTCATACTCCAAAGAATTGGCCAAATCACCACCAACAAAATGGGAATAATTACAGCCGGGATGATATAGACGGAATTTGCTGGTTGTGAGGAGGGAAAAAAAAAGAAAAACATTAGCACCGTATTACAATATTTGACAATGATTTTTATACATACCAAACAAAGTATTTTGTCAGTTTTGTGAAACATTAGGAAAGATTTATTTTTGACCTATTACATATGCAATCTATGCAAACCTTCTAGATATCTGTCAAGGGAAAATCTGCTCTTGGCTCCAAAATAGATGAGACACAAGACAAGTTATTGGAGAATAATGAGAAGTGCAAATTAGTAAAACTTGCATGCAACACGACAAATTCTACAGACAAATCAAAATTCTACAGAAATGTCAGATTATTCATGCAGAAGGTGCGAGACCAAAAAGGTGCGTTCAAATACCACCAAACAATGTAGGACAAATCTATGCTCGCATTCAACATTAACAAACTGGGGGGTTTCTAACTGTATATTATTTTTTAATAAAAATATTGGCCCATATTTCCAAAACTGATATTCTCTGACATCCCTACTTATTTGATAAAAAACGTTTTTTGTCTGTGATTAAATGCGACTAATTATGGGTTAACTACGGACAAAATGGGATTAATCACAATTACATTTTAATCAATTGACAGCCCTAGTTTTAAATAAATGTTATTACATTAACATTCATATCTTTCTAAATAGATAATTTTTAGACATTTAAGGCGCTAAATGAAAATTATTTTAGCAAAAGTGATACTTCTATATAACGCTCATGTATCATCTTACATTTTCATTCAATAGTGGCGAGTACCTCCATTGTGTCTAATGAGTGTGTGAGGCATACTGAAAATAGAGGGGGGAGGATTATGGAGCCGAATCTAATCTATTAATTACAACAGTCACTCTTATTGAAAATGTTCATCCAAAAAGGTGGAGAAGGTCAAAGTCAAGCTAGCAAGAGAGTTTGAATGGGGACAGAGAATCAAAATAGGTATTTTTATAGGCTTTCCAATTACTCAGTTGTAACTATCAATCCACTAGGTGAACAAAACTGATGGCAGGAATAGGAAGATTTGTACAACATTTTGGGAAAAAAGTTCTATTTTTTGTTATTTTCCACAATACCTGAGCCGGCCTGCAGTTCGATCTTTTTGCACTCCGTGTTGGTGGTTGCAGTGCAGTTCCTTACAACCATTTCGTCCTTTCCACAGCTAGATGAGGTCCAGCCAAAGATAAAAGTGGATGCACAAAGTCAATGAATGACTATTCTCTTATCTCATGAATCAGTTGGGAATCTCGTAGCTACTGTCACCTTGAACACATCTTGCACACCTCACATGCTTCTTTGGGATCACAGAATCCTCCTTTTGTGCACTGACATTTAGTGTCCTGAGTGCGATTACAATGTGTCACAATTTCCTGATCTGTTAGAAAAATAAAAATATTGCAAAAACAGACTTTTTCAAATGATATTTAGTGAATTCCATCAAGCAGAATTACCTGAGCGACACGCTGTGCATTTTAAACATTGGTTGAGGCCATTGGCATGCTCCGTATACGTCTTATCGGCACACACCTCACATGACCCATTTTCATGCGACTTGGTACAGTCTGACTTTACGTAGGTACCTGCAAGAAATCACCATTTAATGAATGTTGAAACAAAACCGTAAGTATGAATGTCCCGAGACATCAGATCTCGATCAGAACAAAACATGACAAGATTTCCCATTCAGAAAAGTACTCGCAATAAAAAAATCATAATCATTGTTACCCTTATGTCACTATATTGTTAAATCCCCTTATACATATGTATGTGTAAAAATAAAAAATAAAAATCAAACCAGGAAGGCAGGAAGTGAACAAATGTCACAGCTACAGATTGTAGAAGTACCAGATGGAGTTGTAGGATTTAATAAGCTTTGCTTCTTCCTACTCCTTTTGGGCACGTAGAACTGTGATTCATTCCACTGCAACATGATGCATGTTCAAATAAAATGAAAGCATTACTGTTACCAAATGAACAGGATGATTTCGCCATCCTCCGTATAGGAATTGTTCCTCATTCCATTGCAGTTTGAACTTCTCCCGCTCACTCTATTTTTAGTCATTTTTATTGGCTACACGGTGCTACTTAGCCTGTGTAACCTTTGATACCGGTTCAGATTCCTCTAGGTCTGGTGCCACCTGTAACACATGCGTGTTTTCCTTGTCTTTCACCTCCCAAACAGGTAGGATTTACTGAATTTAAATTTTATATCGTCATATTGTGACACATCCCCATAAATATTGTGATACACTATATGCTAAGGTCCATATCGCCCAACCCTAGTCCTCTATAAATAAATGTTTGTCCAGTCATTTTCTTTAATTAATTAATACTTTTCTCATAATTAATGTTAAAATCTCATCTCATTCTCATTCATGGCCTTGTCTAGCGACACCCATAACAGTAAGCAATCACAGCCCCATTGGAGGTGCCAAACTGCGAAACACCTAGAATGTCAGTGGTCTCCATTTGCCTCACCAGCTGAGCACTTTAAGCAACAGATGTTGTTGTTCAAGTACTCCTCGTCTCCGCAGACAACTCCCCGCCGTGTCCTGGCGTACCTCAAGTCAGAGCCAGCTTGGGGAAATGTGGCAACGGATGCGAGCAAGCCAGTCAAAACTAAAGGGACCTTTGGGGAAAAAGAGAATACATGTTCAAGGGATGATATGTTTGATATGATGAGGAACAAACACTTGCCAACATTTTGACTGACATGGACATTGTGTTGTTTCGTCCACTTGTTTACCTCGCAGCATTGTGTGTGTGTGTGGCTATGGAACCACAACCTCCACAGTCACCTTTGTTCCAATCCAGCCTCAACATTTTAAAAATCAACAGCAGACAAGTGTATGCTTTTTTTTACTCACTTTTTGCCATGTGACATGGCCAATAATGCAAACCACCACCACCACAGATAGATCACAGGCATTTAATGGGTTAATTGGTGCCGGTCTTTATATATAAATAGGTAATGTATATTCAAATCAGGGCGTTTGTGTATCAGTCGGTGTTGGTGGGTAATTTATTTAGCTCATTATCAAATTGTTTTTGTTTTACTTTAGATAAGTAACTTTTTAGTTGACGGTTGTAGTTTTTCAATGTGTCCCTGAAAACCGTAACTGTCCTTAACTTAAGGAAGTGATGAAGTTTCCGTTTGCTATAATTCAAAATAAAGGTATACATTTCAAAATAACAGCGTTACAGCTGCAGTCACACCATCATTAAAAAAAAAATCAAAATATCAAAAAGAGTAATGATGTGTCGGTCCGCCTCCTTCCGGCCTCCTATGCACACGGCACTTTGCTCACTTAACAGGTGCACTTAAAAGTGAAAGCAAGTTCTAGAAAATTGTGATGGGAAACTCGATTCATTCAATCACACCCTGACATGTTACCGAATCTGCTTTTTAGCTAGCGGTTGCAGAGTAAGTGAACGAGTCGACAAATACAAGTACCTGTGTTCCATTCAGTAAAAAAAATAATAATAAAAATAATTTGAACGACTCGTTCATCAAGTGACTGCTGCCGCAACTCACGTGCTAAATGGAATCTCTCAATTGAGCAAAGAAAATCAACAAAGTTACCAAAAAGAATACACACAGTCTTATTTAGCAGCACCAAAAGCTATTCAACTTCCATAGTCGGGTGCTTTAGGGGAACTTAAAGTACCGAGTTTACTTTCTGACGACAGTGAGGAATTTGGCATGTCCAGGAGACTTTTGCCAAAGGGAGACGCAAACTCGACGGAATCCCCCGCGGCTAACATGTCAAACTACTAACCAACTGTATGTTAAATACATCGGGAAATAAACACATCGCCTCATCTGCCATAAATGATACAAAAAACTTCACAAAATTAATTTACCTTTACCTACTAGTTTTGCTAGCAGCTACACCGCGCGAAGTGTACTAATGGCCTATATATAACACATAAATCTGAGATGTAAAATTATACCTACAACAAACTGCAAAAAAAAAAAAAACAACTTACTATGACATGCAGGATTCTGGTCATACTTCGGGGTACGTGGTAAAGTGCCCGGCAGACACGAAGAGGCCGTACTTCTCACTCTTGGCGCGACTTTCTTTGCTGTTTAAAGGGTGGATTGTGCAGCACTGTAGAGAAGTCAGTCAGTCACAGGTGGCGGAAAAGCTACCAGTGACGTCATCAGGGCGGGACCAAAGTGTAATAACTTGTGAGATTGACGTGTTTAATTTTAAAATATATTTAATTTGTTGACGCCAGGTTAACGTAAGTTTTGGTTGTACTGCTGGCAACTTTATAACACGATTTTAAAAAATGAAGTCACCCAGCGAATATTCTGAACAGCACAGTCATGAACGCACCACAAAGCCAAGAAAGTGATATACTGAACATGAACAGAACATTAACATTCACTGATATTGTGTTATAATGAGTAGTTATTAATACACTATACATTATTGCTGCATATGTGTGCCTGCATTAATTTTTCAGCATTTACAGAATTAGCACTTCATGTCTGCTGGCATTATTATTTTCAGAAGCTTGCTGACCAAACAGTTCATTCAGTGCATAATTGTCAGCTTCATTTCCTGTTTCGCTTTTATTCTGCACATTGGCTGGCCACCAGTCCAGGATGTACCCTGCCTCTCGCCCAAAGTCAGCTGGGATAGGCTTCAGCATACTCTTGGGACCCTAATGAAGATAAGCGGTATAGAAAATGGATGGATGAATGGGCTTTTATTCTGCATTTGTTTGCATTTGTTGTGCAACCAACAAGTTCCCTTTAACGTCCTTACGATTGCAGCTGGGTGATTGCATAATTAGCACTCCTATTTAGTTGAGGCGGTTCCTTTGCTGGTCTCCGGTTCATTGTTTTCGTATTTGTGAAGTACTCTTGGGAGCTCTTGATAGTTTTAGTCACCAATTATATGCATGAGGACAAATTTCCACTATACTCGCTACTTAGCAAAGCTTTCTTTTTGAATAATCTTTGTCAATTTTCTTCTTGTAATATCAGGATTTTATTCCCATGTTTTGACTTTATTCCCATTATATTAAAGCAGGGGTCTCAAACTCAATTTACCTGGGGGCCACTGGAGCTAGGGTCCGGGCAAAGCTGGGCCGCATCAGGTTTTCAAAAAAAAAACAAAACAACAACGCATTTAGTAAAAACAGAAAAATATACAAACTTTTTCAGTGCTTTGGTTCCGATTTTCTACAATAAAAGCTCTGATAAAACATTCCACTGTTCTCAAATATCTTAATTTTTCTTGAGACACATGCCAACTCGCAAACTAGAGAGCTAGCGACCTAAACGGTAGCCCTCAAGTTATTTCCTTTCAACTTAAATAGCCAAAAACTTACCACTTCCACACGGATAGGGAGGATAACTATTAACAGTTATTTAACCTTTAACATGAACATTAATCAAACGTAATAAACTATTGGTTTTGTTTGTTTCTCATAATGGGCTGCACGGTGAACAGGTGGTTAGCATGCAGGCCACACAGCTAGGAGACCCGAGTTTGATTCCCCCCTCGGGCATCTCTGTAGTTTTACACTGGTTTTCTCCGGGTACTCCGGTTTCCTCCCACATTCCAAAAACATGCTAGGTTAATTAGCGACTCCAAATTGTCCATAGGTATGAATGTGAGTGTGAATGGTTGTTTGTCTATATGTGCCCTGTGATTGGCTGTCCGGGATGTACCCCGCCTCTCACCCAAAGACAGCTGGGATAGGCCCCAGCATGCCCGCGACCCTCATGAGGATAAGAAAATTTAAAACGTGTGACCATCATCCAACCTTATGTGAGAAGTAAACAAATAAAATCTCTTTTCTATGCATTATAAAGATATAAAAAGAGATAAAATGAGACAGTTCATTACTGCACGTAAGGGGAAACACTTATTCCATGAAAGTCCCTGAAACAGGCCTTTTTGTATAATCCTGAAATGGACATTATTTTTCAGTTTTGGTTTCATTGGACGATTCATTGGACTTGAATTTCAATAAATAACTGTTGTAAAACTTTTCACCAGTAGTCTATAGCAACAACAATAAATGCACCATAACAATAGGAAAACAATGTATTGTATTCGTAATTTGTGTGAGGGCATGTCCACTAAGTGATAGAACGTCCTCCTTCTTCTCTAGTCTGGATTGTTTTTCCCTGGTGAAAAATGTAAAAAAAAACAAAAAAAGTGTAAATATGTCATAATTTCAGCCCACATTAAACATTAAACCGTGAAATCTTCTTTCACTCAATTGTTTAACGCAGCCAGGAGTGCATCCCACGCAGTCCACTAAAGGACTTTCTATGAGCTGCTGCTTAGAGCAGAAGCTGTCAGGGCAACTTGGATGCTCGCCTTCAGGGAGGTTGTGTACAGCAGACATCTTTGGGTGAACATGCATCCTCGGGTTTCCCGGTAAGACAGTTTACGGCCATATCGCAGGGAAAACTTGGGACTGGATGTGGGCGTTCTCTGAATAAGCAAGTGGATTGGATTGGACATTGAAAGAGCTATGGTTATATGATTATTTTTATTTATTTAAAGTAGTACTGCTTAATATTGTTACTGTACATTTTGAAATGTCAACATGCTGACAAATAACCGGCATGACGATACCCTTGTCATAAGTCAGCCTTTGGAAAATATTGTTACCCGTTTTTTAACTTTATCTCAACACCCAGTTGTCTGCAGCTTAAAGATATGCAACCACATAGGAAAGGGGGGGGGGGCTCGTTACAGTATCTTTGGCAACGTATGTACAGTACATAGACTGTTCGCATTTTTTCAGGAGGTAAACTAACAAACTCAACAGTACTACGTTCACTCTAGTGCAGGGGTCTCAAACACGCTGCCCGATGTGGCCCGCAGGACACTAGTTTGAGGCCCCCGCCTTGATATGAAAGTTTAATGTTAGTTGATATGGTTTGATATGGATGCTGTATGGTATCATGTACCCAGAAAAAATTATTACGTTTGATTAATGTTCATGTTAAAGGTTAAATAACTGTTAATAGTTATCCTCCCTATCCGTGTGGAAGTGGTAAGTTTTTGGCTATTTAAGTTGAAAGGAAATAACTTGGAGGCTACCGTTTAGGTGGCTAGCTCTCTAGTTTGCGAGTTAGCATGTGTCTCAAGACCCTGCAGTTGCGCAATATGTTGTAAATAAAAAGAGTATAAATGTGGCTATAGTCGTGTTTTGTCATGTCTACAGGGCTCTAATAATGCTTTGTTCATTTTAATCTGAAAAAAATCATTTGTCTACCCACCAACTATATGTGGTTTCTTAAGTTTTATTATTTGCAGTTTTATTATTATATTTATTTATTTATTACTGATTGATTGATTTGTTTATTTATTTTTCATCTTATTTTGTGTAGAAAAATAAAAAGTAAGATATTTGAGAACAGTGGAATGTTTTATCAGAGCTTTTCTTGTAGATTTTTGGTTTGTTTTTTCTCTTAATATTTAGATTTACTTGTGTTCAATTCACACAACTATTTAATCTTCTGGTCAATTTTCTTTTTATACTAATTATATTATTATTATTCTCATTTATTCCCCTTTATTCTCAAAATTTGAGATGTCTAGGAATGCTAGCTTTCAGAGAGTTTTTTTAGAAAACACCTTTTTTTCTAACAACTTCCATATATGGGCATGCCTGGGTCCAAGCCGTTAGCTGTACAAACTGAGTGTGACAAATTCCAGCAGAGTGGGCCGGCAAATTAAAACAGACCATTTTGGAAATCCAAGGAAATACAGTGTGCGATAACGCTAGATTTGGTATCGATCCGATACCAAGTAAATACAGAAACAGTATCGCTGATATCGATACAGATACCAGGTTGCATCTTGAATGAATATGGACAGGAAACCAACTGAAGCCCAAGTATTGATCTTTTTACATTTGGTATCCATATTGATACCAACGTCGGATTGATATTACCGTTATTTGCATCCATCCACCCACCAATAAAATACACTACAGCTGGAATAGGTGCAGATTCTGGACGATCTAGAAAGCTTCCTGTGCTGGTTATTGTGTGTATCCGCTCTATAGGAGTCCACAACTCAATGCAAAGGAAAATGATCACAATAGGTCCCCTTTAAAAGTAAATGACAAACACACAATGATGCTGATAACTTTCAACTGTACATTTATTTCCAAAAGGCTGCATATATATTTGCAAATCCTACTGTACAGAAAACATCCAAAATGTCCATAATTATATATACAATATACCACAAAAGCTGCCCCTGGCATTACCACACATATAATGTATGTCAGCACTAGAAAAGCTCTGTAGCCTATTCAATATTATCATTTTAAATATATATCTTTTAATGTTCAATAACATGATTTTTTTTTTTTTACGTCCCCATTTGCACCTTACAAGATTCACCATTGACAGCAGTTAAACAAGGCACAATAATAGTGATATGAAGCCAAAGGCCATGCGTGGAGCAAAAAAAAAATCAAAACATGAAAAGAACCAACTCAGCTTGAAATCAAATCATAAACACAACGCTAACTTTTATTATCTCCTGAAAGAATGTTCCTCTTACACCAAAGCGGTACACACAGTGAAAAACACATCAGTGCGTGTTAGAAACATCAAATATGTACGTCAGTGTTGATGCTCTCGATGCAAACATAAACCATCAACAGGCATTGCAAAAGCATAGTATTTATCCATTTATGTCTTCCGTTGTGTCACAGTTAAAGAGTCAACCAAAGGTTTCACATCATGTAGAAATTGTGTAAAAGTCGACATTTGCGGGGGGTTTGGTAATGCATACAGAGGAAACTGAAAAACTATGCATGTTCTCCCCCGAAACCCAATCACATGTACCACATCGGAGACCATTCAGTTGAGTGAAAGTCATGACATCACCTGCAATCGTGAGTAACTGATCGAAGAGATCATAATACAATATTGTTCAAAATAGTCAACAGAATATCAAAGAGTACAATAATTTTTTTTTTTAAACCGCCTCTTTGGACCAATGGTGGCTCGTGGTGCTGCCATATGTTGTTGCTGTGATTGCCTGCCGACCAGTCCAGGGTGTAGCCTGATGGTATAGGCTCCAGCTTCTGTGACCCTGAGAACGATAAACTGTAGTAGATGGATCAAAGATGGATGAGTGGATTGATCTTTGGACAAATGAAACAATAACCACGTTTACATGAGGAGTTTTTCTCTTTCCGAATGACTTTTCCGAAAGCAATGGTATACATGGAAAGGAATATTCCAATGCGCCGCTATAATCAACCAGAATAGTCAATGGGGCATGCCCAGTAAAACGTAAACACCAACATCACATGATACCGACTTCCTGGACTTTTTCTTTCCCTTGTTGGAATAACTCCGTATTGCCAGTTTTTCCTTCGTTCCAGTCTTGGAATTTAGTTTGAATCAAAAACAACCTGTTTCTTATATATATTTTTTATTTATATTTATTATGATTGCTTGTTGTTTTGAAGGCTTTTCCTACATCACTCGAGGAGATGGAGTAAACTTGTTCAAATTTCCAAAAGATGCCATTGACCACTCAGATGCTTCGGCATTTCAGCAAACTTGGAGGGAAAATCCAAACGTTCATCTTTTTATTGCAGCATCACGACAGATCTTAGAATAATAATATGGGTTTTAACGCCAAATTGCCGGCTAAATAACAATGGCTGTCATTCATCATCAGCTCTTTACAGCATCGATCCAGCTGTGAGTGGCTATCACTGCCAGTAAAACATACAATATCATACTCATCACAAAGCAATGTTACTACAGTAAAGTCTCGTTATATCGATATTCACGGGAGTCGGAAAAAATACCGATATAACCGGACTATCCATATATCCGATCCTGCGCTGAACTGCATTAAAAGTGGGCAATAATGCACTGACATTGTTCTATAGTATAGAACAATGTCGAGCAGCTTAAATCAATCTTTGCTTAAGGATTTCAATACAAAAAAAAGAACACGGCCAACGGCTGCTTCCAGTCAACTTTATTTTTCACACTTCCACCACCAGAGCACAGCACACACATCGATTCCCGCACTTCCTGGTTCACAGGTCATGCTCAACCCGCCCCACATAGCTGGCCAAACACATGCCTGCAACAGAAGAACCAACTGCGTTTGTGGTTTCTCTCGTGTGTATAGATTCTATACAGGCATGTGTTGATTGATTTAAGCTGCTTTTGTATCGATATAAGCAGACCAAATTGGCTGGTGGGAGATGAAAAGGGCATCGTAGTAACCGGATTATCATAATAACCAGGTATCGTACTAACGGAACTAATTATATCATAAAAGACTAGAAATTTGCCGGGAAATGAAAATAGTATCGTAATAAGTAGTAATTCATTATAACCGATATCAATATAACGAGACTTTACTGTATTGTGTTATTGTTGGGAATATGTCACTTTCTTGGATTTGATAAATTCAGGGGTTTGTGTTAAAATCACTTCATTTCACAAATATTTCCTAGTTATTTATCTATGACAACATTATGACAAAAGTGTTTTAATAAGTCAGTACTTTCATTTAAATGAACAGTAGAGTTGCGATTGATTCAATTAAATGCATTACAAATTAATATTCATGATAAAAACTAACACTAGATACTTTTGTGAACTTTTAGTCTTACGTGTGTATTTTTAGTCCAGGATTTACCTCTAGCCCATCAGTACATAAATGTCATATTAATGGAATTTTATTAAGAGGTGCTGATGCTGTCAACGTGACAGCTCTTAACGGTGTCATTGATTGACGGAGGCAGCGATGCGCTCCCTGCAGCGTGAGAGAAATTAAGCTTTACACCTTCTGCCATGTTTGCCATCTCGATGGTTGGAGGAACCTTTCATCAGCAATGACACATCATGAAATCTCACTCTACCAGGCAGTCACTATGTATATAATTATATTATATGATATAAATGATGTATGTCATTCAATCATACAATATACAATATTGTCTTCAACTCATAATAAAACTAGATCTTTTGGGAAGTTCAATAGATTAATATACAGTAGTCCCTCGTTTATCGTGATTAATTGATTTCAGACCTTACTGCAATAAATGAATTTCTGTGAAGTAGCATTCCATATTCATAAATGGAATACAGTATATTCATAGTAAACAACCTCTAGACATGAAATAACACCCCCATAGTCACCTTTAAACCCATAGTAGACATAATAGACATACTGTAAATAAGGTATTGCTGTATATGCGTTCTGGTCTGAACGATAGCCCCCTTGGGATTATTATGACTGCAATATGACTGAGATAATTCATTCAATAAATGTGTGTTGTTTTGGTGATCAAGTCTAATGTTTGTGTTTTCTCACCCAAAATTACAGTAACGTTTCTGACACATCACGACCAGTGTAGAATACTACATATCACATGTTAATGCGCCTCTGAATGCCTTAATATTTTTGTATTATAGTTAATTTTGCATGATTTAACATGCTTATTTTATTCTGATTTACTTAAATATGTATATTTTTTGCACTGAAACGGCATGATTAAAAAACCATGATAGAATGAACCATCGAAAATGGAAGTGTGAAGTAGCGATAATGATAATGTAGTCATATTTTTAATGACACCAAAACAAGTATCTTCGATTAAAAATATATCACAGAGGCCATTCCACTTCTTTTCACACCAATTCAGAAACCACTTGACAAAATGATGTCATTTGTAAAAACAAAGAAGTTAAACTTGAGGAAAAAAAAACATCTCTACCTGTTGAGATTGCGTTGACCTTGAACCAAACCGTAACAATTAGAGGTCACACAGATATCTTCATGGTTCTCCCTCAGCCTGGATGTCGAGATGCGGACTCCTTTCCTGATTTGGAAATGTGCATGTTCCTCTCGGGCTGCCTTTCTGTATTTGATTCAAGTCAGTCTCAGGCTCATCCTGATCCTTGGGGGAACTTTTGGAATGGATCTTGCCAATTTCCTCGAGGGCACTGGCAAGAGAGTCAAGGTCAGCCGTGTTCTGGTGGCGAGCTTCCCACAGGCTCAGGATGACCGCTGATGGACTCGGCTGCTTTGCAAAATAACCCAGGTTTCTGTTGAGGTGCACAGAAAGAGTCGTGAATGAAATACAATAATAGATATCGGGAGCTAGTGTCACTGCTAGTATTACTTATAATTAGTATTACTAGTATTATTATAGTTACTAGTGCATTGTTATTTGCATAATTGTTTTTGTTCTCCATGTTGAATTTTTTTCCCATGTATTATTTATTATTATTATTTTTTCAAGATGCTGTTTTCGATGAGGCTGCACCAGATACATTTCACTTAAAAGCTATACTTTTCAGTTGAAACAAATGCTGGTAATTTCAGCATTTTTATTGAATAAATCCCAACTATTTAGTTATTTATATTATTTTTAAAGCACCTATTAAGCACTGTATAAATTTGATTAATTATCATAATTATTAATTCAAACTGTTGGCGGGTGTAAGAATTCTTGCTCGTTGGTGGGGAATGAAATATTTACTACACTCAATAAAATACTAATTAATTTATAATTGCACATTTTTTCTGTATTTTTAAAAAATATTTTGACGGTATTATTTTATAAAGAAAATATATGTTTCATATAAATTCAATCATATTATAATTATATTATTCTCACTATAAGCTTCTGGTTTACACTTTATGATAATAAAAAAATGCAATAACATTTGCATCTCAAATAATGAGCTTGGGTAGAAAATGATGCAGGTTGCCAAGTCCATGTATTTGCATGCCATGTGGCATTCATCCAGTAGGGGTCACTGTTTCCCTACGACTCACCGCCACTCTCCAAGAGAAGAAACAAACAAGCAACTTCAAAGGCTGCAGCCATTGGTCACATTAGACCTCAAAGCCACAACCAGCACCACTGTGGCGAGAAAATCTTATCTACCGGTAGATAATTTGGAATTCCTAAGGGAGCCAAGATAGCGGACCGCCATGAACCGTGCGTTTAACAGGAGATTGTAGCCACCAAGAAGCAAAAGATGCTGCAACAGAAATCCATTGGCTGAACCGAGCGTCCATCTTCAAAACGGACGTTTTATAATTATTGTGCCTAATGTTGAGATCTTATATATATGCTCTACAACACAGGACAGCAGAGCAGAAAGCGTGACGTCACACAGGGTGAACATCATATGCAAAAAGGGAGGCAGGTGGCTCACCGATCCAAGTGGAGTTTATGGGCTAATAGTTGCCAGTCCTTGCCTGTGGCATTGGCAGTGTCAAAGGTGGCACAAATCCTCTGGCGGATGGATGATGGGACTTTGAAGGCCTTGGGTCCTGTCTGGGTTGTGATGGTGCAGTCTGTCTGCATGAAAATTGGAACCAACTCCTTTTGAGTCTGGGAGAAGAGAAGTGTTGGTTAGACGTAATAAAGATAGTAAAGATGTCACTTCATTGTGGCCATTGAAAGACGGCCACTAAAAAGCTAGATATAAATTTTTATTATTTTTATTATTTTTATTATTTTTATTATTTTTATTATTTTTATTATTTTTATTATTTTTATTATTTTATTTTTTTTATTATTTTATTTTTTAATTATTTTTATTTTTTTAATATTAATATTAATGTTTCTCACCCACAATTACAGTAACATTTCTGACACATCACGACCAGTGTAGAATACTACATATGACATGTTAATGCGCCTCTGAATGCCTTATTATTTTTGTATCATAGTTAATTTTGTAATTTTTGTATGATTTAAAATGCTTATTTTATTCTGATTTGCTTAAATATGTATATTTTTTGGACTGAAACGGCATGATTAATTCATTAATGTGTTAAAAAAACCATGATAGAATGAACCATCGAAAATGGAAGTGTGAAGTGGCGAGGGATAATGTAATCATATTTTTAATGACACCAAAACAAGTATTTTCTATTAAAAATATATCTCAGAGGCCATTCCATTTCTTTTCACACCAATTCAGAAACTACTTGACAAATTATTTGTATTATTTTTTATTATTTGTATTATTTTTTATTATTTGTATTATTTTAAATTATCTTTTATTATTTTTAATATTTTTAATATTTAATATATTTTTATTTTTATTATTTTTTATTTTTTATTTTTTATTTTTTATTTTTTATTTTTTATTTTTTATTTTTTATTTTTTATTTTTTATTTTTAAAATATTAATATAATAATAATAATTATTATATATAAATTATTTAACATATTTGAATGTTTTCCAAAAGGGTAACACGATTATTCGGATATTAGAGATAAAGCAGCATTTCCTATCCAGCTCCAACAGCGCCATGTTGGCGCAGCGGGTGTAATAAAACACGTTTTGTCGTCACATCTGCCAAAATAATGGTCCACCCGGGATGATGAAAGTTTCGTAGTGCATTCAGCCTCGGGGCAGGACAAGCATGCAAGTGACTGGATGTGAAAAAAAGCACTTGTGAGCAAACAATGGGTATCACTCTCCTCTGCCTAAACAGCTGCTGTCAAGCTACTCTTGAGTGAGGATTTCCAACTCCGAGCTGCTCCAGTGGAGCTGCTCAGCTGCTGACAGAAGACCTTTCTTACTGTGGGCAGCTCCTGAGCTCCTGAGGTGGACGGAAATGGAAACCTAGCAAATGTCTCTACAGATAAACAAATGGTAGCAGACGCAGGGAACTGCTAGACTTCGGGAACTTGAAAATAACATTGGACGACAGAGCAGGGGTGTCCCAACTTTTTCCACCGACGGCCAAGTACAGAAAAATGTAATATTTATTTGTAATATTTTGAATGTATTCCCATAATATTTTGACATAATTCCCACAATATTATACCCCCCAACATATTTTTTTATTTAATAGTTCAACTCTATGTTATTAAAATTATGTATTTTTTTTACTCATTTACGAGTTTATTCTGGTTTTGACTTTTTTCTCTTAAAATTACAGCTCTTTCTTCCATTCCTGCTGTTTTTTTAAATTATCATTATTATTATTAATGATATTATATATATATATATATATATATAATATATATATATATATTATATATATAGTATTTATATATTTTGTATTTATATTTATATACATTTATAATATGTAATTATTATATATACATTATTAACTATTTAAACATTCTTAATAATATATAATAATTGTGATTTTATTCCCATAATATTTATATACATAATTTTCCAGATTTTTTAAAAAACTTTTTCCACCGATGGCCACGTACCAAAAAATTAAATATTTATTTGTAATATTTTGAATTTATTCCCATAATATTTTGACATAATT